>NW_004524582.1:17881588-17882945 GCF_000260255.1 Octodon degus
TTGTCCCCTGCCATTCCTATTCTCTTAGACCTTATATTTTGAGATTAAATAAAAGTAAAAATCAGGTTGCATGTCTGTATCTTCTAATCATGTAATATTATCTCTAACTACATCTTTAAAAAATAATGGCATGCTGAATCATAATAACCACTGTTTTGTTCTTATGTGATTCAGAACTCTGTGTGTGCTAACCAATTCATTCTAAAACTTTGCTCTCATTAATCAAAACTAAGCCTACTTTTAGATGTCAAGCATTAATTATTCCTAGATTTTTGATGGCTCTGAACTCCTCCATGACTTCTCATAAGCAGCTCACACAATCTATTTCAAAGGCCTTAAATATATTTGTAATTAATCAATTTGTGCATGAGTCTATCCAATGTACATCAAAGCATAGCTAAGGTATGATATGTGTGGTTCTGTTTCCAGCTTCTTTGTAAATATAAAAAGGAGAAAACTGAATTTTAATGATTTCTGAGTGGTGGATAGATTTACCTGTAATGTCCACTAGAGACCATGTATGACATCAGCCATGGTGTGGAGAAACATCTACCTTAAGGAATTAGGACATGTTATGGTTTGAGTATAGGTGTCCCCAAAAAGCCTCATGTTGTCATGGGGTGGGCTTCTAGAGTTTGTGATTAACTCATGATTCCATGCTGAGATTATGGGTGTGAGTGGTACACCCTGAGGCTGATAGCTGGAATGTAATATAAGTAAAGGAGAGAGGCCTGCTCTGCTGCTGCTCCTCCCCTTTGCTCTTGCTGCTTTGGCTGTTAGTTGCCACCATGAGCTTCTGCCCTCTTCCATGTCCTGCTCTGCCTTGGAGGCAGCCAAGTATGGACTGAAACCTCCACAAACTGTGAGTTAGATAAGCCTTTCCTTCCTTAATTTTGGGTGTTGGGTATTTTTCCTAGCAACAAGAGAAAAGTAATGGAGACAGACACCTTTCCAAACTGAGGTCATCCGATACTTTAATAAGGCCAATAGAACTGGAGTCTATCTTTAAGAAATTTCTAGGACTATTTGTAAACCCATATTGCTGTATGTCACACTTATTATGGTGGAAACTCACGGTTTAAGCATGGCAGTTCAGCAAAGTTCTCTTACATGACTCTGATTCATGAAGTAGGCTCAGTTGCCTTCTCTTTGATCTACAGTGCCACAGTCCCAACTTTTTTCCTCTTTGCTCATTTGAATTGTCTTTATACTTTCACTCTGAACCTCCAAAGCTCCTTTCACTAGCATTCATTTTTATTTATTGATTCATTTTTTTCCTTCCAGCTATGTTCCATGACATAAGCTATACTTTAACTGATACTTGATTACCCATTTTTTGTTGGAATAATTACACATT
>NW_004524582.1:17883885-17887372 GCF_000260255.1 Octodon degus
TGAATTCTCTCTCTCTCTCTCTCTCTCTCTCTCTCTCTCTCTCTCTCTCTCTCTCTCTCTCTGTCTATAAGTTATAGTTTATGAACCCACATTGTCAAATCACTATCACCAACAGTCTCCACGTTTCATTAATTTTCATTCTCAGTTCTGTACATTGTAAGTCTGGGTAAGTTTATAATTCCATGTATGAAATTGTTGCTCAGGGCCAGGGAAATAACTCAGTAGAATAAACACTTGCCTGGCAAGCGCAAGGGTCTGAGTTCAATTCCTGGTTCTGCAAGAAAAGAAAAAAGAAAAGAAAAAAAAAAAGAAATTGTTGCTCAAAAATATTTTGCATTCCCCTCAGTCAATTCTTCCTGAGCAGTGCTCTTCATCTTTGTATTCTGTGTAATTGTTTTGCCATTTCCAGAGTGCCATACAGTTGTAGTTATTCAGTAACCTTTCGGCATTGGATTCTTTCACTTAGTGATATGAATTTAATGTTATTCTAGATTTTTAATTGTTTGTTTTGCAGCTTGAGAAGTCACTTCTTTTGGCAATAAATGATACTTTGTTGTTTGAATATGCAAACTTTTATGCCTTGATTCACCAACAGAAGAAGAACTTGATTGCTTCTAAGCTCTGCAATTTACATCTTCATGCAGTTTCTTTTGCAAGGACATGTTTTCAGTTATTTTACGTCTATACCAAGGAGTATGATCTCCACATTAAACAAGCAGAATCTATTTAGCATAGCGATAGTTGGCTACAGCACTTTATATTCTCACCAGCATCAAATGAAAAGTACTGATACTGCACATCATCACCAGCATTAGATGTCAGCGATCTTGATTTTTTTTTCTTTTCATGACTATTTGATGTGATACCATTGCTGTTTTGCTTTGCATTTCTCTGATAACCTATAAATGGAGCATTTTTACACTTTTATTTGCCATCTGTGCTATTATTGAATAAGTTTCTCCTAGAGTTTTTGACCTGATTCTCATAAATTTCAAATTTCAGTGAAGTCTACCTTATTCTTTTATAAGTCATGTGTTTGGATATTCAGCTGTTAAATTTATAAAGGCTTCAGTAAATTCAAGGGAGTTTGAGTTTTCTATACTTCCTTCTAGGGGTTTTACCATTTTGCATTTATATGTATGTTTTACTTTGAGTTACTTTTTATGAAGGTTATATAATTTGTGTTTATGTTTATACTAGTACATGTTTATTTCCAATTTTTCGAGAATTGCATGCTGCGTCCTCTACATGGAGAGTTTTCTGATATTCCCTATGAGAAAATTAGAGCCATCAGTATAAGTAGTTATTCTTTGATTATATTTTCTTTCATCACGAATAATCACCAACCACTTAGTATCCCTGGTAAGACTTCCCACTGATGGATTTTTCCCACTGAAACATCTGTGAAAAGGACATGATAATTATTGCTATATTCTCAGGATACAGAACCATACATCGAACATAGTAGGCAAATAACTGATATCTACTGATAAAATATTGTAGTATTTTCTAGGCTGCATTTATTTATTTAATTATATTTGTATTTTTAGCAAGGGTCTACAGGGTTTACAGGGTTTCATTACATAGAGCAGACTCTTAGTGATCTGCCTGTGTTCAGCCTCCCAAGAGCCGGGATTTCAGGTGCATGCCACCACACCAGTGTCAATCACCTCTGTGTGCTCCTGGGGCGGGGCTAGCATGGCAAGCCAGCGATCCCTGGCTGCTGTGTCTACATTTGTGGGATTTAAAAACGTACTTTGCGATATGTTTTCAGTTTTCTAACACTTTATTTATTATTTTTCTCTGCCCTTTGAAATTACAAAAAGAAAAAGGACTTTGTCTTGTATTCATTGTCAATAAAAATTTTAAACTCATGAACTATATTTAATATTTGGAAGATGTTTAGCTACTTTTCTTGTCAATATATTATTTATTTTTCACTTGATTTTAGTTAATACTCAGCTTTTCTTTAATGTTGTTTCCTGTTTATCTTTTTGAGCATCATAAATGTAGTTATTTTTTAATAACTTTTAATTATGTCCTAAGAAATGAATTTCATGAAAGTGAGTACGTAATAAAAGTGACATCTTTTGTTTAATTTCAACAGTAAATTTCATTGGGAAATTGTCCAAAATGTAAAGATTTAAAACATGAATTGTTATTTTATGAATGATGAGAGATTATATTAACTTTGAATTATTGAATTATGAATTATTATCTTAATGAATTTTATCATTAATAAATCATTATCACTTATTATTTTAATGAATTATTATCTTGTTATTTCTATATGTAAGAATTCTGGAGAATCTTAGCTAACTGATTCTTCATTAAGATTTCACACAAGCTTATTAATAAGCTACCAGCTTAATATTTGTTCAATTTAAGGTTGTAGGATTTTATTCAATATATTGGTAGTAGAGGGATTATGCCTCACTTTCCTCACTGCTGAAAGAAACATTTGACACCCACCAGTTAAAGGAGAAATAGTTCTTTTCAACTAACCATATTGGGGGGTTTCAGGTCACAGTCTGCTGACTCCAAGGCAGGGCGGCATGGCGATGGGGCATCACAGAGGAGAAACAGGCCATTGTGCGTTGGGCAGCAAGCAGCGAGAAGCAAGTAGCAGCAGCCTTCCTCTCCCTTTGGTCCCATCCAGACTTCCGGCCTTTTGGGTGGGGCCACCCATATTCAGGATGGGGCTTCCATTTCCTCACTCAGATTCACATGCTAAACTAATCTAGGAGACCTATCCAATGCTACACACCCTTTGATCCTGCCACGTCCAAGGATCCCCACCTATCAGCGCATGAGGCTTTGGGGAGTACATCTAGGTATAAGTCATAGCAACCTGCATTTATCAGTATAAACATAAATGCATGATATAAATGTGTAGAAACCATGAATCTCCCATACACTTGCTTGAAAATACCCTAACATGGAAGGCAGTCTACCTGAAGTGAATCATGGGTGGAAGCAGGATGATAGTTATGAGTTTTATGTGGCCAAGCCTAGAAAAATATTCTGTCATTTCCATAGTGTCTGCTGGTAGCAGAGGAGAATTGTATGAGGGGATTAAATTAGGACAAAAATATAAGGAGGCAGAAATTGGAGCTTTCTGTAGTCAACTATGTAACAATTTTCTACAGGTTTTATAAAGTTCATAAGGGTCAATGTCCAGATCAGAAATAATAGGGAGACATCAAATCACTGTGTAGATATATGAGAAACGTATCTTTCTTTTTTATGCTTTTTTTCCTTTTATTTTTCTTTCTTTCATTTATTTTCAGCTTCAGCTTCCTAAGTGAACAACAAGCATAAAAAAGCAAGTGATATTTTTCAGAAGCCTCCCACTAACACGACTCTAGCATTTGTCATACCATTAAACTTTTCTGGGCTTTGTACTAGCTTTGGGGCTCTCAATGTGAGTTTCTACTTTTGTTTCTTACAGATGTAGATGATATTGTATTCTTTTTCTTTCTGAGCT
>NW_004524582.1:17887489-17890722 GCF_000260255.1 Octodon degus
TGTGATGACTTTTATATGTATCCTCATATTTTACTATAAAAATAAAAATATTATCTGTTCAAATCCATATGCAGTAAGCCTTGGTTTGTAGGAATGTGCTCCACTCATCATCTAAAGTACTTATATAGCAAAGCAGAGAGAGCTGGGAATGTAGTTCATTGGCATATCATCTGTCTCGCAAGGGCAAGGTCCTGAGTTCAATTTCTGATACAAAACACAATCAGAGGAAAAAAAAAAAAAACAGTTATGATCCTGTGATGTTCAGCATGATGTACTACTCATATTGTAAGAGACTGCTTGTTTATTAAACTAGAATTTATTTTATTTGTTCGTTTATTTATTTATTTTTGGTGGAACTAGGGATTGAACTGAGGCCCTAGCACTTGCCAGGCAAGCGCTTATTCTACTGAGCCATCTCCCTGGCCCTAAGCTAAAATGTATTACAAAAGTTTTCTCATCTTACACAACACTTACACAGCAAATTGCTTGCAATCCAAAGTTTGATTGTATTATATCCATGTATATATCAAATTATGACTTATTATATATATCTAGTACTTTTTCAGATAGACCAAAATTAAAGGTATATTAATGAATGGAAGATTTTCCTGGCCATAGACCAGTAAATGTTTGGCATGCACCTAAAAAAGCATTGTACTGTACTAAAATCCAGAACCATTATGAGTGCGGCAGGGTTTGTCTCTGGCTACTCATGAGGGACAATTGCGCTGTTGACCTTGAGAAAATTTAAGACATGGATGGAGAACAGCATGAAAATGGCTGTAAAGATTAAGTAGGCTCTTGGCTTCAAATGTATAAAAGTAAGATTCTACATGCTTGGCATATTGACACTGATCTCAAATTGAATTCAGTTATGACTTTTATGGCTTGACAGGGTAGATTGGTGACAGAGAATAAAGTCCTAGATTATTTGTCTTGATGACCACTTCACTATTTTTAATGAGTGGGTAAGTATTGGAAATATGTTCATTTGCTTAATGGGAGTTGATTTATTTCAATTAGTTTCTTTCTGATACTGTTTGACATTTCATTCGTAAATTTCTTCACATTAATTGCAATTCCACGGCTTGACTTCATCTGATACTTGCAGTGAATATGTTATCTGATTTACTTATTTATAAACTACTCAATAACAGTAAGCGAAGAAATCCATGACAAAATGACTATAATCTGTCTTAGAAAATAAAAGATAATATTGAAAACATCAACACCCACACAGAAAATTATTTTGCATAGTCAATTTAAGCATTTATTGAGAAATGTCCTCCTATACTGTTATCAGAGAAGTCTCTATAAGATTAATTCCTCAGTCCACTTTAATAAAAGTATCAACAAACTCAAGTGCATGTTGACTTTCAATTATCTATCGGAAAAAGTGAGCAGACTTTCACAGAAAACATAAAGGTGTTTCACGTGCTGTGGAGAACTACGATTTACTTTACAAATGAAGCAAGAGCACATCAGTGGAACATGAAAGAATGTCAAAAACTCAGAGATGATGGAGGAGAAGTGAATGAAAAGATAGAAATGTACAGATTTGAAAATGATACATGTTCGGTATTAATCATATTCTCTGACTTCAATATTGAACAAAACAACATATACAGGATCCCGGATAGTTTTGGGGAAAATTTTATGTTTCAAGCCTGAAGAAACTAAAGAATCAAGTAAAGGAATTAAAGAAGAGAACTACTGCCAAGTCAAAAAATGCAGAAATGGATTAAAGATCAAATGCATCAGAATAAAATATGGAAGTTGAAGGGCAGCCATGTGCTAGGAAATGTGAATTGCGTTTTGTCAAGGATGACAGAAGTTCTTAAAACAAAGTGTTTAGGTGTGTTGCACAGATGCCACTGAAAAATAAAATAATATTAGTCCCTGTATGCTTAACTCTACAAAACGTAAACACTTGAAACACAGCAAATGTTAATTTCCTTAGATTTAAACATCCTAGTAAGATACTGAAAACAACGTTAAGGGAGAAAGAATTACTATCAGCCACAAAAAAAGAAAGGGGAAGTTTTATACAAACAATAGGCATTTGTGTAGAGATGGAAGAATGATATTATGTATATATGGCATTTTTTATTTTTCCAATATTGACAACATAGAAATAATGCTTTTATTAAGTCAGAGCAAAGCTACTAGGTAATATCAAATAAACTGACAAGATAATATTATAGCAAGCATCTTAAAATCTAGGTAACAAAGGCCAGCGGTGTAGCTCAGTGGACTAAGTGCTTGCTTAAGTAAGCTCAGTGGCCTATGTTCACTGCCTGGCACAGCATGCCACTCTGGCCCTGCCCGAGGGCATGCTGAACCAGTGATGGAATCCTGGAGTGGTTGCACACACATGGAATCCCAACACTAGGGAGTCAGAAATCAGGAGGATCACTACAAGTCTGAGCTCCTTAGTGAGACCCTGCAAAGTAAATACAGAAAGAAGAGAGAGAGAGAGAGAGAGAGAGAGAGAGAGAGAGAGAGAGAGAGAGAGAGAACAAGTTAGGTAACATATAAATATACATTTGAGTCACTTTATACTAATGTCATTAAATCAGTGGCATTAGAAGATCTCATTCATGGGGCTGGAGAAATAACTCAATACAATAAGTGCTTGCCTGGCAAGTGCAAGGTCCTGAGTTCAATTCCCGGTTCTGAAAAAAAAAAAAAAATCTCATTCATGAGGGAGTGCTAACCTTTGGGTGTTTTACTCACCATTGCTATAATGGAAACACTTAATACTAATTTCATGCTACAGATATTGGACAAGAGGGTTTTTTTTTAATATGATGCCTTTCTGAAAATGTAATATAAATAAGTTTCTTTTTTATATTTTCTTTTGTCAGGATTTTACAGAGGTATTCTCATCAATTATAGTAGTTTTAAAAAGACAACAAAAATCACTGGGGAGGAGCTGGGAAGATGGCTTGGTAGAATAAGCGCTTCCCTGGCAAGCACAAGGGCCTGAGTTCAATCCCTGGTTCCACAAAAAAATAAAATAATAATAATAAATAAATAAATAAATATAAATAAAAAATCACTGGGAATAAAAATGAACACTAAACATTATTGGAGAAGAAAAATGAGCATTAAATAATATAGAAGAAAAAAGTGAACACTAAGAACAGAATTATAGGAGAACCAATGAGAGATTATAAATATGAATATAAACACAAGGCTCTGTTAGATACAGCTATTCTCATTTTTCTACA
>NW_004524582.1:17891087-17893040 GCF_000260255.1 Octodon degus
TTTCTATAATCCGATCTGTGTAGTGAGACTCTGTACCAAATACATAAATACATAAAAAAGATTTAAAAAGAAAAAATGAAAAGAAGTGTACATTTTTAAGTATATGGAAATAATGTGAACTCTGGTTCAAACATTTCAGAATAGCTAGCAATGCCATTACTAAAAAATTCGAATGCCGAAGAAGTACTTTTATAGCTTATCAAGATCAATAAGAAGCAAGTGTCTCTGTAACAGTGTAGTATCTGGTAGCATTTTATATTGTGATGTAAATTAATAATTCCATGAATGCTGATGGGGATGTCTGTTTGCATAATAAAAAATAGCTACATTTGATGATGAATTATTAAATGATAGTCTATCATACCTAAGTGCAATTTAGATAGCTGAATTTAGTTAGATGTTGACTGGAATATAAGACTTCACAGAAATTAAACAAGCTATTTTTCTGGGACCTTTTTCTTTTTCCTATAGATCCTATATTTGTTTAAATAGCATCACTATAATGCTTGATATTTGAGTCTACTTCAAGCAGATTACATGAAGTCAGGCACTTTCTCATAGGTCCAGAAGGGTGGAAAGACAGATAGAGTACTGGGACTTTGCTCCATTACGCAGTTTTATTCCAATGTTAGTTGCATTATTGGAAGGTCAGTTGTGTTTTCTGCTCCATTCAAGATACCTGATTCCTTTATCATTGGTCAAGAAAACGCTACAGAAGTAGAGAAACAGTGACCTCCCCCCCTCCCCGCTTTGAATGTCCAATCTCAAATTTTGGCACTTACATCCATCTACACAGATGTCCCATCACAGCAGTTCCACATGTATGTCTTACACTGGCTATTTCTTTGCCAGTGACACTACTAATGAAACATTTCCTGGCAATTTTGAGGGTAGTAATCTCTATCATGTTTATAATGGGAACTAGGTGCCAATCACAGTGTGTAGAAAGTCTCCACCAGATATAGAATGGAGTGTATTCGATGGGGTACGGACTGCAGACCAGGGATCACAGAAAGTTGGCTGACATATCTGAGCTTTCAAATACTGGCCCAGACATTGTGAGTGCTAGGTACTTACTGATTATCTTTAAGAGACAATATCTAGCTAGCTGGCTAAGTCATTTAATTGTTCTACAGTGGCAAAATAATGATCCTGGGTCCTCTCTTCCACTGAGCTTTATCCTTAGCTCTTTTCATTTTCAGAAAAGAGCTAAATTTTCCAGGCTGGCTGCAATCTTGCCATCCTCCTGCCTCAGCCTCCCAAGTAGCTTGGATTACAAGCGTGTGCCAGTGCAACTGGGGAGACCTTTAGAAACTTGGAATTATAGGGAGAAGATCAGGGAATAGGGCAGTTTTTGTCCATCATACTCCATCATGAGGGAAGAAGAAATATTATTCCAACTTTCATCTTGTAAGGGAGGAGAGTTCTGAGAGCTGTGGTCTTGCAGCTTTGGACAGAATTGTGATATTTATGGATGTATAGAAAGTAGGCCAGTATTTTGCCAAAGGCCCAGAGCTGGTATTGTAAGACAATTGTTAAGGAAACTTTGCTTAAGTTTCATGGAGTCTTCAAATATATGTGTCCTTAGAGACACTTTATTTTACTCCACTTTTGAAGGTAAGTACTCATTGGAAGCATCCTGAAATGGCTAGAAAATAGCATATGGGGCAAGGTGAGTGTTTCACCAGAAATACTTTGAACTAGATAGTGGCTTTGAAGGTTAGAACAGAGCCTGGACTTGGGGTTCTCTGTATGGCTAAGCATAATGATAGCCACGTCAGAAGGAGACACACGCTCCTTTCTTGCTAAGGTAGTATTTGCTACTGCATGTCTCTGAAAATGCCTTGGGAGAGAAATAGTGTCAGAGCAAGTCACACCTCCTTCCCCACTGCATTTCACTTAAAAGAAAGATTGTGTCGCCGATGTAGCAAAAAGAGAACAATGAGTTACATG
>NW_004524582.1:17894120-17900370 GCF_000260255.1 Octodon degus
TTCCAGCTTTTTATTTGTGCATTTTATTTATTTATTTATTTATTTATTTATTTATTTATTTATTGTTCTTGGGATTGAACCCAGGGCCTCAGAAATACGAGTACTCTGAGCACTACCACTGACCTATACCCCCAGGACTCTTTATTTATCTTTCATGTATATATTTATTTATTTTTTTATCTGTTTGAGATGGGTTCTTGGTAAGTTGGTCATGCTAGCCTCAAATTTGTCATCTTCCTGCTTCTGCCTCCCATTAGCTGTGATTCCAAGTTTGCACCTCTGCGCCAGGTCAGTGATATTATTTCTGCACATTATGCAGTACGTTGGATAGCTGCCCTATCTCTTAGTGTGAGGTCACATTTCTCAGCCATCTAAGAGCACAAATATAAATATGCACACATTTAAATGTGGTTGTGAGAAAACAGTGTTCAGATATAAAATCACTGCAGCACTTGCTCTCTGTTCCTCAGATAGAGGAGTCATAAATGTGACCACTCAGATTGCGATCGTGCCCTCCCCTGTGGTGAAGCAGAAAGTCGTCTACTTTATTGCATTCTAAACTTTACAAAAATTTTTACTTGAATTAAATTAATATATAAGCAAATAGAAAGATACAAAGCAAAGTAAATGGAAACTATTTTGAAACAGCGTTATGAGGCCAGAAGACCTCCGATTTCTACCAGCAACTTAAGTGATTAAAAGCGTAACTATAAGCAACTTAGTTAACCTCTGTAGTCTCCAATTTCTCATCTGTAAGCTGAAGAGGATACAAGGTCAGCCTCCCTCGGAGCCTTTTCTGAGGTTGTGCTCATCATAAATGAGGTGCTACAGGAGAAAGGAATGCGTATGCCGCACAAGGGTGGATTATTATTCATTTGTTACCACAGCAACTGAAGGGCATCTCTGTGACAACAGAAGAGCTAACTGAAAAGCAGTGATTAAAACAAAGGCATTGTCGGACTGAAGTACATGATGCAGCGGGAGACACAATGCCTAGCACCGAATGCTACAGCCCTCTCATTTTCATTTGAGAAAGTGTCATGCATATTTATCAGCGATTTTGAAAATACAGGGAGGTATAAAAACTATACCCATCTTGACATGACTTGCCAAAGTTTTATCTTTATTTGTAAATGCAAAGAGAAACCTTGGATAACTCTTTTGTAATTATATTTTTCATCAATAGAACATCATGGTGCTTTACACCATTACACAGAGTTTTCTAAAATATGTTTATGATAAATGAACAATGCACTACATTCATAGCATAATTCTACTAACAAATTATTTGCATGTCTTAGGTCTCTCTGATCCTTTGTGATCTATCCTGCAACATGATGTACATTGGGTATGCCATAATTTTTAAAGTCGTTATTTGTTCTATCTTTTAGGTGTCTCCTTCTCTTTTGCATTATTGATGTACGCTGTGTCATCTTCTTCCAGCGTTGTACTGGAAAGGGCTTTCTCAAGCAGTGGCATTTGAGCTGAGGCAGAAAGTACCAAGAGAGGGCAGGAGTGAGTATAAAGAAACAACCTGTATGAAGCCTTTGTAAAAAAAATCTTACTTAAATGGTGACACTGATGACCTCACCAGGAAGATTGTGTAGTTTATCTTTTATTCTGATGACACAATGGATTATGTTAAGTGATTTTCTTGCTCCATTCCATGGTGTCATATCTCCTCTGGACACTGTCCCCCATAAACCTTTCAGAATGCACTTAGAGGTAAGAAGCTGAAGTCAGGATTGCTAAACATCTCCCTCCTACATCCATTCATTTCTTTTTATTTTTTATTTATTTGTGTGTGTGTGTGTGTGTGTGTGTGTGTGTGTGTGTGTGTGTCCAGCTCAGCCCACCAGGGGGCGGGGCTGGCTGGCATGTGGTGCTGGGGGATTGAACCACGGTCCCTGTGCTTTGCTAAGCTTATTCTAAGTAGGTGCTTTAGACCACTGAGCCATCTCACCAGTCCAACTACATCCATTCTTACAGTAACTGTGATGTATTATAGTTTCGGGACCTAAAAATTGAACACAAGCAGAAAGATGAAACTACTGCAATTTACTCCATTAAAGTGATATTTACAAATATAGACTCTTAATATATAGAATGTATTCAAAATGGTAAAATTGTATGTGCTGACTAATATATAATTCACTTACGGGATTTATGAAAAAGAACAAAATTTTATGGAAATTTAGGTCATGAAGTCTTTCTAAATGTAAATTTCTACTACCTTGTGCCCACTGGTGTGGAGTAAAAACAAATACCATTTGGAAAGGGAGCGTGAACCTATAGAAGTATTGTCTCATGTAAATGCAATTTACTCCCTTGGCCTGGAGGGTAGACTGGAGGGCTTAGAAGAAATTCTGGATTGTTCCATTCTGCTACTTCACAGGGACATACAGTAGTTTAGAGAGATTTGTCACATGTACCTTGAATTTTCTTACCTTCTCAGTTACCACTTGCAGTAATGATCTGCTTTTCCAATATGCCAAAAAGCAAAGCTTTGAATATGTCTCAATTACTCTTCTCTCATTGCTGGAACAAATAAATGACACTCAAAATAAAGGAAGGAAAGGTTTAATTAGCTCACAGTTACTGGAGGTTTCATACTTTAAAACAGCCTGAAATGTGAAGCAAGACCTCTGAGCGTTATTTGCTCAGGAGAAAGAGTCAGTGTACCTATACTTTGGGAAAGGATATTTCCAGTCATCATCAGGTTAAAATGTAGTGATAGGACAGGATGTAATAAAAAATGTTTAATATCCTGTTAGAAAGGGAAAATAGTGTTGTGCAGGTCTGGAGACAAACACATATAAAGAATATACAGTGCTCAGGACATAAGGAAGGACCTTATGTCTACAAGTCAAGGAAACTATCTTTCACATATGTCAGAATAGTCAAGAATGCAACTCTCTTGACTCCATGAGTTTAGCCTTTCAGTCTCCAGCAATATGAGAATATAGATGTTGAATCCATTTAGTCTGCAAGACTTTATTATGAATGAGATTCTTAGTTCTTCCATAATTAGTGATTAAGCTTAGAATACAGATGCATTAAATTATTAAATACCTAATATATGAAGCACTGTACCAACACTTAAATAAGCTAAAACAAAGCAAAACAAAGCAAAAGGCTCAGTCCATGTTTAAGGATTATAGTTTAGGAAAAAAAAAACCCAAAACTTTGCATTGATTCATTTGCCTTTTGTTGCCATTTCTGACACTGTGTAAAGGAGGAGAGGAATAATTTGGCTCATGTTTTAAGGCAATTCAGTCCATGGTAAACTGGCTTGCATACATAAATGTCACGGAGCAATGGTATGGTAGAGCCAAGCTACTTAGATCATAGTAGCTGTCATAGTTTGTGTCTAGCTGTACCCCAAAACCTCACACAGTCATGGGGTGTCTCCTAGAGTTTTTGATCAATTCTTGATCCAATGTGGGGATTATGGGTGTGAGTGGTACACCTACCTTGGGGCATATAATCTGCACACAAATATAAGGAGGGGAGAGAAGCTTCCTAGCTGCCCCAGCTGCCCCAGCTGCTTCTCCTCCCTTTGCTCTTTTCTGTTTTCTGCAGCCATGAATGGCTGCCCTCTGCCATGTGCCACTCTGCCTTGGTGCCAGCTGAGTATGGACTGACACCTCCATGAACTGCGAGCTAAGTAAACCTTTCCTTCCCAAATTTTATGTGTTTGTTATCTTGTTCCAGCAATGAGAGAAGAGTAACTGAGACAGTAACCAAGGGGCAGAAAAGAAGAACAATGCCGAAGAGGAAGGGGTGAGGAATGAAAGAAAGTATGTGCCTAAGCGTATCCCACCACCACTCACCAGACAGACCCACAAGTGTGCTCTGTCTGTCTTTGCATGTCTCCCAGGATGAGCGGACAAGCTTCACCATCCAAACTATATTTTAAAATGTCTGGAAAATGACAGGAAAAATGAACTCTTTGAATTTAAGAATTCATATATTTGAATTAGAAAACTTTTAGACGTATTCTTGTTTCTCTGACCTTACACATTTAAAGGCACTCAAGTTACAAATTCTAAATTTATTGTTAGAAGAGATACCAAGAAATGAAAGTAATTGACATTCTCTTAGAAAGAGCAACACATCATTGTCAAGATGTGTTGACTATTCTATATACAGTTGAACTTATTTTAGCACAAATATACGTATTTTACACCTATTTGTCTTATACTTTTGTGTATTTCCTCATTAAATATCAGGTACTGAAATAAGTTATATTTTACATGGTGACAATATGTGTTGCCTGCTTGGAAGTATATTTTTTACACTTTTTTTCTACGTGTGACTTAATTACAATAGCTTTTATATCTTGAACTCTAAATTATTTGATGTTTGATTTGCACATTTTCTTCTATTTTGTGTAGAGATAGATTTTACAAGTAGTTCATTACATATTCTTTGATGTTATTCATGGAGTTAGATAATTTCTACAACATGGTAGTGCTGTCATTTTTTAAATAAGTGATTGAATTTGCAGACAATATAACTGTCGAATATAGTATAACATATAATGTTATAAATCATCACAGAAATGTTGATAAATTCCATTACTAATGAGGGAATAGTTCATGTAGACAATCCATGGATCAGGGCAAGACTACAGCTGTTATATTTATGGGCTAATAAATTTAAGACTGTAGTAGGGTGGAAAGAAATAATGGTGATGACAAAGCTTCATAAGTTTGTGTAAAGTAGAAGTGTACAAATGAGAGTCAGAATAAAAATCATTAGTGTGGCATCTATACCAATCAGTCAGTGATGGGTTTGTATACTACATTGTGTTAGTCATGTCTGGCTGCTGGAAATACTGACATCAGTTGTGTAGGTAAATAATGGAAAAAGGTTAACTATGTGTCTACCTGGCCCACTAGTGTTCTCAAATTTTACTTCTGAGAGGAGTTACAGACACAGAAATTGGAAGCTCGATATTCTAAAATTATTGCACACTTCATGGATAATTGTTTATCCAGGGCAGTTTGACATAGATAAGATATAGCAGCTCTTGACAAGCTCTAGATCTTGTTTTCATCTACTTGGGAAAAGGACTCTCAGCTGGATGGATATATAGGGAAATTTGCTTATTTTTTCAGGAGAAAGAATTATAAAGGTGAGTTCATGTGTTGATGTTCTTTGAATAGTTTTGTATTTAAAACTGATTGTTCCATGTATAGTGTTGTATGTCTTGCTGCATTCACTTGCAGATAATGATCTGAAGACAATCCAAACTAGTAGATTTTCTGAAGAAAATAACACGTTTATTGGTCACAGGAATCTGAGCCTATCAAAGCTAACCACAGCATGTTGCTGCTGAGGACCTACTTAGTGACAGGCATGTGTGTTCTCTTTGATATTAAATGTTCTGTTTTACTTTTCCCTTGGTTATATACTAAAGGCACAATTTTTATTATTTCTTCACTTATTCATTTATTGTGTATTTTCCATGTGCACAAAAGGCAGAATAAGAGAGACTTATGAGCTAAATAATACTAATGTTTGATGTAAGATTGACTGAGTATGAGACTGTGAGTGAAGATGCATTTATGAAAGAAGGACAAAGATGTCATCTGTCTTCCATGGCTTTGGAAATGTGCCTTGCAGCTCAGACTGGAATGAGATGTGCTACTCTGAAAGAGAGAGAGACATAAAAGTTTGCAGTGTTGCAATAGAAAGGAGCGATTCCTGACACCCACGGACATCTCCAATGAGATACATAGTCTGTCAGCTGTGCTGGCAATAGAAAAAAGATACATTATCTAAGTGTGATGTCACAATGCATTGGAAAGATGAGATAACACTACTGTGATAAGCGAGTATGATGCTATATTTATTCTTCTCCTCTGCTCATGAGAAATCAGATATATCAGATAAAAATATGGGAATTGAATTCACATTTGAATTTTAGGTAAATTACCAGTCAGTGAATGTTTGAAAATTCTCTGGCAATTGTCTTTTCCTGACGAAACTCAGTTTTCACCATCTATATCTCTGGATCCTTAAGCAATATTTAGGGTGGTACCATCCATGGAAAACAACCCTTCTTCCAGGAATATTAGAATACTGGAATTAATGGGAATTAATTTTAACTCTAGGAGTACTAGAGTTAATTCTAATGGTGACTCCCAACCCAGCAAGGACACAGCCTCCACTGGGAAAAGTTTCACTCAAAATGTAAAACAGAGGGAAGTTGTAATTTCAAAAATTATCTTCTCAAAAGGAG
>NW_004524582.1:17900960-17917109 GCF_000260255.1 Octodon degus
TCTTAATGAATAGAGGGATTTGTTCTAATGGTGTTTGTAAATAGACTATCATGTCCGCATCTTGTACAGCAATTAACCACTAGGAAGAATGTATGCAAGGTGTTAATTATTGAAACTGTCCTACCAATTTGGTTTGAAACTGTCTCATTGCTATTTGTTTCTCAATAAAATTATGAAGAAAAATTTAAAAAATAAAATAAAATATAAAAGTATCTCCTCCCTTGTTGTTTTTATGTGATACATAATTCTCTGAAGAGGAATTATACATGCACATCAATTCAGAAAAAAATAAGAAACTCAAGGTAGTGTGTATTTTCAGTAACTTCTCATAGTCAGGATGCTTGGAGGTCAACAGTAGGAATACTAATGTCATATTAACTTGGATTATGCTGTCATCATGTTTGCTGTACCTGTTTACTATGGAGGAAACTATTACCAAAGTTTTTTTTTTTTTTCTTTTCTGTATTTTTGGGAAGGATATTCATTGTCTCACTACTAGGTAGGTCTCATAGTGATTCTCCTTTTTACAGCCTCCCATAAGCTGGGATTATAGGTGTGTTCTACCACACCCAGTCTCAATTGTCATTTCAGTGCACCCCAGGGTTGGGGCCAGTACAGCAGGCCCAGGGATTGAACCCCTGGGTCCTGCACATGCTTGCAGGTGCTTTAATCTGCTGAGCTATTTGGCCAGCCCTCCAAAGTTTCTATTGAACATTTTTTTTAAAAATTAGTGTAACTTTTAAAGTAGTTATGCTCACCACTGTACCACCTACATAGGCTACTAGTGTAGCTTGTCATCAATAAGTGTATTTATCATGCAGTACTGGTATTACACCTATCCTATTTTATTCTTTTTTATCTTTCTTCCTTTCTCCTCCCTCCCATCTCTTTTCTATCTCTAGACAGCTTTGCTATCTTTAAAAAAAATCTGTCTCCCTGTGGACTATTATCTTTATTTTGTTTTGCTTTCAAGTTTTTATACGTTGGATTTCTCCTATAAGAGTAACCATGTGATATTTAGCCTTGTGTGCCTGATTTATTTTATTTTCTCTTGATTTAGTTGCTCTTCTCATTGCAGGGACAAAATACCCAATGCCCAAAGGAGGAAGGAGAAAAGGTTTATCTAGACCATGGTCTGTTGAGGTTTCAATCCATAATTGGCTGGAGGGTGGCTTGGCAGAGAGGCATCACAGAAGAGAACCAGCTTACAGCAAGCAAAAGAAGCTAAAGGTACAAAGCAAAACTGAAGGGAAGCTTTCTCTGTCCCTTATTTTTTATCCAGGATACTGGGATTAGGTTGGTGACAAACACTGAGTGTACTGATTCAGTAATCACACCTTAGTCCCACGACCACACACTCGAGACTCAAATAAATCTCTAAACACACACACACACACACACACACACACACACACACACACACACACACGATGCATGAGGCTTTGGAGAGATATTTAGACCCAAACTATAACATTTATTACACACGCAAAAAGCATCAGTTTCTTGTGTCTGATGGCTTTCTTTGAGGCTGAGTAGTGCTCTATCCTGTATAGAGCTCATCTTCTAATTGTCCTATAGGCCCCCTCCATAATTTAGCTATTATTAATTTTGATGCTATACATTGGCTATGCACATATTACTATAATATGGTGTATGTAATTCTTTGGGGAAGACATCCAAAAAGGTATAGCTGGGCGAAATAGAATTTATAATAAGCTTTTATGCATATGATGCCTTAAGCTATGGGCATTTGATCATTATTATTACTACTTTATAAATAGCAAAACAAAGACTCAAAAAGATGAAATAATTTTCTCTGCAATGTGGGCAGGCAATACCAGTAATATTATGGTCAGGATCTCACTCTCATGACTCAACAAATATATAGTTTTCTAGCAAATCACACTCTTATTTGGATCAGTTGTTTTCTTTACCAGGCATTTAATGACATAACTAGAACACTGATAAAGGAGGATATTATTCTCTTTTATGTTTGCATGATAGAGAAAAAGACCTCTCCATCTGTGTTGTACCAAGTTTAAAAATCATAAAATTAATCAAACACACTTATTATACCTGTTCATTTTCAAAGATCCTGTTTGATCAAAGAAGAATGATCAGAACAGTGGACCTCAGGAGAAAGACCCTCAAATAGAAGTGTGTACTTTGACCCATCTTCACTGATACATCACCCACTGCAGCCAATGAAAGCAAGTTAAAAGTGTATGGTTGTATCAGAATATTTTACTTATTCATGGCATGATGAGTTTGGTAGAGGATTCCCCAGGACATATCTAACTTACACCTTCTTTCAATCAAGGGTACATACTATATTAAATGTAAGACATTATCAAAACATTTAAATTATGTTTCTCCGTGTCATCAGAAGGAAAATGCATAAGGACACAATAAATAAAAACAATGAATAATAACAAATCTGAAAGTGACACAAGGATGTCATAAGTAAGGCTTGTAACAACATAATGGAGATGATGCAGGTTGTAGAACCAAAAAAGACAGCTAAGCTTCCCAAATTTGCTTCTTGTGGTCATTTTTTGAAACATTATTCTAGTTCTTGGCATTATGCTTACAATCGTTTGATATTTTTCTTTGTTATAAGTTGATGGCCCCGCTTTTTCCAGTGGTATGCAATCTGCTTGAGAACTGTAGCTGAGAAACTGCTGATTTCATAACTTGCAGCTGACAAACTGACTGAACTCATCAGTGAATTAATAATTTCATAATGAGCAGCTGTTTGGTATTGGGCTTCTCTTAGGGCTATGTAATTTCATTTGTAAAATAACACTAAATGATCACTTTCTCAAAGATTTGTGTTGATTTTTAAATACAAAGCAAAGCAAACTATACTGCCTAGTGACAGTAAGGATAGTAGAGATTAGGAAATCGGAGCTATTTGAAGGCGTGTTGCACGCTCATCCTCCCAGATGGCTGCGCGTCCCCTCTTCACCACTGAATCTGGCAGGCCTGGCAGCCAAAAGCAATGTGGCGTGTGCTGCGTCTGAACAGAAGCTCTGATGCCTAAGGTCTTCTTTCTTCCAGGAGAATGTGACTGTTTCAGATTAGGGTCATCTCTTCAGTCTGGATCGAACCATAAACATGTGTAGAGCACACTCTGACCCAACTGTTAGCTTGAACTTGGTCTCAGATGGTCAGTGAATTGATAGTATGAGCAATAACAGACTGCCCCTGACTTCTCACTTAGCAATGTCCTTTTAATTTTTTAAAGTTCACTTGTACCTGTTAGCAGTTCATGACTTACAACTGTCTTGGGGAATGGTTAAACTGTATGAACATACTATAACATATTCCCTTCTCTCTTAATTCCCTTCTGCTTCCTCCCCTCTTACTGAGGCTTTGGCTTAACATTTTTTCAAATGTATTATTATAGTAAAAAAAAAGATAACTTCACCATCATTGAATTTGAAATCATGCTTTGAACTTTGATCATATCCTCTAGCCTGTGGTAGCTGGTGTGATACACTGCTTGGCAGCAGTGGTGAGCTACAATTTGGTATCCCATGGTAGGCAGTGAGTATGTGTTACTGTGCTATGATGATTGGTAGGTTAGCTATGAGGTAGTAAATGCATTTGGAACTTGTAATTTTCCTATTTTCAATGGATGTTGAAATATGTCCCCATTGTATATCAAGGAAAAATTTTCTTTGTTATTGAAAGCTACTAAGATGTTAGAGTGGTGATGCAGGACAAGCTGTTGAGTGCCGAATACCAAAATGCTTATGGGCTCTCAGAAGTGAGTTGTCCAATGCAAGGAGCAGAAAATTTTTCTCAAAAGAAGTAGTTTTTGGTAGTGGACATGAAGATGAAGTTTAGCTGATAAAAGAAAACAAACAATGCTTTCTTGTCATGAACATAAGGCATGAAAAGTGTCTGGCACCTCGTTCATCACATCAGCATCTTACTTGGCTTTATTTTCCTTAATCTTAGATTCTTCTCCTTACCCTTGATAAACCCATGCAGCACCCTAACCTTGGGTGTGCAGGTCAGACCATGTGACAGTTCTTAAGACCAAGCAAATTATGAATGTTGGGCAGAACTTGAGACATTTATGTTATAGACTTTATCCTCCTATTGCATGAAATTCCTGGATTCCAGACCATGAAATAGTTTTACTACTGTTTCCTGCTTCATAAACCTTATGCAACCACTTTTGTCTGATATATCTTTGTTTGCAAAATCACCACATTTCCAATGTTTTCCTATGAAGTCCTTCCCACTCTTAAGAATGTAGCTCAACAGCTGGATAATCTACTATCAGTGTCACCTGAACAGTTTTTGGACAGTGTTTTATTTAATGCTTCTATTATTGTCAGTGATTAACAAAATACCTGGCATACAATATATGCCCAATAAATATACGTGATAGTAAATTGAATTCACATATTTATTCAAATATCAAAAATGTAAAATTAAACGTTTCTAAAATCTTACCTGTGTTGATATTCTTCACAAAATTTTATTGAATTAGGTGTGAACATATTTTTGAATCAGGAGTCATTTGGAAACATTCTGAGGCCAACAATGTAGATGTCTTTCTCATTAATTCCCTTAGTTTATTTTCACTACCATGTATCCAGTGTTGTTTGCTCTTTTCTAGATCTCCAGTTGCTTTGCATTTTGGCCAGAATTACATCAAGACTTAGGCATGTTTAATCAAAACACAAAGAATGCAAGAAAAGAAAAAGAAAGATATTTATGTTGGGGCTGGGGAGATAGCTTGGCGGTCCCACCACCTGCCTGGCAAGCACAATGATTCAGATTTGATACCTGGTACCACATGCTGTGTGGACCACAGAATCCCAGGCATGCCACACTGCCCTGAAACCAGGCGTGGAGGTGCACACCAGTAATCCCAGGCCAGGGGAGGCTGATATAGGAGGATCACTAGGAGTTTGAACTGCATAGATTGACCCTGTATGGAAAGAATAAAAAGAAAAAATGAAGATATGTATGTTGAAAGTCTGTTGAAAATCACAAGGGTAACATCTGCCTATATGAATCTAATAGGTTTAATATTATAATGTCCATGATAAATCATGATGAAAAGTACAATTAGTATTAAAAGCAGCAAACATCACCCCATTTTTAACATATTCTCCAAGAAGATATAAGTAGGTAGATAAAAAAAATACTGAGTGTCTATTTACATAAAATTAGCTACCAATGATCCAGCATGAGAGGTAAGAAATTTTAAGACTAATTTTCCTGACATTGCATTTTATCCTGACAGACAAAAGTAATATCCAAGTCATGAAGAAGCAAACAGAAGATATTAATGTTGCATTTTCAAAAAGCATATGGAAAGAAAACAAAATTTCCAAAATCTGTGCAAAAAATTGAAATCTTCATATCTCATGCTATCTGGAGTTATTTTAGAGGCCCTTTTTAGTCAGGCTCCTTGATGCTTATGCCCTTGCATCACAAGAAGCCGCCCTTATAGAATTTTGAAAATATATTAATTTCCCACTTTGCTTTTGTATCTCCTCAGTAGATGGAATGCATTTGATTTTAATGCCAACAGAAGCATGCTACAAGGAAGACCTACTTGGCTGCCACAAATAAATGAAATGCTGAATAGGACCATCAATAATTCACAGGCACTGTGTGGAAGGAAAAGATTGCTTGACTATATAACATGATTTCTACCTTAATGCAGAACCAATGGGTTGCTCTTCGTTGGTCTCTTTGACTCCTTAACATAGAAAAGGATCTTTTTTTCTTTACCAATGTTATTCTAAATTCAAGTAGAAGACAATCTCATATTCAGTTTTGTCTGCAGAGATGCCGAATAAGTGCTAAATCCATAAAGAATTACGATATAGAAAAATGTATCATATAAACACAGTGTTATTTAGATCATTTCTGCTTATATCCTTTTTCCCTCATGATATAGCAGTATCTGAACCTGAGATACCTGAGCAGTATCTGATCTGTACTTTGGCAAATCAAAATACTGAGGTGTTTGGGTCAGACAGTCTTACAGTTAGTGTTTCCACAATTCTTTGCCCATGTCTTATGGTTGCAGTGGGTAGTTTTAAAAGATGCCAAATGGACATAGCATTTCAAGGGAATTTGCCTTTCTAAATACCACTTAGGGCAAAATTTCTGGAAGTTACTCAGACCCCCTACCCCAAATAGCCTTCATTAAATGAGTAGAGGCCAGTAATGTACCATGCCACTCTTGTTACAAGGGAAAAATGTTCTTGTAAGCACACTGTCATCAGATGACCAAGAGACATTTTGAGCAGTGAAAGAGGAAAGAAAATCTGCTCAAGGAAAAAAAAAACCCAAAAAACAAAAGACAAGAATTGAACTATTCCCAGGAATTGCAGCTCAGCTATAGTATTGTATATAGGATTATTCCATAGAAGTAATTTTGCAAGTCTCTTGTGGCAGACAGAGAATGATTAGAACACTGTGATGTACAGGATGTTTCCATTATGTTCTGTAAATTCGCATTAAAGGTTCAAAGTAACATAAATAATATATGATAAGTTCTATTAAAAGAATTTCTAGCTGAAGCGAGTGCACATGAGAAGCTGCCTGGAAAGCCATATTTTAACAGGACTTGGTAATGGCCTGGTTGGCTTTATTCACTTGCATAGAAACTCGGGGGTTTGTAACTTGTTAAAGGTTAATGCGCAAGCGAGAGAAGCGAATCTGATTTAAATTGAAAGCTGGGTTTCACTGTGAAGATGCAAATATTAACATGATATCTCTAGCTCTTCCATGATGTTCTATAAGGACAATAACAGGGGACTTTTACCAATCCACATTTAATGCATGACAATCCCCACATCAAATCCCTCTCTTCAAAAGATAACTGAACACAGAGAGAAAAAGACATGCTTCTAAGGATAGAGTTATCCTGTGTGAAAGTTGTTGAGAATCAACAAAGCTAGAGGGCTTTTTCCTAAGTCAGGATTCTTGTTAAAAGCTTAATATATTATCTCTTAATTATCTCAACAAGTTTAATACCAAGGGATTATCCCTTAATAATAAACATGTATTTCACAAGGGTTAGATGTGGACATCCAGGGTGTCCACATCGGATTTAATTTTCCCTTCTCCTCATCTCTATACCACATGGTCCCATGGTAGAAACTATGAATTTTGAGGTCTACTTGTTAGAAGCCACTATGGAGAAAATGGCATTTCCTGAATCAGAAGGAAGAAATAAAGTTTTGTATCACTCAGAAGTCAGAGCTGCATGAAAATGTGTGAGGAGTGGGCACAGATAGGGTGAGTCCTTATCCCCAGGATGCAGAAAGAGGTCTTCAGAACTGCTCCCCCATTGCAAGGCCTGGGAGCTGGCACAGTATATGGAGGGATGACTTGACTGTCTTAAAAACAATGGAATCATGGAGAGTCTCTCGCTGGACCTAGTGTGCATAGGAAACTACTATGTTTTCAATGTGCCTTACAATATTGCCTTGACTCTTAACTTTGCAAATGAAAAACCTGAAAACCTACTTGAATTCCTAACCCCATCTTTCTTTTCACTCTTCACTAGTTCTTGCGATTTTAAATTATTTTCTGTAAGGCCTTGTTCTGAGCAGCTGTACCTGTTCCTCCTGCTAGAGCTGTTCTTCATCCTTCTCAGGTCTACACTGTGCCAGTGTGAGTCCAGCTGGGGCATGGAAATGACTGCCAACGATGGCATCATGCTTTGCCTTCTTCTAGGGTTTGGCTAATGACTTCCATCCATAGCAAGTTGGAGGACAAGAGGGAAAATATTAGAGCTGTCTGTCAGTCAGTCTGTCTGTCTGTCTGTCTGTCTGTCTGTCTGTCTGTCTGTCTGTCTTCTTTCTTGCTCTTTTCCTAACAGATACTTATTTGTTATTCTAGTCTATGGCTCCCACACGTGGAGCTTCCTAAGAAGACTTGGTGTTGAAGAGCCTCGGAACTATGCTAACCATATGCCTTAAACCTTATAACATGAGGTCTCTGCTTTGGAGCTTGCTAACAACAGGCCATATTCCTTTAAAATAGGAGTCACACTAAACCTTAAATTTTGAGGTTCATCTATGGATATTCTGTCCAGCAATAGAAAAAGTGATTAACATAGAAAATTTGGTATGAGACAATTAAGGTTGTTTCCATGACTGTACTTGACAATGTTGTTTAGAAACCTTTGGAAATGGTTTGTGGGAGGATTTTGGAAAGACTGGAGATGCAGGCTAAGGAAGCCCTAGGGTGCCATAAGCAGAGCTCATGGGTAACTCTGGTTGGATCAGAAGGCTATGAAGGAATGTTCATGGTGTAGGCCAGGCTCAGGAGGTTTCAGTTGGGAGCAAGGACTGCATGGGATGTTGAATGAGAGGCCATGTGTGTTACTACCTGCACTTTACCAATGTGCTGGGATATTGACAAAGACGGAGTTTAAGGGTAGTCAACTCCAGAAGAATTTCTGAGACAGCCCAACATTCAAGTTATGAATGTGTGTACTAATGCCTGAATGACTCAAATTTATGAGATCTGGAGAAAAAAGTAGAGCAGAAAATTTTGAAAAACTTACATTTTAGCTTAGAAGAAAGGATCTGTACTTCTAGGATCAAACCAGGGGTGATTGCTGCAGAGATTGTTGTGGAAAAAGGGAATTCAGAGGAGAAAGGAGAAAGTGATTGCACATTTTATGGGCTGCAAACATGTACTAATTAAGAAAAGAACAAATAGTTCTATCAAGAAATATAATATGCCAAGTACTTTGTTCAGTGACTAAAAAGATGTTTTGTGTGCATCTCAGGAATCCTCTATATACCACCATTGAAGGCTAGAGCTTATAAAGCCTTTTGGCCCCTGCTCTTGAAGAGCTCCTAGGGAATTGTTTTCCAAGGATTATTCTTATTGGACTCGGTCACCGAACCACTCAGAGACCTCTACAGACATGATTCAGGGGATACTGACTATTGTTTTCTCTGACAGCAGATCTTGACACTGCACACATGAAGCTGTTTAATGGGCACACAGAATGCAAAATGCTTGTGATCAGAAAGGCCTCAATTCAGGTTTCAAAGGAAAGACTGAGAGGAAAGGTAAGGAATCATTTGGAAGGAAACTGTGTGAGTGAAGCTTAAAGATGCAGTGCAGATGCCAGGAAGTAAAAGTTTCTGGGATGTGGAATGTCTGCTGAGGAAATCCGGAGGGGGCATGTGGAGCCAACCAAAGACAGAGGCCATGTGCCCTTCAGTACACAAGGCTGCTCTGTTTGCACCACCCAGACAATATGCAACTTTCAGCTCACTAACATATGCCCAATTGCTGCACACAGAGCTATAGGAATTAATACCTGGCCTTCTTGGTTTCAGCCTTGCTTTGGTCTTATTTTTATTTTTTTATGGCATCCATGTAGGTGAGTAGTATGATGTGTCAGTTAGGGTGGAAAGTTGCTGGGCCTGGTTTTAAGATCTTCCCCAGGTGTTGGCAGAGTATATTTCTTAGTTGAGAAAGGGTAGGGCACTGAGACTTAGCCCCAAGGTTTGTGTCTTGTCCTTCATACCTTTGTCCCTGGCTCTGTTGTTCTGCTCTGCTACCTGGATGCTGTGACCTAAGCATCCTCGTTCCTCTGTGCCCTGCTGCCAGGACGTTCTTCCTTGGGAACAGCTGACCATGAACTGGATTTCTTACAGTGTAAGTCAAATTAAACCTTACCACTTTTAAATTGTGGGTATCAAGTATTATGCCCAGCAATGGATGAGCTGACTAATATACTCATAAGATTAGCAATTGTTCTCTCCTTGTAACAGGTGACCTGAAAAGTACTTTCCTTCTCTGCCTCTCTGTGCCTGTGGTTGTACGTGAACGTGCTGACCATGCTCCTGTGAAAATACCCTAGTCTGGAAGCAATTTTCCTAGCAGGAGGCAGACATTCAGGGAGAGAGTTCTCTGCTGTAAAGGGGTGCATTTGCCAGAGATCTAGCCATGTAGTACCAAACTTCTTCTTTTGAATATTTGGTTTTATAAGAGAAAAATATAACAGTATATTTATTAAATCCTTCAAGACTCTGAGTTTTTATGACTTGCTAGTGGCATTAACCCCTTACTGATACCGAGGAGATCTTGTAGATAGTAACTTTATTCCGGCACACTAGGTCCATCTGTGCTTTCTTCTCCCTGATAAGTGTACTGTCGATGATTCCAGGATAAGTGTTATGATCCACGAGTCCACTGCAGCCTAGAGGAGAGAAATCACAGCATTCAGGAGACTCTCTTCATGCTTTTTGAGCAGAAGTTCTGCACACTTTTAATATTACCTCCATACCCTTCCAGTCCTCTGACACACGATATACTTGCAAGACTAAAAAGAGCACTTGAGGAGTGGAAAACTGACATGCTTTTTTCTTACCAGCAAGACTCTTCTTGATGCACTACAATATGAAAAGGGAAAGAATATTGTCCTTTTAAGGTAACATTAACTACCCAAGTCCCAAGTGATGATACCATATTAGCTTTTTGTAAATCTTATTGGATGGATTAGTCAAGACTTTTTGGAAGGTCACAAAATCATGAGGGTGGTATAGCTGACTTGCTGTTATCAGGTTGTCCTTGACAGAGGCAGGCAACTGGGTCACCATCTGTAAGGGCATTGCTCCCTTCCCCAGGGCCTCATGCAGCTCTCTGCTCTCTGACCTCCATAGTGCAAGCAGCTCACCTCAGTCCAGACCCTCCCACATGCTGCTCCTGTGTGGAGCTGCTCAGCAACTCAAGGACTGAAAATTCTGAAGCCGTGAGCCAAAATATACTTCTCCCGGAATTTGTATGGAGTATTGTGTCTCAGCGATAAGAAAGACACATACCATGCATGATCTTTTGGAGCACATGGCCACATGGTGGTATGTGCCACCATGTATGTGCACACTTGGGAAATACACAAAGTGAAGCATGTTTCCCCTTGGTTTTGTGAGCAGTAGGATAAGCCTCATAATAATACCTTAGTAGGTAAATCCATAGGGATTGGCAGGCTCGGAGGCATGAATTTCACAAGCAGGTATTGTTTGTTCCTTGTGATTCCCATGCTGTGTCAGCTGAGGGGACCTTGAGCAGAAGAAAAAGACTGAAGCGGAGGGGTGCATGGTGACCTGGGTATGTGTAGGATAAAATAATCTCTAGCATGGGGTACCTGTTGTCCCTCAATCCTGAGACAACAGAAAGAGATACAGAAGAGCCTCCTTTGTGGGAAGGCACAGGGGCTGGCAGAGTAAGAGCTGTGTTCAGGAGGGCGAGGCAGAAGACCCTTTCCATTGGCTGATTCCTCCCCTACATTTTCAAGAGAAAGGACATGAGCTTAGGGAGCTTAGGGGAATCATGTTGCTGCAGTGTCTTGGATGTAATTATTTACCAAACTAGACTTTGGAGTTTTAATTGTCCAGCAGTGCTTTAGAGAAGAATATATAGAGAGAAGAGGAAAGATTTTCTTATTTCTATGGATTTATGGAGTTGCTGTGCTGGGTAAAATCAGAACAGAGGAAACCTATTTGTTAAACTACTCTACTCATGGCATAAAATGAGTACAATCTATTATGACATTTGAAATGGAACCCTCTGAAGTGTGTACAAACTCCACTGCTCTGTGTGTGCTGCAAGTATCCATGTGAAAACCAGGATGCTTCTGTAAAAGAACCACACATTTGTGATGGAGAAATAAAACCTCAAGCACTGTAAAAATCAAGCAACATCAACTGCGTACACACATCAGTGCATTGAGTTCTAGACCTGTCTGAATTTTCTGAGTGTGTTGTGTGATGCTTAATGTAGATGTTTTTGTCTTCCATATTTAATGAAAGAGAAATATTGATAAAATTAATTCCTTCTCTGTGATGGAGACTTTAATAAAATGAGGTCACTGATTACTGACATTGAACTGTGTTGCCTAACGTATTCACATATCCTTTGCAGGCATGTTGCATAAGTGTACTCTGCTTTTTTTTTTTTTTTTTTTTCAAAGAATCTAGGAGAAGAAAGAAGTGAAAGTGTGTGGGACTATTTGAGTGCCTGAGTGAAATGGGATGTCTTTTCAACTTTCCTATCCAATTAGAGAAACAGGCTGAGATGAGTAATAAGCATTGATTGGATAACAGAATAAAGACTAATCCCATCTTCAAAGATAAAATAATTGCCTTTTGTTTTTCATGGCTTAAGGGAAACCAAAAGCCAAGAAAAACTTATAATCTTCTTTCAATTACTTGTTTTTCAATGCTTCTATGAGTATTATGTTCTTGCTATCAATGAGGCATGTTCAAGCAATAGAAAATTTGTCTCTAATGTTGTAAATTGTTAATTAAAGACCCAAATGTATTTTATAGAGCAACAGAAGCTAAAATCAATGGATGTCTAACCTTAGGGCTAGACTCACGCAATGCCAGAATGAGGCCAATATATTCCCAGGACTTCTTAATGAGACGTTAAGTGATTGTTTGAAAATGGTGTTATGGCAAGGTTATAAGAAACAGACCTTTATACACACTCTTTCCCCTCTCATTCTTTTCTAATCCTGGAAAACATAACAATATAATTCCTTTTGATAGTTCCCACTAGAACAGCTAGACTTTTCTGGGAGCTATGAAAAATGAGAATTCATGTTCACACTATATGTCTCTACTGGAAAAAAAATCCAGAATGTTTCCCAGAAATCAGTTAAGAAGATTAGAATCCACTTTCTAATGGCTGTTTCACTCAGACCAGACTACATGCTAAGATTATACAGTGTCTATAGCTGTTTCCCAGATATACTCCAACTAGTCATATAGAAACATTCCAACAGTGATTTGGAAATATTGTCCTTATAATTAATCTGCTACCTTGATAGACAATGTCAAATGTTTGAATCAAGGAGGTGACAGGGAACTAATATTATCTGAGGGATAGTTAGATTCTGAGTATGGTGCTAGGTACTACCTGGAGCCAAATGTGCTAAAATGATATTTGTGCTCAATAAAAGATTGTTTTCAATTAATTTCAGATTAAGAATATTCAGGTTTAGGAAATGGGGAGATAGCTCAGTGGAATAAGTGCTTCTCTGACAAGCACAAGGTCCTGGGTTTGACCCCTCGTTCCACCAGAAAAAAAAGAAAGAAAATTCAGGTGTAGTAGTTAAATAACTTTACTAAGTTTTTAGTACTAAAAAAGGAAAAAGTAGGATATGATGTCAGTGTACCTAATTTGAAATAGTGTGTATGGATGAAGGATATAAAGCCAGCCAAACTTATTATTATTTCCTTGTCTTTTTGTTTTAATTTATCTTAAAAAAGAGCATAATAATTGATAAGATATTAGGAATGATGCACATTTAGAAGCCCAAGATAAGAGGCATTCAACCATGGGTTTTGTATTACACATTGCTGTCCTGAATGTAGTTGATCGGATCACAGATATTAGCATATAGAGCTAGTCATGATGAAAATTCTGAACATCGATTGTTATATTCAAAAAACAAAAACTGATGGAAATTATGAGTACAATCACCTCAGCCATCCTATATACATACTTACATGTTTTTGCCTCCTTCCTTTTCTCTATTCTCCTTTCTCTCATCTTCATTATTTAATCCTTATGTTCAGTTTCTTTCCCTTGTACTATACCTATTATAGCTTTCAGATTTTATTTATTCTTTCAGGTTCTTACATGAGAGAGGCAATATGATATTGACACATGTGGGTCTGATTTATTTCACTTATGAGTATAGCCTCTGGTGACATCCACTTATAAAGTCTTCGAATTTGTCTTTCTTTATACCAGAATAATATTTCATTGTGTAGAAATAGCTTTTGCATCCATTCTTCAAGTGGTGGACATTTTGGTTGTCGCCAAGATTTGGCTAGAACAAATTGTGCTGCTATAAACAGGAATGTACTTACATCTCTGTGGTATGATGTTTTCAGTTCTTTTGGGAAAATATACAAAAAGGGAATAGCTAGAGTGAATGGGATGTCCAGTCATAGTGTTTTGAGGAACCTCCACACTGATTTCCATAGTGGTTGTACCAGTACACATTCCAATGAGCAGTAGAGAAGGCTTCCTTTTTCCCACAGCCTCTCCAGCATTTGTTATTAGTTGACTTCTTTATGATAGACATTCTTTCTGGGGTGAGATGGAATCTCAATGTTGATTTAATTTGCATTTCTTGAATGGCTAGAGTTGTGGAACACTTTTTCATGTATTTATTTGTCATTTGTATTTCTTTCTCTGAGAAGTAAGTATACATCTCACATGCCCATTTTTGGATTGGGTCTTTAAATTTTGGGAGCTAATTTTTTTTCTAGTTTTTTATATAATTTATATAGAAATCTTTTGTCTGAGTGATTATTGGTTATGCTTTTTTCCCAGTTTGAGAGTTGTCTTTTAGCTCTATTGGTGATTTCTTTTGACATGCAGAAACTGCTCAATAAGATGCGATCCCAGTTGTTGAATTATTGCAGTTTTTCCCATGCAGTTTGTTATTTTGTTCATGAACCATCTTCTTTCTCCTGTGTCTTCAAGTTTTCTATCTACTTTCAATTCCAGAAGATCTAGTGTTTCTGTTTTAATCTTTCGATCTTTAATCCATTTTGACTTTAGTTAAGTATATGGTACTAGGCCCAGGTATTGTTTTAGTTGTCAGTGTGCTAAGATCCAGTTTTTCCAGCATCATTTGTTAAAGAGGCTATCTTTCTTCCAATGAACATGTTTGGCCTCTTAACCAAAGATATGATGGCTAAGTGTGTTTATAGTTTTATTTGCATTTTGTATTCTGTTCCATTCATACTCAGGTATTTTTTTTCCAGCTCCATGCTTGTTTATCATAGTAGCTTTCTAGTATAATTTCAAGTAAGGAATTATAATTCTTTTTTCCTTGCGTTTGTTGCCCAGGATTGCCTTTGCTATTCTAGGTATTTTGTGGTTCCAAATAAATTTTAAGAATTTTTTTTTCTAGATCTGTGAGATACGTTGATGGTATTTTGATAAGGATTTTATTAAATCGCTATAACAATTTTGAGGTTACAGGCCATCCCAACTTATAAGGGGTCTATGAATCCTTTTTTTGTTAAGTTGTGCTTTTCAGAAGAAAATTCTCCTATAGGGTTCAAGTGAGCATATTGAAACAACATACCACAAGCAGACTAACTGCTGAGAGAAATATCCATCAAAGTACAGAGATATGAGAGGTAATATCAAGGATCTCTTTGAGCCCCGAAAATCTTTGGTATCGGTTCTATTGGGAAATTTCCTATTTGCATCATTTAGTTTTTCTTTGCTAACATAAACAGGGACAATTTAGGAAAAAAAATTGAAACATTCTCTGAAGGACAGTTGAACTCCCTAAGAAAGTAATCTTAAGAAAGAATCTGAAAATAGGCAGACATTTCTTCTGTGTGAAAAATCTTTCTGAACATTTAAAATTCTGGTGCATATGCAAAGTTATTCAAATACAATGTTATTTTATTCATCTGCTAGAAAACAAAGATTCTTGATAAGACAGACTGTAATGACCCAAGGAAATCTTATGGGTCTAGATACTAGATTTTATTACCTTATGGTCCTTAATAGATGTGCTGAAAGCTTGCTAAAGTAAGTAAAATACAAGAACTTGAAAGATCCACATATCTACAAGTATCCATATTCATGAATCATAATTTGCTTAGAATTAAGTGTCGGAAGTTTCTGATAGAGCTCAGTGAAGCAAAAAAAAAATGTTTGCTTCACTTATATTAAGTTAAAAATCTAGCCACACATTATATACAACTGACTAATCTAAAATTAAATGTCACTTAATATGTGTAAGTAAAAACAAAAACTAGAAAGAAATGCTACAACAATATACTAGGAAAATGGAAACAGAGAAATTAAGTTTGAAAATAATAATAACCCATGAAAGATATGAACAATTTTTTACAGTGAGATACCCAACATCAAGTTAAGGAAAATTATTTAATAGTGGAACTCAGAATTTGATAGAACAAGTATATTTTAGATCTGTAAACATACACAAAATTAGACTGTATAATTACTAACAATAGTAATAGACATTCATGGGAGTTTATAAATCATAAAAGTGATTACATTTTTCTATTGTGACCAAATAATATTCAGGCTTAAGATAAATAAACAAAGTAATAGTCTATAAAATGAAAGTAA
>NW_004524582.1:17918589-17932662 GCF_000260255.1 Octodon degus
AAAAAAATAAGATACCATTAGAATGTGTCTCAAATCATATCTAGAAGAAAAGTTAATGCTTTGAACTACTTCATCGGTAAGATTACTTTAAAGAAAATTAATATTAATATACATAAAATTTTGTTTCTAAGTTTGATTTATCTATACTCTCTAAGATTTATTTATTTATCTATATCTTCCATCCATAATTTTTCCTGTATTATCTTTAAATTTCAAATATCATATGCCATCTAGTATTATTCATATTTTAAAAAATATTTCCATACCTTTATCTTGTATTTGGAATGCTTTTAGAATTTTTTTATTCATTTCAATAAAAAAGATAAAATATCTATGAAAGTTTCAAAACAGGTTAGTAGGTCAGTAATTAATACATTATATATTCTTGTCTTCACTGTAGTTATTCAGAGGACAACATGCAGACATGATATCTTGTCTGAACAATATTAGTAGGAGTCTTTTCAATGAACTAAAGAAAGTAACTCTATATCTATCCTGTCTTCTATATATATATATTTTTTTTTCTTTTCTTTTCACAAGAAAACAGTCCTTTATTTTTACTTTTTCAAAGTTAGTAATACATGACACAAGTTTGCCTAGCGACTAGTAGCTGACCTTAACCAGAGAGAATGTTTATCTCAGGAGTGAGATAGCTTGTTTGCTTTAGGCACTGAGGCCTAGTACCACTTACACACATTTAATTAATTTTCAAGCTTCTGTGGCTCCCAACTTATCCTCTTTTTTTGTTTTGTTTTGTCAGAAATGTTGCACATGATTTGATTTCTAAATTTCTGTGTAAAAATATGTAATTTTTTTTAACATTCTAAAGGAATTTAAATTTTAGACTATCCATGGTGTTGCTGGATATCTCTAGGTAACTCTCCTTAGACACACTACATTGTCAAACACTTTCCTCTGTGGCCCCATAATCTCCTTGATCAGAAAATTTGGGACACCACTTAGTTACAGGTTGTCACAGTAGAGGTTCTATGTGTTGGAAAATAATAGTTCCATTTTTATGTCTAAGGTGTTTGATATTCAGACAGATAGTAATATTAAGTGTAACTGCTCTGATACAGAGTAATAATATCATTAAGCTTCTCTTCTGGATGTTTAACAACTGAAGTTTGTGACCAAAAATTAGATAAATAGATGGGCTAAAAAGATAGCCAATATTTTGGCCCTAGCCCTTCAAGTTCAGTGAGGACTCAGGACATAAGAGAACCTCTGCTGTGACATCCTCTAACTAAGTGGTGTCCCAAATTTTCTGATCAAGGAGATTATGGGGTTGCAGAGGAAAATGACTGATGATGTATAGTGTGCCTAAGGAGAGTCCCCTAAAGACAAAAAATTCTCTCAGGCTTTCACAGAGAACAAATTGGTAAAACAATGGCCATGACTCATACAGATGGCTGACACTGACAAAAATCCATAAGGTGCTGTATATGGTTCCAGGGTAAATCCTGAGGAGATTTGACTGACCATATCAGATAGAAAAGGTTATATTTTTAATTGTACAGATTTTGCTTTAACTTGGTTTTAATCATCCAGTAGAAAAGTGTAACCAGGAGGTATAAAAAGTAAAGCTATATTAATATGGTGAGCTGTAAAAGGCTCAAGTCAACGACCCTTGACAATTGCCCATTGTGCTGATAACTCAATAATATTATGAAGTGTTGGACTATATTAGGTTATTTTGCTGAATTCAAGTACCTACAATCTTTAGACTGGCATCAAGTATGAGAAGGTCATTTAAAGACCTATCCAATTACAGCATCTCTAACTGTAGTGGAACACACATTTGGACTGCTTCAATACAACCAAAAATAGAATCCCAATTTAAATTGAATTAAATTAAGTTTATATTCAGATTGAAATACAGATCACATCTTTGATTTTAATATCTCTCCAATTACTAAAATCTCATTTTACGTATTTTAGTAATGTTTTATAAATTTCTTGTATCAATATTTTTTTAGTTTACAATAGGTGTGCATATTTAGTTCTAAAATTTTAAATTCTATTTTGTTCCATATATTTTGGAATATTTTTAGATTGTGTCTATTTTTCTGCCATATATTCTAGTTTGCCATTGACAACCTAAGCGATTTGAATTTGCACATTTCTCTTTTGTCTCTGTACTTGATGTAGTTTTCCTAATGTTTTTGAATTTTAAAATAAAATAAATATATGTAACTAAAACATATTAATTAAATTAGATATTGAGCAACAACATACATGCATATTCTTAAAATGAGACATAGATATGATGAAGTATATGAAAACATGTTCATTACTAATGAACAAGTAAATATGAATCAAAATAGTGAGAGAGACCCCATCTGATTAAGAAGAATAAGTATTATCAAAAATGAAAATAAACCACTTTTTGTGAAAAACTGGAGAAAAGAGAACCCTTCTATACCTTTGGTGGGAATGTAAATTAAAAATAGTCATTATTAAAAATGACATGAATATGCCTCATAAATTTATAAATAACTACTAGAGAGATACCTCAGTGGCATAAGCACTTGCCTAGCAAGAACATGGTTCCAAATTCAATCCCCAGTAATGGAAAAAAATTGTACAGAGAAAAAAAAAGAAAGAAAAGAAATTACAAATAAATACTATATAATCTGGAAGATATTTTTATTTTAGACTAGTTGTCTTCAGAAATATCAGATAATATGTTTATATCTTTGAAGCACAACTTTTACAGTCATTTGTTATTCCAGCATCACAGCTTAAAACTCTGGCATGCTGCAAAGGATGAAATATTACTCAGAATCAATGTACAGTTCAAAGTCCTAGAAACCCAGAGGGACCCTTCTTAACCAAAACATGTTGGCATGAGAGAGTCTCATAAAGACAGCTGTAAACAGAAGCTTCTGTGGTATTTTATTGAGGTAATTAGGAAGCAAGGATAAAACAAAAAGCAATGGCATCTGGAAAGGAAGCCATGAAAGGTATGGAAAAAAAGAAGAAAGGGACAGGGACAAGACAAGAGAAAGACAAGGGAAGGTCTGGGTCTTCTTTTATATGACTATGCTTAGGATGGTCTAAGTGATAAATCTGAGTATGGAAGGACAAAGGCCAGAGCATGCACAATTGAAGCCTGTGTCTTTTGAGCCTAGTTGGACTGGTGGAACTGTTGCTCTTTCTGTCTCTAAACATGAATTTCAGGAGGTTTGGGGACTGTGGCTGTAAGTGTCCCTTATCTCTGCAGCCATCTCATTATTATCTCTGGCCAACTAATGCCCACACACCCCAGCCCAAGGAAAGGTAGAGATGGGTAACATTGCCAGATTTTGCAAAGCAGGTACAGTCATTTAATGTGTACAATATTAAATACTAAAAAAATGGTTAATAAGAATATTTTCATAATAATTTGTGTAGCTGTGACATCGCTGCCCTGAGGATTGATCAGTCTATCTGGCTAAATGTTAATATAGTGTATGTAGTAAAAAAATCATAATATCCTTAAACAGAAAAATGGCTTAGTAGGTTATGATGCAGTTACAAAATAGCTTATATACCTAACTAAATAATCATAAATATATGAATATATGGACTAGAATGACACCTATAGTTTATTGTAATGATCACAGCCCATAGAACAATATGAAACTTCATGATTTGTATGATACATACATTTGGTTATATACACACCCCAAACACAAACACACTTTATAGGAACATAGAAACTTTTAGAAGCTCACACATCAAATTCTCTGGAGTGTTTTAGAGTTCCTCTGGGAGATGATTTAGTTTATTTTATACACATAATAAGCTCCCTTGCCTTCTGATTTACAGAGGGTCATAAGGTACCCAGAGAAAATACAAGAATTACAAGCAGAGTATTTGTTACAGTGTTCCCTGTTCCATCAGTTTTTGTGGCTTACTGTCCCGCTTTTGAAGGATACTGCTCTCCTTGGGCATTCCTTTCTGTAGAGATCTTCCTCTAGATTCTGAATTTAGGCTCTGTATTGCCTTTTTGGGCTCAGAAGTTGCAGTGACGCAAAGACAATTCCAAGAATGTGGAAACATTTTTCTTAGAGAGTACAAGGTAAAATTAAAACAAAAAAATATTACAAGTTATGCAGAATTTCACTTAACCAATATGAACTGCATGGTATTTGTAGTAATACATAGTGTTGTCTTCCAACCAGTTATTCATATTACCAGATATATATGCATGTAAAATTTGAAGAAGAAAGAAAGAAAAAGAAATGTATAAGAAACTAAGAAGAAACAAAGTATGAACAATTGAAAAAAGGAGACAAAACAAATTAAGTATCATCTGCTACTATCTATATAACAGTAAAAATTCACAGTATAGTTGTCCAAGCCATCCTGCTTATATACCTAGATAAGTCTCTTTCCCTAATCCCTCTCTTGTCCTCCTCAACTCAGCAACTCTTTCTGTTTAATAAGCTTATTCTTTTTTCCCAGTTCCTGTTGTACCCTTAAGTATCCATTGTTTCTCTTTCAGGTTCTCACACTAAGGAGAAAATATAGTGTTTGCTCATATGGGTCGATTTATTTCACTTACAAATATGTTCTCTGTTGCCTGCATTTACCAAAAAATCTTCAAATATATGCTGTTTTATAGCTGAATGAGGGTGCTGGGAAGATAGCTCAGTGAAATAAGTGCTTGCCTAGCAAGCTTAAGGTCTGAGGTCAATCCCTAGCACCACCAAAAAAAAAAAAAAAGAAAAAAATATATATATATGATGCTCGATTGTGCAAAAATACCACATCTTCTTTATCCATTCTTCAGCTGATTGGCATTCAGTTGATCCAGCATTTAGCTATGCCAAATTGCACTGTTATAAACATAGGTGCTGTGGTATGATGTTTTCAGATCTTCTGGAAAAATACATAGGAGTGGAATAGCTGGCTTTCATGGGATCTCTAATCTTAGCACTTTAAGGAATCTCCACACTGATTTCCATAGTGCGTGTACTAGCCTGTACTCCGACCAACAATGTAGAAGAGTTAATTTTTCTCCACAGCCCCTCCCAGCATTTGTTATTGACTGAATTCTTGGTGCTAGCCATTCTTTCTAGAGTTAGATGGAATCTCAATGTTATTTTAATTTGCATTTCTCAAATGACCAATGATGTGGAACATTTTCTCATATATTTATTTGAAATTTACATTTCTTCTTCTAAGAAATGTATAGTCATCTCACATGACCATTTATGGATTGGGTCTTTGAACTGGTGGGTCCTTATTAATTTTAATTCTTTATGTGTTCTAGATAAAGGCCTTCATCAGAGGGACAGTCCGCTATGATTTTTTGCATTTGTGAGGTTTCTTTCTACTCTGTTGGAGATTTATTTGGAAGTGCATAAACTTCAAAAGTTTAAGTAAGAAACCATTTGTTGATTCTTTCAAGTATTTCTGGTGCAGCTTTTTTTTTCTTTCTTCTTCAAGAACTCTCTACCTACACCAATGTATTTAAGATTTCTACCTACATTTTATTCCAGAAGATTTAATGTTTCTATTTTAGCATTTAAATCTTTGATCCATTTTTACTGTATCCTTGTGCATGATGATAGCAGGAGTCTAGTTTTAGCCTTTCACATGTCAAAAGCTGATTTTTCTAGCACCATTTATTAAAGAGACTATTTTTCTTCTAGTGAGTATGTTTGGACCATTTATCAATGATAAGGTGGCTAAATATGTTTGCAGAACTTTTTCATTAATCACTTTTTTCATTCATCACCATGTACATGCTAAGTTAGCATAATAGTTTTTTTAAATTATTTTTAGGAAAACAAAAACTGAAACTTTTTGTTAGCACATTTAACAGTATGTACTTAAAAGTTAGCACATTTAACAGTATGTACTTATCACAGTTGGAAGCACTTCATCACAGATACATGATAAGAATCTGTAGTGGATAAATCAGGATCCCAGTGTGAATTCTGCTGTTGTGTAACCTGTGATTGATCACTTAGCCTTTCTGAGCCCTTCTCTCTAACTGTAAAAATGGAGTCATTATTTTGCCTGATGGAATTGCTGTGGGAATTGAATGGGGTTACCTGTACAAATCGTCTAGTTCAGTATTTGATGTATAACTGATGCCTAATAAATGATTAATAATAAATGCCTGAATAAATAAATAAATATGTTTGCAGTGTGTCTGCATCATCTAATCTGATCTATTGATCCTCAGATCTGTCTCTATGCTAACATTACGGTGATTTTATAACAGTAGCTTTATAGTATAACTGCAGTTCAGGGATTATGATACCTTCTGCCATACCTTTGTTTCCCAGGATTGCTGTTGTTTTTCTGGGTCTCTTCTGGCTCCAAAAGAATTTGAGGAAAGTTTTCTCTAACTCTGTGCACTATACTACTGGTATTCTAATTGGGATTGCATTGAATCTTTATAAAAAATTTGAGAGTATGACCATTTTCACAATGTTCATTCTTTCTATCAGCATGTAATATTTTTCCATTTTCTCAAATCCTCTTCAGTCTCTTTTATCAGAGTACCATAATTTTCACTGTATAAATATTTTATGTACTTTGTGAGACTGATTCATATGTACTTCATTTTTGGGATGTTATTGTGAAAGGGATGGCTTCTCTCATTTCTCTCTCAGTGTGTTTACTCCTTGGTGTTTGATACTGATATTTGGGTATTCACTTTGTGTCCTGCTATGTTGCTGAATTTGGTGATTGAATCTATAAGATTCTTTGCAGAGTTTTTGGGGCCCCCTATGTAGAGTATCATGTCATCTGCAAATAATGCTAATTTTACTTCTTCCTTTCCAATTTGTATTCCTTTTATCTCTCTCTTTTGTTTAATTTCTCTGGCTAATATTTCCAGAACTCTACTGAATAGGCATGGAGACAGTGGATATCCCTGTCTTGTTCCTGCTTTTAAAGTTAAGACCTTCAGATTTCACCCATTTAGTATGATGTTGGCTATTGGTTTCTTGTGGATGTGTTTTATCAGGTAAGATATAATACATTTATTCCAATTCTCTGTAGAGATTTTATCATTAATGAGTGTTGGGCTTTGTCATAAGCTTTTTCTACGTCTACTGAGATGATCCTATAATTTTTGTTCTTGGTTCTATTGATGTGGTGATTACATTTATGGGTTGGTATATGTTGAAACATCCCTGCATTCCTGGAATGAATCCCACTTGGTCATAAAGTACCCTTTTCTTGATGATTTGCTGCATTCTGTTTGCTAGTATTTTACTGAGGGTTTTTGCATCTCTATTTATTATAGAGATTGGCTTGTATTTCTATTTCTTAGTTGGATCTTTCTCTAGTTTTGGAATCAGAATAGTACTTGCCTTCAGGAATGAGTTTTGGAGAGTTGCTTCCCTTTAAATTTCATTGAAGTGTTTGAAAAAATTGGCATTAAGTTTTCTCTATATTTCTTGTAGGTTTTGGTGTGAATCTATTGAGAACTGAACTTTTTTGTTGGTAAGTTTTTTTGATACATTTACAATTTCATTTGTTGTTATTTGGTTATTCAGAGTTTGTGTATCTTCTCTATTCAACTTCAGCATTTCATATATATCTAGGCTATCCATTTCCTCTTGAGTTTTCCATCCTGTTAGAGTAAAGATTTTGGAAAAAGTTATTGATGATCTTCTGAATGTCTCTAAGGTCTCTAGTGATTTTATCCTTTTTTGCATGGATTTGGGCTTTTTCTTTCTTTCTTTCCTTTTTTTTTTTTTTTTTTGACTAAGTTGGTTGGTGTTTATCAATTTATTTACTGTTTTAAATAATCAAATCTTTGATTCATTTATTCTTTGTATCATTTTCTTTGTTTAATCAATTTCTGCTCTAATATTTGGAATTTCCTGCTCTCTGTTATTTGGGCTTGATTTGCTCCTTTTTTTCTAGGTGCTTGAGGTGCAAAATAAAATCATTTATTTAGGCTTGTTTTGTTTTACTTATGTGAGAATTTACTGTTGTAAATTATCCTCTTAAGACAGCTTTCAATTGAATTCAATCCAAGTACCACAAAAAAAAAAATTAAAAAGTGAAAAAAATTTAAAATAGAGACAGCTTTCATTGCATCCCACAGGGTTCAATAGGCTGTACCTACATTTTGATTATAAATATTTTTGAGCACCCCTCCCACTCCGCCCACTGAGTAGGAATTTCTGCCTCATTCTGCGAACCCCAGATCGAGTCCTAGCCCAGGCCCAGGACTTAGAGTACAACTTGACAAAAAATACCTGTTCCATGTTATACCTAAGATGTTTGATATTCAGACAGATAGTGAGGTTAAGCTCAACAGCCTAGGTTGTATGGTATTAACAATAAACTTCTCTTCTGGAGGGTTAACAACCTAAGTTTGAAGACCAAAATTAGAGAAAAAGGAGGGCCACAGGAAAGACATTATTTTGGCCCTAGCCTTCGAAAGTCAATTAAGACTCAGGACATCTGAGAACTTGTACTATAAAGTCATGTAACTCAGTAGTGTCCTAAATTTTCTGATTAAGGAGATTATGGGGCCAAACAGGAAAGTGATCCATGATGTAGAGTGTGCCTAAGGAGAGTCACACGGAGAGAAAACATTCTCTCAGGCTTTCACAGAGAGCACATTGGCTAAGCAATGGCCCTGACTCATCCATATGGCTGACACTGACAAAGGATGTACAATCTGAGGTACTGGATCTCAGCATAAATCCTGAGGGGATTTCACTAACCTTAGCAGATGCAAAAGTTACAACTCTTGTTGCATAGGTCTTGCTTTATCTTGATCTTAACCATCCAGCAGAAAAGTATAAAAATGAAGTACAAGAAATAAAGCCATGTTGTTATGTTTAGCTGTAGGGGACTCAGGTCAACAATTTCTGACATTGCCAGTGAAGCAGAAGACCCAATACTATTATGGACTACTGGACTCTTTTAGAATATTTTTCTGAGTTAACACACCTATAATATTGAAATATCAAAACTAAACAGAAAAAAGGGGATAGAGATGAATGTTCATTTTGTATCTGTGTATTCAAGATAGTTATTATAGATATATAGTTATATTCTCTTAATGAATACAGGGATTTGTTCTAATAGTGTTTGTAAATAATATATCATGTCCACATCTTGTACAGCAATTAACCACTAGGAAGAATGTATGTAATGTGTTAATTATTGAAACTGTCCTACCAATTTGGTTTGAAACTATCTCATTGCTATTTGTTTCTCAATAAAATTATGGAGAAAAAAGAAAAAAAATTGATTTCTTCTTTAATTTCATCTGTGACCCACTGGTTATTTAAGAGGTTGTTATTTCATTTCTCTTTGTTTATGGTGTTCTTGTAGGTTCTTTTGTCAATAATTTCCAGTTTTATTGTACCTTGGTCATCTAGTATATATGGGATGATTTCAATTCCTTCCATTTACTTAACAGTGCTCTATGTGTTAGTGTATGGTCTATTTTGTCAGATTGTCCTATGTATATCTTAAAAGAATGTGTATTCTGTTGTTTCTGGGCAAAATGCTCTGTAAAGTTTACCAAGTCAATTTTATCACAAGTTTGGTTTAGTTCTGTTATTTCTTTGCTGAGTTTTTGCCTAGTTGATCTATCTCTTTGTAACAGTGGCATGTTAAATTCCCCCATTCCTATTATATTATTGTCAATTTGATTTTTCATGCCTGTTAAAATTTGTCTTATGTAGGAGGGTGCTCCAACATTGAATTCATATATATTTATCATCATTATATCTTTCTTTTACAGTTTTCCCTTAGCAAGCATGTAGTGATGTTCTTTATCTCTTTGGATGATTTTTGTTTTAAAGTTTATATTGTTAGCAACCAGGATAGCTACCCCTGCTTTTTTTTTGATTTACTGTGGAATGGAAGATTATTTTTTCTATCTTTTGACTTTTAGTTTGTGAATTTAGATTTTTCAGATAAATGTGTTTCTTCTGTGCAGCATATTGTTGGATTTTGTTTCTTGATACACTCGGCTAGTCTGTTTCTTTTAATTGGTAAATTGAGGCCATTTACATTGATGGTTATAAATACTATGTATTGACTTATCATTTTCATATTATTTTCCTGCTATACATTCCATACTTTTCCCCTCTTTTTAATTATTTTCTATGTTTGGTGTTTCCTTTCTGTTCTTGAAGCTGTGACCATGTCTGTCTCTTTCTAGAATTTTTTTTTGTCTGCTCAGCTCACCCTGAGGGCAGGGCTAGCATGGCATGTGGTGCCGGGGATCAAACCATGATCCCCTGAATCTGCCTAAGCTTGCCTAAGCAGGTGCTTTAGACCACTGAGATATCTCTCTGGCCCCTCAATGGAGTTCTTGATTTCTTGGATATCTGTTTCATGCACTCTAATTCTTTCCTTTATTGTTTATTCAGTGTTTACATCATTTTTATATTCTCCTCTATTTTTTTAATCTGTGTCTTCTTTAGCTATGCTGAACAATTATTTCATGATTGTTGTCATTTCCATTTGAAGCTGAGACACTATTTCTGATCTTATTTCTTCTCAGCCGATGGACTTGTTTCTTTACTTCAGTTGCTATCATTGCAGAGATTTCAGGTGTGTGATTTCCAAGTTCTTATATGTCTTTGTCATCTGCATTTGTTCTTGGTGGGCTAAAAGACTGAGACTGCCTTTTGTTCCTGTGTTTTGGCATTTTTGAACCTCTGAGTAATCATCCAGACAGAGTCTTGCAGGCTTCCCAGTGTACAGGAAATCTCCACACGTCCTAGCACTGAGGCCACAGACTGCACCTCACCTGTATCCTGTAGACCACTCAGAGTCCTCCTAAGTTCTTAAAATTTTGGACAAGCACCAGTAGATACATGACAACTTCATGCTGAGGGATGAGGAAGTTCAGATCTTACCAGCATCCCACAGGCTGCTCAGAGTCTTCAAAAATTCTTAAATGGCACCGGAAAAAATCCCAACCATTCTTTATAATTTTCCTTAGGTGCTTTCCAGGCCCACTAATTGTAGGGACATATTCAATATATCAAGCAGAAACACTAAGAGACCAGGACTGAGATTCTGTGGCACCCAAAGAAGGAATTACTTCCTTCTGCAGTGGAACTGTCTCCTGGTAGACTGAAAACCTATTACTTCTGGTGGTCATTTTGGTCATTGTGTGAGACAGAAAAGTTGACAAAGATAGCTAAGCCCAGAATTGCTCTTAGAAAACAAACATAATTTGGTCGCATATGTTTAGCTGTACCTGTACCTTGAGCATCCATGCATTATTGAGATATGTGAGATGATAGTGCCCCTTTTCTCTTGTCTAATTTGACTTCAAATGAGAGTTCCTATATGATTCAAATAATTTGTGACCTTATTTTTGCAGTACAAGCAAGGGCACATCTTTGTGCCAACCAGCTTAAATGTAATGAATGTGCAACATGATCAGTGCTAAAACTTAAAGGAGAGTTAATAACTAGCATTCCAGTCTATAGATTCATATTATTCTCTGTTTCGTACAAATTGAAACTAGAAATATAAGCAGATTTTGTAGTTGATTGGAAGAACAAAAAGACAGTGTACAACCAGCTCAGATATTGTTACCCATGTTCCTTATCATAAAGACTTATATGCTAATACCACAGAAATTCTGAGAAAACAGAAAATTCTTGTTTCAGTCTTGATGAAACTGGACACCATTAAAAATTTGTTGAGTGTCTATATCCCTCATTCTCCAGTGTATTTTAATTCAACAGTCTTATTCATTTGACTTGGTTCGTGTTGATGCCTATTCTTTGAAAAAAAATTATCTGAAGGATTTGTTGGTACGGACCCATGCTCATGCTGTTTACATAGAATAGCTCTTTAAAATCGCACGCTTGTGTGCATGTCTCTTCCCTCTTCCTATCGCCACCTCTGTCTCCAGGTTTTACTGGTGTTAAAAATGTATGACAGTATCATATGTCAGTATTACCATATTCATTCCTATGGCTATATTGTGCTTATTTCTATATACATATTGAGGTTTAATTTTTTTATTAATGAATGAATTCAGGACAAGAGATTCATAAACCTAGACTATGAACTATGTTTGACAAACAGGAAATAGTTTTGCAACATCTCAATATTTTCCCCATTCTTATTCAGGCACTAAATACTGGATTTTGAAAGCTCCTCACTGTGTGTCATTCCTTACCTAAATTCATTTCAGCTTTCCTTTTTTGCCTCTTGAATATTTTCTATGATATCTACCCTACTCCAAACCCAACTTCTTGTTACCCTTGTCACTGGTACCAGTTTTCAACATGTTATTCTCAAAGCTCCAGTCTGTAAATAAGAGGATTCTCCTTATGAAGCTCAAACTATCAGAGGAAATAGAAAGGATCAGGCTCATCCAGCACTGTTTTTAACAGGCAAGGAAAAGGTTCATCTCCAAAGCCTGTGATTCATTTATTTCTTGATATAAAGATGTTGATTTACTTAAAACCTTAGGAAAAATAGAGTAGAATTTCAACAGTGGCAATTAGTCAATTTAGATCATCTTTGTCTTTAATCATATATCTTGTGTATTTTCCAATAGTTACATTTTGTCTTACATAATCACAGAAATATATATTCATGAAATACATTAATATTAAAAAGGCAAAGCTTTCTAAAGAAAACAATACTGAAACTAGGAGCACTCTCTGAAGATGAGCTCTGAGGAATGCAGCAGCTTTTCCCTGGGTGACTGTGCCATTCTGCTTACACACTATCTATTGCTACTTCATCTTATTGACTTTTCTTATCACAGGGGAAAAAGCCCTGACATACATAAGTCAAGAGAGAAAAGTCTTGTTTAGCTTACAGTGTGTAGAAATTTCAATTCATCATCTTCTGGCTCCAAGGCAGGGTAATACCCAGACAGGCATCAAGGAGGAGAAACAGTTCATGGCAGGCAGAAGGTAGCAAAGCAAGCAGGTAACATTAGGAACTTTTATTCTGTCACTTTTATATACTGTTGAGGCTACTAGGATTATGGTGGTGCTACCAATCAGTGGACTGATTTAGAAGCTGCCCACTCTCAAGTTTAGCACCCTTGTTCCTAACATTGCACTATGAATCAGTAACACTCTAGATCCAGTTAATTCTGAAAAAATCCCCCTTATGACCACATGAGGGTTTGGAGGGACATCAAAACACAAGGCATTGCATCCTTGAACCTTACTTAGACTTGCTGTGCTTTTAAGAAAAATCAATAGGAGTTCTCTTCTGTAGGAACAGCAAGCCTAAATCATGAAAGTTAAACTTGCTTGCTTACAAAGAAAAGAAGAGAGATATTTTCTAGAAACATGTTAAGGTCAGTGAGACGAGGTGTATATTAGGCACTATCAGAAACTAGGAAGTGTGTGTAGGATCCTACTCACCATGACTTATCCGTCATGCACCTATGGACACTCTGTGTGTGTGCTGAGGAGACAAGAAGTGGCCTTCCTCACTAGGAGTGACTCACAATGCTGGGAAAGATAAATCTGGAGCAATTAAGTCTAGAGATTAGTTCTGGTAGCGAGGAGGAAAACTGCCACAGAACTGGGATCTGTATTTCTATCTGTCAGGATCTTGCTTGTCTATTACAGACCTCTCAAGAATAAGAATAAGCTCTTATTCATATTGGTTTTACTTTCCCCACCATTGTCAAAAGAACTCATAATCAAAGAGGGCATGATTTATTTGAGAACATGCACTTATATGCAGTTCAGACAAATTTCACCTTAAATGAATGTAATTCTATTACCTAAGCTAAGAAGTTTGTTATAAGAGCATAGGTTTTTGAAAACAGAGCAACATGCTCTCAAGAAGAAGGTTTGAAAGACTGGCCAGATACTTCAGCAGATTAAAGTGCTTGCTTAGGCAGATGCAGGGCCTCGGGTTTGATCCCTGGTGGGATGTATCAGCTCTTCCGCAGGACTGCACTGAGATGGTGATTGAGAATCGGTGTGGTGGTGTGACCCTTTAATCCCAGCACTTGGGAGGCTGTAAACAGGAGGATCACTACTATTCTGGTCTGTGTAGTGAGACCCTGTGGACCCTGTACTAAATATAGAAGAAGGAGGAGGAGGAGAAGGAGGACAAAAAGAAAGAGAAGGAGAAGAAGAG
>NW_004524582.1:17932807-17938850 GCF_000260255.1 Octodon degus
AAGAAGAAGAAGAAGAAGAAGAAGAAGAAGAAGAAGAAGAAGAAGAAGAAGAAGAAGAAGAAGAAGAAGAAGAAGAAGAAGAAGAAGAAGAAGAAAAGTAGGAGGAGGTTTGACCAAGAGGTGACTGTCTAGTGGGTCTTTTAGGAAAAAAAAGCAATCATTTTCTAAAGATGTTTTAGTAAAAGTACTACTATGAAAAGAGTAGAAATGGAATCCAAGCATCCACTCAATGTCTGAATCAGAGATCACCAGCTACTAGCCTGGGAGCAGAACTTTTGTTTGGACAGCAACAAAAGTTGTGCTTGTTCATTGAGAGAATGCAAAATGGTTACTCATCTGCCCTCTTTCCTCTCCTGATCATAACTGTGGCAAGCCTGTATGTATTTTCTTCATCTTTCAATTTTCTCATTTACAAACTTAATCTTTAGTTACTTTTATTGTGATTAAGGATAAACCATTAACTGTGTTTAATTAAAGTCAAAATTTAACTTTTGACAAAGAAGTTAGCCAATAAAAATAGTTGCACTATCAAGACATAACATCTCTACAATCCTCAAAAGCATCCTCTTATCCTTTATCATTCATCTTGCCTTCTACTTCCATCCTCTAACAATCTGCAAGTTATCTTGTGCTGTACGTTAGTTTTCTATTTCCATAATCTTACCTAAATGGCATGAAGGAACACAAAATCTTCCATTTCTTCTCTGGTAAGTCTTGTAATAACTTTCTGATTTATCCACGTTGGACCCATGTCTGTATTTCAATCCATTGTTATATTCAGTAGGATTTTGCTGCCCAATTTGATTTGCTTGTAGTTATTGGATATTTAAAGTAAATCTGCCGGGACTAATGAGCATGATTCTTTGAAGAAACACATTCCTTTATTTCTTTTAAAGCAATGTTTTTTAACTTTAAGGGAAACTCTTTTAACTCTTCTGCTGTGTAGTTATACCTTTCTACTTTTTCACCAAATGTGGGAAAGGGAACGTTATTCTGAATTTTTGTCAGCAATTGGTCCTGTTAATCCTTTACACTCTAGATGTGTCAGTACAAATATATATTCTAACTGTGCTTGAAGTATTAAAATTTGAGTTCTATGAGTGGGGGTTGGCAATTAAGTTTTTAACTTATTTTGTTTTTCATCATGCCCACTTTACCTACTGATTAATCTCAAAATTCCTAACCCACTTTGCTACCTAACCAGCTCAGAGCAATTTCTAGCAAGAATTTTAAACATATTACCTTAGTTTAACTTCCCTTGAACATTTTTTATTCTTGTCAAAATCATTAGAAGTAGGTCTTAGCACGTCCTGTTCACACATGAGGTGGTAAAGGCTAAAAGGAAGTAGTGGCTTAGTCTCACACCTAATATTAAAAACCAAGATGTAAATCAACTCTAATTGACTACAAAATTGGGCTTCAGATGGCAGGAATTATGCATATAGTACATATATAAACCTTCAGAATTAGATAAGGATTTTGCAGTGTAGTCAATTTATCATTATCATAATGAAGTAACTGAGACTAAATAATTCATAAGGATTTTTTTTTACCAAGCTCACATTTTTGGCAGTTGAAAGCTAAAGTCATATGAAGCCAAGTGCAGCAAGCTATTACTTAGCAGTAGCAAAACATAGCAGATGACATAATGGTGAGATTGCAGGAAATAGAAATAAAAAGAGAATACAGAATGAGAGAGGAAGCCTGAGAGAGATTCAATAGTCAGACATGCAACAATCCCCTCATGAGAACTAATCAAGCTGTGAGTGTATCCACCTCAATTAATTTCCAGGGCAGCTACCTCTGCAGATTAACACCTACCCATTAAGCCTTCACTCATAAGGGTCCTGCCATATCTCAACATAACTACACTGAGGCCATAGGTCCCATAGACAAACTCATAGGCACCAAAGGCAAATGCTGGTCTGATCTGATCAACAGAAAACACACACACACACACACACACACACACACACACACTCCACACACACTCCAGTAGGAGAATCTTAGTGCTAGTTAATTCTCTCAGCAAAAGAACAGAACAAGAAATTCTACAGTGTTCCTGCTCATCAATAACGAGTGTACTGAGAAAGAATCAGAAACATTCCCGATAGCTAAACTAACTAATTAACTAAATAAATAAATTCCTAGGAATCAACCCAACTAATGAGCTGAAAAAATTCTATAGCAAAAAACTGTGGAACCCTCAAAGAGAGATCCTAATAGTTTGCATGTTCTGTTCATCTTTTAAAAATAATTTCCATACATCAGCACCTCAACTGCTGCATGCAGTCCGTTGTACATTAAATTCTGAGCATCTTAGACATTCCTCTCCAGTTAAGAGAATGTCTCTTCCCATATCACTGCAAGGCAAGGGCATTATTTACTTCTACAATTATCTTAAATACCACCAAGCATTTATAGAAACAACTTTAAAATTGTTTTAAATTATATCAACAAATTCTTTTAAAAATTTGCAACATCTCCATATAGAAAGACAACACACACAAATAATGTGAAAATCAGAATAATGTTCAGATTTAGATTTGATGATAAAATATAATATAGATATGTAAAATTATATACTTAATACAACTATATTTATAATATCACTAAAACTAATGTAAAATTAACAAAAATCCACTGGAAAAAGAAAACAAAAAACATCCCTTATTACTGGCTAGGCAGAATCAGTATTGTCCAATGCCCATACTGCCAAAAGCAATATAGTGATTTGAGGCATTCCCAATGGAAATACCAGCATTTTTCACAGAACTAATAAAAGAGTCCTAAATGTAGAAGGAACCAGGAGGGATCCCGAGTAGCCCAGGCAGTCATGTACAAAAGAGCAAACCTGAAGCCTTATAATCCTGCATTTCAAGTTACACCAAAACAAAAAACAAAACAAACAAACAAAAAAACTACTATAGTAACAAAAGCATCGTTGTAGTGGTACAAAAATAAGGAAGGTAGAATAATGGAATGGAAGACATAGACATGTCAAAAGAAAAAAAAAAAGGTAAAATCAAATCCTAGGGGAAAAGCTTCTTTAAAAATCATTTGTGAAGAGGTTGGGGAGATGGCTCAAGAGAATAAGTGCTTGCCTGGCATGCGCAAGGACCTGAGTTCAATCCCTGATTCAAAAAATTAAAGATTAAAACTCACTTACAATAAAACTGGTTACCCACGTGCAGAAGAATAAATCTGGACCTAAATCCTTCACCCTGTACTATGTCTCACCAACGTGAATCAGAGGCCCAGAGATGAAAGCAGAAGCACAGACTCAATGGACAGATGAAGCAGAGAAATATTTAATACACATGCATAGGTAATACGTGGCCATGAAACTTATTGCACAACAAATTATACTAACAACAAATGGGATTACATCAAATTAAAAACCTTTTGTATGCAAAGATAAGGATCACTGGAGTTAAGAGATAATCTACAAATGTTCGAAATCATTTTTGTTGGTCACTCCTCACACAGAAGACTAATGACAAGAGTACATAGAAACTAAGAAAAAAAAAAAACCTCGAAAAATGATCTAACAAAAAAGAAACAACTAAAATAAAGATATTTTTCTCTAATGAATAAGTGCATAAATAGAATATACAAAGAATTCAAAAGAATCTTACTCCCAAATTTAAAGGTCAAATCCAATAATGGGCAACTGGGATGAATATGTAATTCTTACACAAAGAACAAAGAACACATTAATTTCTGAAAAAAAATTCAACATTACTGGCCATTTGAGAGGTACAAACTAGGACAATGCTAAGATTACATCTCACCCCAGAAAGAATGGCTGTCATGAAGAAATAAACCAATAAGAAATGTTGATCGGGTTGTGGGGGGAAAAAAAGAACCCTTTCCACTGTTGGTAGGAGTGTAGACTGGCACAGCTACTGTGGAAATCAGTGTGGTGACTTCTCAAAACAGTAAAGCTAGAAGTTTCATTTGAGCCAGCTATTCTCCTTCTTGGTATCTTCCCAAAAGAATTAAAAACATAGCACTGTGATATATATATATATATATATATATATTTTTTTTTTTTTTCATGTTTTTAGCAGTACAGTTTGTAATAGTGAAATCTTGGAGATAGGAAAATGTCTATCAACTGAAGAATGGATATAAATGATGTGGGATTTGTTGTGCATTGGAGTACCACTCTGCCATAGTGAAGGATAAACGAGACATTTCTCAATAAATGGATGCACTTGAGGACATACTCATAAGTGAAATAAGCTAGACGCATGTTCTAATATCACATGGTTTGTCTGGTATGAAAAAGCAAATGTATGAATGAAGACCAAAATGCATGATACATACTGTGAAAAAAAAAAAAAAAAGAAATTGTTTAAATGGTTTTACGGTTTGTGTCTAGTTTTCCCTTCCAAAGCCTCATGCAGTCTTGGGGCGGCTTCTGAGTTTGTGATTGATTATTGTGGGTGTGGATGCTGCCCCTTCCCTGGGGCAGGTAACTTGCATTATAGTATAAGGTGGGAAAAGAAGCTAGCTGCCTGAGCCCCTGCTGCCTCTCCCTTGCTCTTGCTCTTTGCCAGCACCATGAAAAGGTGCCCTCTGCTATGAGCTGCTCTGCCTCAAACCCAGCTGAGTATGGACTGAAACTCCAGTAACTGTGAGCTACCTTTCCTTCTTTCACTTTGGATGTCGGGTACTTGCCCAAGCAAGGAGAGAAGAGTAACTGAGACAAATGGGCAAGGAAATTAGGGAATGGGAGGGGAAAAGGAAGGAAAGTAAAAGAAACAGAAAAAGACCAAAAAAGTGAAAGAAACACTTTTTTGTAAATAAGGAGGGGAAGAGGGATTAAAGAGAAGAGAGGAGAATGGGGCAAATAAAAGAATCAAAACACTTCATGACAAGGAATCTTCTCTATGATGAATGTGATTATCATGTATTTCTAAATTTACCAACATAAGTAAATGATTTTTAAGAAAACAATAAGGGCCAGCCAGATACCTCAGTGGACTAAAGCACCTGCTTAGGCAGAGCACAGCAGCTGGTGTTTGATCTCTAGCGGGCTGTACCTGCCCCACCTCTACCCCTGAGGTGCAGAGATGGTAATTGAGACTGAGCATGGTGACACTCCCTTGTAATCCCAGCACTTGGGAGACTGAAAACAGGAGAATCACTACAAGTCCTTTCTCTGTAGTGAGACCCTGTAGACCCTGTAGACTCTGTACTAAATACACATACACACACACACACAAAAAAAAAAAAAAAGAAAGAAAAAAGAAAAAGAAAAAAAAAAGAAAAGAAAAGAAAAGAATACTGTCAAGACTGTGCGGAAAAAGTGTGTTCAGCATATTTGGGCATAAAATATGCAAATCAAAGCAACAGTGAGTTTCCATCTTAATCCAGAAAAGATGCTGACCATGAAGGACACAGAAGGTAACAATTGCTAAGGAAAATGTGAGGTAAAAAGAGAGAAGCTGCATTGCTGGTGAAATTTAAATGAGCACAACCACTTTGGAAATCAGTATGAGATACCCTTAAAAAACTAAAAATAGGACTTCCATTTCACTTCGCTCTGCCTCTCCTGGATATCTTCCTGAAAGAGTCAAATTTGCCAGCCAAGTAGACATTGTTGTGAGAAGGAAGGTATCTGGGGAAGGAAAGAGAGAGCAAGGTGGGGAAGAAAGGGAACCAAAGTGATAAAAATGTGCTGTGTGTCAGTGCACCAAATAAGCATCGTCATAATGTAATGCAAAGACATACTTTACTGTGTACTGTGTTTTAAATTGAACCAATAAGAAATATGAAAAGATACGATAGAGTTCCTTGGTCAGTTTTGTGTCTCGGAACATCTTTGCCTTCTCTATAGTAGAAGACAGTTCTGGTTTTAACAGAAAATGCAACACATGGGTTGCCAGTACACAGTGTACTCTGTTTAGAAGTGGCACGTACACCTAATGACGGGTCTCCAGACTTGTTGACTTCCCACATATCATGGGTCCATGAGAATTTTCTTGATGGGGGGATAACAAATGCTATATTCCAAAGCAGCAACAAGTAATCA
>NW_004524582.1:17938950-17945315 GCF_000260255.1 Octodon degus
ATATACCATGTTCCATAATTAATCACTTAACAAATATGTTTTTAGATGTATAACGGTTAATCATTTCAGGACTGTAGCAGACGAGAATTAAATGAAGAAGGGGCTCTTTCTAAGAACCAGGCTTTGTGTGTCAGCCCCGGTAGAATACTGATAGATCTAAGTTTTGAGTAGAAAAGAAACAATAAGAATAAATTTTACAAGTATGGATTTGCTTTCATTCAATTGCTATTAAGCATTCAGAAAATATTAAGCATTGTTCTAGTTTCTTGGATGCATCATTTAGCAAGAGGGAAAAGTTTTGCCTTCATGATGCTTGCATTCAGCATTCTTTCAGAAGTGTCAAACAGAGGGAAAAAATTGCACACCCATTCTTCTGGGAGGGATATTAATGAAAATAGCGCAACCAAAAGGCACCAGCTGCATGAACATTTCAGTCGGAGAGTGCTTACTGAACGTTCAAGGGACCATGACATCCCTAGCATCACAGAAGGAAGAAAAAGAATATGTAAATAAAAAGACTGAAATGTCATAAAATATTTTGTTATGCAACTAGATTTTCTAAACATGAATGTGCAGGTTGGATTCCACTAATGTGTGAGCGAGGATAAAGAGTTTATTGTTCATTTGATCTGTTTCCTGGTTGAGAAAGCCAAAATAGTTAATCAAGTAATTTAGTTAAGTGACATGCACTCCATTTGTTCGTTTTGTTTGTTTATTTCTTGGCAGTCTGTGGAAGAGCAGACCTTTAATTAGGTTTGTCCTAAATTTCCGGTGTGTTTTGTTAAAATAGGTAAAATGCAGTTCCTCATCAGTGTCCAATAGAAATGCCAATTGAGATGGCTGTGTTCTACAATTAATAAAGCATGAATTATGGTCACTGTTTTGGTAAATTCTTTTGCAAGACCCATTAAAAAACAGAATTCCTTAGCAGAAGGCAAAGACAACATAGAACTTTGTCTCATCTAGACATTCTCAAGTTTAGCATGATCAAGTTCGCTCCAAAGACTGTCGAAAGCATGTTTCCAGATATCACAGTAGTTTCCTCAGAAGTAAGTCCTGAGAGTTAGTGTTACCAAATTACTTTTAGAGAATGTCCTTGTTCGTAGCCCAGTATAAGCAGACCATCCTGACTTGGCATGAGGAGACAAAGCATTCAAAATTCTGTCTCTGCAAGTGTGAGGGTTTGTTAATATGTGACATATGATTTTGATCTGGAAGCCAAACATTCATTAGCAGGGAGACAGATCACAATCATCTGTCTTTTCTACCTTTATTTATTTACTGTTGTGTGCGTGTGTCTGTGTGTATATGTATCTGTGTGTGTTTGTGTGTGTGCAAGAGAGGGAGAGAGAGAGAAACAGAGAGAGGGGGAAGGGGAGGGGGAGAGAGAGGGGGAGGGAGAGGGAGATGGGGAAGGACAGGGAGGAGAGAAGAGGAAAGGAGAGGGGAGGGAGAGGGAGACGGGGAAGGACTGGGGAAGGAGAAGAGAGGAGAGGGGAGGGGAGGGGAGGGGAGGAGAGGAGAGGGGAGGGGAAGGGAGGGGAGGTGAGCAGTGAGATTTCCAAACAGGCACACCATAATCCTAAACATTTTGGAAATGAAATATTAAATAAACTAAATTCTCAAAAAATACTATAATACACTCTAAGTTATGATCTATAAGTTAGTAAGATTTGTCATTGAGTTGTTTCATCAATCTCTGTTGCTACCTATTCTCGTATAGATTATGTTCATATTCTCTGCACTCCTCCCCTCTAGCTTCTTTCAGAGATGAGAAAATTTAATTCGGTAGAGGTTGCGTGAAATGGCTCAGGTGGCATAGTCTGAAAACAGCCCAACTAGTGCTTGAAATCAGGGCAGCTTGGTTGAATGTAGCTCAGCTTTCATATGAGGAAGTTTTAAACAAGTTAAAATGAAAAGAGGGATTCTTAGTTGAATTTTTATCTGCTTAAATTTATTTGCTATGAATGAAGGAGTTACATGATTCTCAGTTGCTCTTTTTTCTGTTTATTTCAAGTTATGATTCAATAATACTTTAATAATAGGCACTGATCAGACGGAAACATGGTGCCGGAAGACCCCTGCAGAGGCAGCTGAGGCAGCACAGGTGGGGAGCGCCCCAGGAACGCTCTGTCCAAGGCGGCCGTGGCTTTGGTGGTCATTCCTCCCCGGATACCTTGTTGGTTCTGCCTCGCAGAAATTGTAACAATGAATCAATGTTTAGTTAATGCTAAATAAATTTAAAACAACTGGTTCAAGATTTTTCAAATTAAAAATGTATTTCTAGGAAAAGGAGAAAATATTCATATACGGAAGTAAAATGAAATTTAATTTTTCTCCTGAGAATTTTAAGATGTTACTTGTGAAAAACCAAGCTTATATTTATTAATTGTTTTGTGGTCACTTTAAACAATTTATAAAATTAACATTAAGGTTGTAATACAACCTTAACATTGAAAAATTCTGATAAAATTTAGATAAAAGAGAAAGACAAACATAGTAGTCTTTCTACTAATCAAAAGCTATAATTCTAAATTTAGAGTTTTTGCTTTGTATTTTTGCTACATATGTGTAGACAGTAACACAAATTACATCACACACACCTGTTCTGTGCCATCAGTTTTAATTGAAACTATCTAAGAATTTTAATTTTACAAACCTCATGTTTAATTTGTTGCAGGACTTCTGGGAAGTACATATGTATGAAGAGTTATTTAATGAACCATAAGTTGTTCTACATATTTACCAATATAGATATCATTGAAATGAATCGGAGCACTTTGCAAATAAGAGCATTTTAGCACTGGAGATTACTTAATTGAGATGAATAACTGGAACTACATTGGATGGATGGATGTGTCTCATTCACAAGACAGCTAACCCTTGGCTGATGCCAGAGCTGTGTTTACCATGTGGTTGAAAGAGATTAATAGCTAGGACTCTTCAGTTGCTTGTCTCTCTATGAAGTCCTGGATCAGGCTCTATAGGAGTAAAATGTAAGAATTATCAATGACTCCTTTTGTATCTTCTTTCCAAATTCAGATGCTTCCAATTACATCAACTTTGCAAACTACAGTGTATGAATTCTTTCCTGTGTGGTGAGTTTTAAAACCAGATTTAATGTTTTCTCTTTCTTTTTTAGTGTGATAGACACATTAATCAGTCAAAAATAATATAGGCTATGATGGACATTATAAAATTAATGCTTTCTGAGTTCCTGCAGTGTACCATTTTTGTAGAAGAATTAGTGAGAATATTCTTCAGTGTTGTCTAACCTGCAAGGGGAAGAATCCCCAAGGGGTCTCTACCATGTGTGGGACAGTGGGAATGACAGTTATGAACAGAGGCCTGCACAGGTTTGCCAAGTTAAGAAGTCTTTTGAAGAGGCAGAGAGCATAGTATTCTGGCTTCTAGGTCTCATGCTCCTTATCCATCCTGCAAGAGAATATTTTTCTCTCTCGCTCGCTCTCTTTTCCCTTTCCTGATCCTATTTTATTTTGGTCAAAGTCATTTCAGTGATTTAATTTTAATGAACCTGATGGATTTAAAGGATGATATGTATTATGTGCATCTACTTTAGGAAAATATTTGATGACTCGAAAGCCCATATTCTTTAAGAATTTGCTATTGCCAAGTCTTAGGATGTTACATCTACTGAATACTAATTTTTTGTAGATGTGGATTACAAATGAAAGAAGATATCAGTGTAGCAAATTGCTGAAAACCCTTTTTGAGATCATCATGAATAATGCATACTAAATTGATATGGCACATTTTTAGAAATTATGCAAATCATATTAAGTAAATTGCTTATGAAGTGAGGTGTTTTGATGAAAACAGTTAATTCTCTTTTTGTTTCAGCACATAAGTGGTGTTTAGGCTAAGCTCATTCAAATCTATCAGCTTCTTTTTAATTTAGAAAAGCCTTACTTATCTAATAACAATATATTCTCTACTAGTAACAGAAAGGCTTTGAGCCTTTCACATAAACTCTTTATATTCTGTTCTTAATTTCACTATAGATGCATCAATTTACATATTTTGTCATTATTTTTCTTACCAGATTTATGATTTGAGGCCTTCCTACTCCCTGAGTAAGTAGTTATATAATTAAATGGACTAAGGTAGGTATTTGACAAACACCCGCTGCCTTCACAGAGGTGACTGGAATTGACCCTCGGGAAGTCTGAGGTGTTCTGGAGGAGAAAGGGCACAAACCCCAGTGAGTCACACGTAGGTAGCACTGATGTGAGCGTGAGCAAAGCAGAGGCCATCCTCGACCGGAAAGAGCTTGAGTGTCACAGACATTTTTCCATTCACACAGAATGTTAATTACGGGGAACGTTTGAGGACCAATTGGCGATAAAAAGAAAATGAAACAGAGACACAGAATGAGTGAGATCTGGAGTTTAGAATAATAATCACCAGTCTTGAGAACATAGCCCTTGCCCTGCTTTAATCAGCATGTAGGTAATGAAATGATATCAATAAACAGATAATAATAAATAAGTAAATGAACATGATGAAATCTGCCACATCTAGAGCACTCTCTGCCTTCAAGGCCTTATGTTTTTTGTTTTATCACTGAATATTTTTCAAAACTCTGGGAAGCAGATAGTATCTGCTTGTTCCAGATTAGGATATCAAGGTACAGAAAAGTTACCAACATTTTCTGAAATTTTTTAAATGATGCAGAAATGTCAAGCGCAGATGGAAGAACTGATATTGAAATCGATAGGTAGCAAAGTTTCAGTGAAGATTCTAAAGCAGTGTGGCTTTTTCCTCTATCTAAAGCTCTATGGCTATTGTGTCTCTTCACAGTATTTCACTTAAGCTATAAGTTGTATTTTTCCCTCTTTTTCCCCTATTTATACTTGTCCCAAACTTTCTCTGCAGAGCCTGTTGCTTTCCTACCTTTAATACAAGTGAAACATTGCCACCACTAATAAAAAAGCTCTATGAAATGTATTTAGGTAGCAAATGTTAATTGAATATATGTATGAGCCAGAAATAATCTTTGCCTTTTTGGATACATCAATGAATAATTAACAAGAAAAAAGACTTCAACTTTATGGAGCTTATATTCAATAGAAAGAGACAGAAAAATATATACATATATTATGAAGAAGAACAATCCATGATAGAAAAGACAAATAAATATGGAGGAAAAACAGAGCACGTTCATCAGGATAGAGAGAGTTGGCAGGGTCTCCAGTAGCAGGGCTTAAGAGTGTCCAGCATACAGGTGCTTCGTGTTCCCACCTGTGTTCAGATCCTGGCACTCCGTGTAAGAGAGCCAAGCTTGGACCATAACTGGGAAGAAGGTAATGAAGGTGGGCACTGCAGGCAAGGGGATATTGAAACCTGTGATTTAAGGTTCCTGAAATGCTTGAGGAACAGCAAAAGAAGAACAGGGGACTGAAACAAGACAGAGTCAGAGAGAGGAGCTAAGTGAGTACCTTGATGTGAAGGTGATGTGTAATGTTAAGAACCACGTAAAGATCCTGACTTTCTAAAAAGATACAAAGAGGCACTTACTGGAGTAGTGGCATCTGCCTTGCTTTCTGAATAAGAAGGCAGGGCAAAGAATGTGTCAATAAGGTTCTTCTGTAATCCAGGAGGAAAAAAAATGGTGGCTTCCAGACAGTACAGGCGTAATAGAGGAAGGAGACCTGGATGCATACTGCCTATACTTCCAAATTGGAAACAAAAATCTGTGAAAAATTTGGAAGCAGACTGTGAATGAAGAGAGAGCAGGAAGTCCTAGGACCTCGGCTCTTGGAGGACTGGAGTTGGCATCATATAAAATGACTTTTTTTTTTTACTGAATAATTGTCATAAAAGCATATTTCCCTTTCTCCAAAATAGGGAACTTGATCCTACATGAACAAATGCAGATGTCATGTAAACCTGTTTCCAAATATAAGTATTCACACTATCATTTTTTGTTCTACATCAGAGGATGGGTTTTATGATAACCTAGTTGAACTCAGTCACAGGGTGCCAAAATCTGTCTGTGTCAGATTGCAATCCTCCTGTAGGGGCAATGCATTGGCTGGCGGCCCTCAGCTGTTAGCATCTCCTGAGACTGCTGCTGACACCAGGACCCCTCAGCAAGCTCTAGCACATTTTACATCCAGAGACTTACTAGCGAAGGAGCACAAGAACTCCCAGCCTGACCCCTCTCAGGAGAATGTAAAAAATCATTCTAGTTTCAGAACTGTCCTTGGGGCTGGGGCAGGATGGCTCTGACTGCTTTTTATGTATTATTTTTCTATTATTGCCATAGCGAATTACCACAAGCTTGGTGAGATGAAAAAATGCAAATTGTGACTTACATTTCTTAAAAGTGTATTGTTGGGGGC
>NW_004524582.1:17945545-17975274 GCF_000260255.1 Octodon degus
TTTTTTTTTTAATCCTCAAAGTCTATAAGGTCCAGTTGAGTCTTCCCCATGTTGCCTCGCCCTGACATTAGCTGTCTTGCTTCCCTCCTCTACCTCTAAATGTTCCCTTGAGAATCTCGTGTTCATACTGAGTGACATGAATAATTAAGGCAAACCTCCCCCTTTTGAATTAGCTGATTAGAAATCTTCATTCTATCCACTGTTTTATTTCCCTTTTGCTGTATTTCCCAACTATTCAGTTTCCAAGGAGCAGTATGTGTTTGAACTGAAGATTCATTATTCTGATTACTACAACAAAAGTGAAGCCCCCATTCCATGTCATCCTGCTGTCCTCTCCTACCTTCTTTGTTTCCTGAGAAAGCAAGAATCTTATCCTGACAATGGCTAATATCCTTAGGAGCCAAATAATAAATACTCACTTATAGGCCTCATTTTGCTGTTCACAACACCTTCATCCTTTTCTTCATTATATTTGATCATAATCTGTATACTGATCTTGTTTATCTTCATAAACGTGCTTCATCCACTGCCTTTCAGATACAAGCTTCTTCTCACTGACCATTCTATTACCTTCAGTTTTCACAGCCAATCTTCTGTATCATTACTTTCTTCGTAATTCTTTACGATCCAGTTCCTATTTGTACCAACCAGTAGGAACTGCTCTCCTGTGTCTATTTGTGATTTTTCCTCAGGGATGCAACTTGGCAACTTGACAACTTTTGATGGTAACATAGGTTATTTCATTTTCTCTTTGTATTTTGTACCTCTGTACTATTTGTGGGATTTTTCCATTCATTTGTTTTCATACATTGATTCCTACAGCATATGCATTTCATTGTCCACAGCTCCTGGCTTCATGCATACTGTGAACAGTGGCCCCAGCCTTGGCACTTTGCATTTCTGTTGTCTTCACCCTGATAACATTGGCTTTTAATTGTCCATTTTTTATAAGCTCTGAGATAGCTCCTACTGTAAGTGCTGTGTTTTACTTTATAGTATGTCAATGAATATTTTGTAGAGATATTTATGTCATTAATGACTTAATCTTTTCAATCCAGCAACTAAAACTCCTTGCTCTATATTTTGCTTACACTGAAAAGCAAAAACATAAAAAAGTATCATTTCTTTACACTTCTTTGCTTGACTACATATTTTTCTTTATATTTTTATTATTGTTCTAATCAGCTAAAACTCAAGTCATTGAGGTAAATTTTGATTTATATTGTATTTTTCACTAACCCTTACCCCACTCTATGCACTCTGAAATGTAAGTGGTAAATTAGATTGTATCTCTGGAATATAACATACACTTCCTTTCTCCTTTCTCATTTCATTAGTATTTTTAATTTGAATAAAGATCTCTTTTCCAGTGCTCTGAGCTAAGCTAATGATATATGACTAACTTGCTTTGTTCCAGCCCGCACCTAAATTTTCTCATATGTATCATTTTAAATAGAGGAAGTTATATATTACAAAATGTCTCCTGCAAAAAAATGCTTAATTGGAATTTCTGGTTGGGTCCAATGATAAAGCTTCTTATATTTTAATGCAAACCCTTACAGCAGCATTGGAAAACTTCAAGTGATAAAATGAGATGCATGTAGGCAATCAGGGAAGTTCCCTAATGACATTGCTTTTGGGAACTAACTGATGTAACTAAACTAAGGGACTGAAAAATAAAGCGGGAACACCTTGTATCCCTGTATGCACTCCATTTAAAAGAGTAATTTGTTTCTCTACGCTCTTGATTGGAACTTGGCCTTGTCAATCACTGTGATCAATAAAATGTGGCAGAGGCAATGTGGTGCAGTATCAGAGCCTGGGCATCAAGAAGCCTCATGGCCTGCTCTCTGGTCTCTTTCAAACTCTTCTTCTGTTATGTGAGGAAGCTTGAAATTATTTTAAAAAATGAAACAAGCAGACAGAAAATACAACAAAGATAATCATATAAGTTTATATCAGTATGGGAAGAGGTGAGGCCAACCCTCAGCTGAAACCAAAATTCAGCGGCATGAAAGAAAATGAACAGCTCAGCTGGGCTTTAGAGCATGAAGAAATAATGGAGAGTTGGGCCGGGGAGATGGCTCAGTAGAATAAGTGCTTCCCTGGCAAGTGCAAGGGTCTAAGTTCAATCCCTGGTTCCATCAATAAATAAATAAATAAATAAATAGAAATAACGGAGAGTTATTGAAAGCCACTCATTGTTCAGGGAAGTTGGTTAAGGAGCAATAGGTCACAGACACAAATGTGTTTTACTTTACTTGAAAACCCTAATACACATTAGCGTAGTGAAACCTGAAAGACCTCCAGTGAAGAGAAATCCTTCACTTTCTATAACCCATTCAAAATTATTTGAGTAAGAAACCATTTGTGGTTGCTACTTATATATCATGTTCAGATTTCTAGTGCTGGGACTCTGTTTTGGTAATCTCAGTTCTTACTGCCTTGTACAATCTACTCTTTAGCTCTCTTTTTCATTACTATAATTTCATATATAATTCAATGATTAAAAGTCAAATTCACTAAATTCTGAGTGTACCTGTTTCTCACATTTGACTTAATTGAAAATGATATATTTTCTCTGGAATTTTGCTGATCACCCTTTTGTGAGTTATTACATTATGATCTTAAGGCACTTTTGAGAATGAATTCAACAGACTTTCACTCTATGCAAACCTATTGTGAACCAAGGACAGAGTTGTAATGCGCTGGAAGGCAGCAGTCTGGACCTGGGGTATGTGAGGTTGTGTTCTGTTTATTTATAGTTTATAGGTCTGGATGTTCTGTGAGTGCCAAAGCGGTTTATTATGGACACTGTTTTTTATTTGGCATGATCTCTTTCCTTGGGAAGCTTCTTAGGATCTGTTTGTTAAATGGTAAGTAAATGGATAATGCAAATAATCAAGGCTAAGTATTCATTATATAAGCTATTACATAACATTAAAGCTTTTAGTATCTACTAATTTTGTAACCAATCCCTAAAATCTCCAATTTCGCTGCTCTCCAAAAGAGAAAGAACATCAAATGTGCAGTGAGTCATCCTCCCCTTGCTCTGGGATAGGCAACCTAAATAAAAATATAGTTAAAGAAGTTTTACTGAATTGCAATGCCTGACCTCACTGTTGTTATTAGGAGCCCAGTTGAGAAAGTAGCATTTACATGAGAGGATAAACAAAATTAATGGTTTAAAACAACACAAATATCTTGTCTTAGTGTCAAAAATCATTCAAAACATCTTACCAGAGTAAAGTCATGCTGTCCTCATGACTGTGCTCCATTGTGCAGACTCTGAGAAGAATTAACTTCTTTCTCTCTTCTGGCTTCAAGATGCTACACTTTCTCCATATTCACTGTCAGCAATGTAGCCTTTCTCTGGGCTTTTCACTATCTTCAAATTTCTTTCTCATCCTAGCTGGAAAAAAAAAACTTTCTATTCAAATTAGATCCATCCAGATAATTTAAAATGCTGGAATTAGTCTCATTTTTCAGCAAAATCCTTTCTGTAAAGACAACAAATTTCAGTGCATGTACATACCTTTAAGAGGCAATTATTTTCCTTCCCCTACTGAGGTGCCAACTGCTTTTAAAATTTGTTCTCATGTATAACATTTATACAACCATGTGTGCACAACATTACCCCAGTTATGTAGGTGAGAAACTGGGAACGCCCCTTACCAGGCCTAAGATAGTGTTCTGAAGTGCTTCCTCACTTCAGAAGTGTGGCTTCAAAGTTCTGAAATGCTACCTCACTTCAAAGTGTGGTTTCTGGCCTTACTTATCCAAACTGTCTACAGAGTTAAAGAAAAGGAGGTTGCTAGTAGCATCCACACGACATCAAAAGATGGTGGCAAAAAGAATAATTGCATCAATGGAATAGCCAAGTCCAGTATAGAAATTCAATCAGTGAACTATTAGTACCACGAATGTTTTATAATTTTTTATAATCTTCTTGACAGACAGATCTTGTGTTAAATCCAAAACACAGAAGTTGCAATGACACTTTTAGTAGCTTTCCAATTCAGAGCACTGGACACCTGGCAAATGTCCATTAGACACCATTCATCCCCCAAGGTGGCTATATGAGGAGTAAGATAAGAACTCAGGTGACAAGTGATAGAGTCCAATGCCTCTTGTAATGCAATGGCTGCTACTAGAGGCGCACACAATGCAAAGATGCTCTGTCTCAATATGCAGAGATAGAGGAGGAAGCTTCAACAGGAAATAAAGTTTGACTGGCATTTTAAGGATTTCACTACACAAATTAGGCAGAATAGCGACAGAAGAAATACATGTACCACAAAGCATGAAAGTGATTGTATCGTATGTTTCTGAAGAGCAGGAAGGATACATCTACAGAGGCTTGTCAGCTGTCATGTAACCCCTTCATCTGTAATTCCGAGTCTATAAATATTTGCCTTGCCATATTCTAGTCCATCTCCCAATGTGTGATAAGCTGAGACAAAATGTGAAATGGAACAGTTACAGTCTGAATATCTTTTGTAACAGGTGTGAAAAATGTTTCCATAAACTAATTTTTATTCTTTGGTATGTTAACTGTCACTACAGTTATCCAATGAGCTATAAGTACAGCATTTGCAGAGCACACATATTTTATGTATAATCGGCCAAATTATGATATTCAGAAAGCAACGATTTGTAGATGCAGATGTCTCCGGGCACTAGGAAAAAAGATGGGGACAACATAAGGAACAGTCAAAAGTTAAGAGAAGAATCCTAGGCACAAGATAGGTTGATGCAAATTGTTTATTAAAGGACACATTGTGCAAGTTATCTCTGGAGATGATGACAGAGAGTTTCCTCACACCTTGTATGTAAGAGCCTGAAGAATTAGGCCAGCTTGAGGAAGATGGCTGTAGCTAGGGAGGCAGAAAGGGCAGAACCAGGACTTCAGCTCTACCATGGATTGAAAGGAAAACAAATGGAAGTATAGAAAGAACAAGTATATTTCTTGCAGAAAAGGTCTCTGCACAAATTTAAGTGAGCAAATCCTTGAGTTCAGCCAATTGAAAATGTAGTATATGTAGCACATGTACTACATATTTTGTCTGCCTGTTTGCCTGTGCATAACATGCACCAGTGAGTGCCCCAAAGAAGGCTGCTTTTCTTAGGCTCAGGGTTCCTGGTCCCAGGACAGTAAGAGTAGTTTACTCATGAAGGAGAAGATTTATAGGGACATAAAGGCAGTGCCATGTTTCCAGGGGTGTAGCCTGAAAGAAATGTCATGATTCAATCCTGTTCCAAGATGAAGCTTTAAAGAAAGAATTCACATGCATAGCCCTAGGGCTTTGATATCCAACAAACAAAACAATGCAATCTGCAGTGTTATCACCCCCAAGAAGGCCTACCATTGCTCGATAGTATACAGTGGTTGAATTGTCAGGCTTAGAAGCATATAATACAGAGGACAAGTATTAATTCTAATATCTGTAATGCTACCTGTAGTACATGCCCATATGTGGAATATGAATAGCCAGAGGGTCCATGTTTGTTTAGGAGTCCTGAAGATGATTTTTTAGGTGGTAGATTTTGTATGTACTAGGTTGTTTGCATGACCAACACAATTACTGCCCCCAGATCCTTAGACTCTTTCTCTATGAAATGAAAATAGCACTTCAGAATTGTTTTAAGGATCAGAAACCACATGTATAATAAAAGAATGAAAGATAGCCCAGTTCTGAGATAGGGAGGATTTCCACTAAATGAATGAAAGAGTATATTACACATGTGCTTTGTGAGTACAAGCTAGAAGTGCGCTTGTATGGGAAATGGGAATCACTCATATAGGTCTCTTTGGAACATTACCTGGAAACCAGGCTTTACATGATTCATAGCTTTTGACTAACAGCAAAAATAAACGAGGACAGTTTTATTTCTGTAACAGGGCCTTTGTGTATTCTCTGCCCCCCACCTCTATTTGCACATGGAGAGATAACTTCACAGTTGGGAGCCTAGTCTATGGTTTATGTTAATAAATCGCTGTTCCATGACCCTTTTATACTGTGTACTAGGGAGAGGCCATAGTTTATTATTTCTGTTTTATGGATTATATCACTGAAACCTTAAACCTTAAACAGCTTCATTTTGACCCCAACATTTTAGTTCATGGAATCTGTCCCAAGTAAATAATCAGAGAAGGGGCTAAAGGTTTCTGGATAGGAATGTTGATCATGGTGCTACTTCTTACACCAAAACATAAAGCAAATATCTAGCTTACAACATTTATTAAATAAAATATGATCGATTCACGGGACAGAATTTGTTCAATAGAGAAATGACACTTTGAGGAGGCTTTCTCCAGATACAATACTGAGTAAGAAAAGCACGATTTAAAACTATTTATAAATAGAATAAATAATTGTACATTGGGGCTGGGGAGATGGCTCAGTGGAACAAGCATTTCCCTGGCAAGCGCAAGGGCCTGAGTTCAATCCCTGGTTACGCCAAAATAAATAAATAAATAAATAAATAAATAATAATAAATAATAATAATAATAATTGTACATTGCATACTAAAGCAAATACATTATACAGTGCTTTCATTTTATTTCAATGCCTATATTATAGAAATTTAAAAACACCTCCCATTTAAGTAGAGCTACCTGTAATAATCCTTAATTGCTTCTTTATTAGAGAAAGGAAAAACAAAATCCCTTGAAGAAATCAAAGTGTTTATTAATTTAGCAAAAATGTATAAACCATATCTATTTTTCAATATAGAAATATTCTATATAGAATATAAAATATTTCACAGAGAGAAAAATGGAGGAAGCATATTCTGATGGCAATGAAGAAGTAAGATAGATATATGTGTATATATGGTACTATTTATTTACTTCAACATTTTTTACTTTCTCTATTTTTCTGTTTAAAGTAGGGTTTCCTAACATTAATATTATTTACATTTTGAACTAGATATTTGCGCTATAGAAATGCTTTTTTGTTCATTTTAGGATGTTTATAGCTTTCCTATGACTTTTCTGGGTAAAGAAGCCAAAATATCTGCAGATATTTCCCTAAATCCCCCGAGACAAGATTACATCTAGTTCAAAACCAGTGGATTAAACTATAGGTGTGTGATTGTGACTCATAAATATGTTAATCAAAAAAATCTCAGTGGACTCCTATTCTAAATGATCTCATTCAGTTTGGGTGCACATAATATTTATTTATATTTTTTGTTGTTTTAGTTGTACTAGGTACAGCTACACAGTCAGTCTTGTTTGGTGATGTCTAATTCATGAGAGTTTTATTTTTTTTTTCATTTATTTATTTTTAGGTATTTAGGATAGGGTCTGCAGGGTCTCACTATGTAGTTCAGACTCGCAGTGAGTCTCCTGCTTTCGGCCTCCTAAGCCTTTGGGATTACAGGCCTGTACCACATGCCCCATCTCAAATACTATCATATCGTGCCCTGGAGGCAGGGCCAGCACAGCAAACCAGGGATCAAACCCCAGTCGCTGTGCTCTGCCTAAGCAGGAGTTTTAGTCTGCTGAGCTATCAGGCAGGCCCTGATGATATCTAATTCAAACAAATAACTATTTCAAAACTTAATTCAGTGGAATGGCTGGTAATTAACTGCTTATCTGATTTTAATCATTTCCCTCCCCAATCAGTTTGTGTGTAGAAAATACTCAATCTAACATATCACAGAATATAGCAGCCAATGATTTATTCAGCTTTCATGGTGAAATAAGCATAGTTTGCTAATCAGAAAAAAACATCTGTGTGTATGTAGTCTGCCTGTATAAGTTTGGGTAAATCACTGTTTCTCTTGGATATATTCTCTTCATGTCTAAATGATTGGAGTTAATATCAACATCTTCCAAAGATCTTGAGGATTCAGCAGAAAAATTCTATCATAGTATTAAATCCACTACTTAGTACACTGATTTGCAGATGTGATACTAACTTTTAGGAACATCAGGATATATTTAATCATTTTACTCACTTAAAATAGTTCCTACTGTTGGTATATAGAAGAGATAAGCAAGTAGTCACCATAAATGGTGCCCAGAAGGGTAAAATTTCTTGGGATTAAGCAATTTATTTGGTATGCATCTTTGGTGCTAAAATAAAATCCCACACAAGCAGATATGGTTGTTCATTATTATGAAGCATGGTTTCACTAGATTTTGTAAGATATTAGAAGAGAATACATGATTTTATTTCATGTTATTTGAACAAATATAACAATGTAGTCAAGCCTCTGAAGATGTATGTGAAGGGAATGAATTTCAAGCAAATAAAAGCTAGGTTCTGAGCAGAGAGGACTGAAGAGTGTATGATATGGGGTACAAATAATTAAGAGTGGGTCCCAGGGCAATCATAGCTGTGCTAGCAGAAATCAAGATTCAATACATCATTGAGAGCTATAAAATTAGGAATTTAATCTATATTAACTAATGTTAACTTGAAGATGACATATTCAAATGAGTTTGAGGAAAATGTCTCTGATGTTAGCCATGGAATATATCATTAATAATTTCAAAAATCTGGGGTTCTGTTAGGAATCTCTTTCTGGGTTGTGAACAGAAAAATAAATGAATTTAGGGGAAAACTAGGGGTATAAAATAAATAGGTCTATTCACACATGGTATTTTATAGACAGAGAGAATTCCCAGATTCTTGGCAGAAGTTAGAATAGTAGAAAAGTGGAAACATTCATGAAATTAAAAGATGCAGAAAGATATGAGATTGTATATGGGATTTGGGGTAGCAAAGACAATGAAGTCAACATCAGTCCCACTGCCTTTGGGATGGTGGTGTGACCTCCTCCAAGTCAGTGATGTCTAGTGATCAGACAGAAGTACAAGAGGGAGAACTGAGGAAAAAAGGAAAGAAAGAAACATTGAATGCTATCTGCACCAAGGTATTGTTGACCCACTAGCCCTTGCGTGAGGTCACCCATTGAAGTCATGAGATTTAGAAAGAAAATGTACTGAGGGTTTGGCTGCTAAGGAAAATAATCTCACACTCACAGAGGTTCTTCTCCCAGTCTCAGGAGATACTGATTGTACCTCTAAGCATTCAAGGACTTTGACGTCTTATTTTAGGGAAGTTTATTTGGATACTGATTGTGCTCTGTCTGCTAGTGAGTTAAGGGAAAACATTATAGGACTTGCTCCACCAGTCCCCATTAATAACGAAAAAGGGACAAAAGAAGCTTTGATTAAAGTTAGCGCAGCCAGACAAAAATAGGCAGCAACCAATGACCTCACAGTTTCCTAAAGCATCTCTCATTTCTTTTCTTCTTATTTGGGATATGGGTGAAAAGAGACAGAAACTGAAATCACCTTCATGTCGCTGGCCAAAAGCTGAGCTTCCTAAGTGTAACTGAAGTAAGCGTAGCTTCTTTCTGAGCCAAGAATTGAAGCAGTGGATTCAGTCATCAACATCAATTCCCATTCCATGCTATGTGTAATCTAACAAATTTTCAAACAAGCACTCTGGAAACAATTAAGAGTAAGCTTGCTGCCTTGATCAAAGGCTGATGATGTTTTAAATTGCATTTTGGTCACCCACAAGTAGTCTTCCAGAATGTGTCCTGCCCTATTGGGGCCTGGAGCATAAAAAAAGAGATTTTTTTTTCCCGTCATTCCAACCTCAGTGTGAGTTTGAGGCTGTGGGTCATTAGGAAGCAAACACATTAGGCCTAAAAAAATAATTGTTTTGTTTATAGTCACTTGGGGCTTCAGCTTGAATCAGAGCTCAGCTGTGGTGGGTTAGAAGTGCACGCACTGCTCTATAAAAAGTTTGCTGATATGTCACTGTCAAAAGCATATGTGGTACTAACTTCCCAAACAAACTTTGCAGTCGGTGCCAATTTCTGAAAGAAGAATACCATCTCATTTACAAAATGTACTTTGGATTTCCATACAAATCTGAGCAATAATATGCTTTGTATATTTCCTTCAACTCTGCAAGCTCTCTGTTCTGAACACAGTTTGAAATTTGGTGTCACGGGTAAGCTTTATCTCATGGTCAAAGATCTTGCACATTTGACAGTGCGTGGAGTTGGGGGCAGGGTGGGCCCTGAAGTCTGGGTCCATCCAAGAACCATTTAAATGCCTCTGTGACTTTAAACTTGATCTCTACTTTAGGCATAAATGTACTTTCGGTGCTGGAAACTTTTAATATGAAGCAATAATAAAATTTTAAAAGAGGAGAGAAGACCTCCTGGCTTGTTGCCACATCAGTAAACACACACTCACACCATTGTAAGGATGGAAGAAAATGTAGTTCTCCAGTCCAAGCCTTTTCAGAAGAGGAGAGTGTGGCCAAAAGAATTTTAGATAATTTGCTGATGGTCTCCCAAATAAATAGTGACAGATCCAGGACTGGAACATGGGCGTTTGAGTTTACTTGTAGCATTCCTTCTGAAGCATAATATTGCCTCCTAAAGATAAAAGTTAAAAAAATTCTAAGAAATATTATCCATGTTAAAAAGATAAACTACACTTCATCTGTATGTATAAGCAAATTACAAGCACCTAGGATTTACAGCATGACTGCGATTAGTTATAGTTGGTTTTCAAATGTTCTTAACTTGCTCGAGTACAAATATTGTAGCTATTAAAAAGTTTCAAAGAAATGTAATAAATTACATGATAGCCTGAATTATGGTCCCCAATTCTTACCCTAGATTATTATATTAAATCTATATTCTTGCCATGGCTTATGACGATTTTTTTTCTACTTCTGTACTATGACTTATTTCTGACAATTAAGCATTTTCCAAAGGGTGTAGATGTTTGCAGACTTGTTGGCAGAGATCCTTCTTGCCTTGACACTTTCCTGCTGAGTTCTTGCAGTTTCCTAAGAGAACACAGTAGAGGTAATGCATAGTACAACCCCAGTTAGAGTCAAGTGAAACCAGCATTCGACTATGTTAGCTGAGATGTAGTTGACCACAGATGAGTGAATGAGAAAGCATTGTTTATTGTGAATAAGTTTCAGTAGTCATTGGTTAAGCAGCATTTTTGTGACAAGTGACTGGGAGATGCCAATTTCTTGGTGAATCACTGTTGCTAGATTTCCTTTCTGTTCTTGAGATAGGATCTTACTGTACATTTCAGGTTGGGCTTGAGCTCACTTTGTGGCCCAGACTGGTCTTGAATGCACATCAATGATCCTTCTGCCTCAGCCTCTCAAGTGCTGGGATGACAAGGATGCACTACCACACCAGGCTTAGATTCTCTTTCTTGTTTAAGATAAACAACCAAGTTGTGAGATCAAAGATCCATATCTGAGTCCCAGTGAACCATGCAGAGGTCTCTGTGACCCTTAATCTTGATAGGGCAGCTTCATCAGATTAAGAAACGCAGAACCTGGTAGGTGCGAGAGGTTCATGGGGGCAGGGTCCTCCACATTCTATGTATGCACCCTCTGCATTCCTCTGCAGGGCCCGTGCTCTACTGTTGTTCAAGGCTGTGAGGACCTGCTTGCTCCTTTGAACGCTTCCGCCATGATGTTTCCTTTGGTGCCAGCTAATAGAGGGGATGAAACTTTAAGTCAAAATGAACCTCTCCTAAGAGTTGTAGGTGCTGAGAATTTTGCACCAGTGTTGGGGTGGGGAGTGAAAAACACAGTCTTCAATGATTCAATTTTTGCTAATTTTATGTCCCTGAAGGATTGAAATGGACTCATTTATTTTAAAACAATCTGCATTGGGGCCGGGGAGATAGCTCAGTAGAGTAAGCGCTTGCCTGGCAAGCACAAGGTCCTGAGTTCAATCCCTGGTACTGCAAAAAATAAATAAATAAATAAATAAATAAATAAATAAATAAATAAAACAATCTGCATTTACAGTTTTCTTCCCAAAGTGCTATGACATTGTATGTGGTCCCTCAGAATTCAGAAACCAAAGTGATCAAAGGAATATTTGTAAATGGAGTATGCCAGAGGCAATTAGGTTTAGGTGAGGGCATAAAGTAGAGATGCTAAGGAAACTAGAGGCTCTGGCTCTGGCTCTCTCTCTCTCTGTCTGTCTCTCTCTCTCTCTCTCTCTCTCTCTCTCTCTCTCTCTCTCTCTCTGCATGTGTGTGTGTTTGTTGTCTTTCTATGTAAGGTCATAAGGAGAGAGCATCTATCTGCTAGCCAGGAAGACAACCAAAGTCCTGATCTTGTTTCCTTGGGATATGAAAAATAAAATGCCATTATTTAAACCACATTCCCTGGTTCTGCTCTAGAAGCCCACATGGACTAATACATGAGGCAGTGATGATCAAATGCTGGCAGTCGTGACTTTTGAGGGTCTAACACTTAGCTCTTACAGCCTTCAAATGGATATCGCCAACTCCTAAGGAGATGAAGTGGAGGTAAGTTTTCCCCAGAGTTATATTTCTGAGACGTCATTTTTAAGTGTTTCATTAGAACAAGATTGCAGTACATTATGATTCCATTCCTTGTGGAGAGCAGGGACATGGATGCCCTTCTTTCACTGCCCATCTCTCTGTCCCCTTCACATTTTGAAAATGGTTTATCTCCCTATGCCCTATTATCTATCTTTTATTCTGATCCTTATTTGTTCTTTGGACTTCTCATGTTGATAAACCATGTGATATTGAAACTTATGTGCCTTATATTTTTCATCACATATCATGGTCTCAAAGTTCATCCATATAAAAATTTTTTAAATCTTTTGTTTCTTTCTTTATTTGGTACAGAGTCTCACTATGCACCTCAGACTCCTAGTGATCCTCCTGTTTCACCTTCCCCAGCACTGAGATTACAGGTCATAACCACCCTACCCAGTTTCAGTGGCTGGCACTGCACACCAGGGTTCAGGGGCCCACACAGCGTGTGGTATTGGGAATTGAACCTTGGTGCTTGTGCTTGCCAAGCAGGAGCTTAGATCACTATTATATCTCCCCAGCCCCCATCCATTTTTTTAAAAAAATGACTGAGGTCTACCCTTTTCTATGGCAGTGTGGTTCTCCACTGCATATAAATACCACATTTTCTCTGCCTTTCTATCGATTGACACATAGGTTGTTTCTATGACTTAGATATTATGAATTGTGTTGTTATAAACTTGGGTATGCATATATCACTATGATGTGCTGTCTTTAACTCTTTTAGGAAGAAAGTTAGAAGAATACCTGGGTCAAATGGAATTTCTATTATTTTTTCTTTTTAGTAGTCTCCATACTGATTCCCATAATAGTTTTACTAGTATACATTTCCACCAGCAATGTAGGGAGGATTCTTTTTCCCTTCAGCCTGGCTAGCATTTGTTTTTATTTGATTTCTTGATTATAACCATTCTCTCCAGAGGAAAACGGAATCTCAGTTCAGTTTGCATTTCTCTCAAATGAGCAGTATTGAATAACTTTCTTGTGTTTATTAACCAGGGTTATTTATTTGAAAAGGCATCTATTCATTTCAGTTGCCCATCCCCATGATTATATGGACTGAACGTTGCTGCTGGTCCCTTGATGATCTTTGGGATGAGCATCATGAAGTCAATGGCACCCAGTGATGAAAACTGAAGACTTTCAGGGACCTATATGGGTGGATGCCTTCCCTGTACCTGTCCAATCCTCCTACCTTGTGTATCCCTCTGCCTAGAAACAAGGTGAAATGTTTTGCATGCTCAGTTTTCTAATTTATAGTGATTTTTTCCTACCATAACAGAAAAGTTTCTGAAGAATAAATAATTGCTTTATTATTCACATCTAAATGATCACCCAGGTCATGTGGGCTCTGAGCACAAAAAGTTCAATGAATGAATTCAGAACAAATCCAGGGATGCAGTAGGAGTCCTACTTGCTTTAAGATTTGGATGTTCCTCGAAGGCTATGATGTCCAAGCTTAGGTTTGAATTGTAATTACTGTTGGGCTGTGATAAGTTGGGGTACAGGAGAAAAAGCAGCTCAGCACATGCAATTATTTTTGATGTTATGGGAATTAAGTCATACAGGGTATAAGTTTTGATATTTTTTCTTCATATGGTGAAATCACACAGATAAATGCATGATTATTTTCCCAATCAGATTTTTTCTATATTCAGGACAGGGTCTATAGGGTCTTATTACACAGATCGAACTCATAGGGATTCTTCTGTTTTCAGCCTCCCACGTGCTGGGATTACAGGCTTGCGCCACCACGCCCAGTCTCAATTATGGTCTCAGCATGCCCCGTGGGCTGCAGGCACACAGGTCACTCAGATATTTGATGCAAATAACTCTATCATGGTATCAAAGTATGGATTTTGTCATTAGGATGAAAATGCAATATAAAAAAATCATCATTATGTGAACGACAGCCTTGATGATTTGAGAATTTGATTGGAAAACCCACAAAAATAAGGTCCATGGCCTTTCTGCATGGGCTGAGGCTGCCTAGAGTTCCAGCTCCAAGTTGAAATTGGTGTTGAAACTGGAAACACAAGTGGCAAGTGGCCTGTAGAGTTTTGAAACTGAACAGTGAGGGAGAGGCAGGCAATTCTTGGTGGAAATATGATACCTTCCAATAGAGGTCACCCCCTTCTGCCTCTATGAAGATATTTTCATGCCTAGATGAAAATACCTAACCTTAACCTTTGGCCATAGATAGTATATTTTAAATATACTATGAATGCTCATATCTTACTATTAGCTCTTTAATCATTTATTGAAACCTAATTTTCTCTGGGAATATATGGCCTTCTTTTGCAATAAACCCACATGGCAAATAGTATTTTTCAATTGTTCCTTATGGAGAAAAATGCAGTTAAGGGAGCTGAATAACTTAGCTGAACTTACCTGACACCACTCAGCTCAGAAGTACAGAAGTGGAATAGTTTATTCAAATTGCTTTTGCTGAAATGATAATGTATAAACAGAGAGCATTTTCTAGCCCTCTGCTAACCTTGGAAGGTATTGTAAAAAAAAAAAAAAAAGACAACAAATGTTTATCTTTTAGGTCTATAACTAAGCACAGTCTTACATTCAAGCACAGGCTTCTGGTCATGTGAGCCTATGGTATCAGCAATTAATCTTAGGCAGGAGGGAGAAGAGGAATGGATAGGATGAGAACAGAAGAGAGCAAGGAACAGTTAGCAGATGCTGTTCTTCTGACCAAAAACACAGCATGAAGAATTGCCATTCTCTTTCCACAGTGGTTGTGCTAGCTTAATAACCCCACATTCTTGAAAGATTTAAAAGATTGCACCAGAACGACATATACTGATGTCTATAGCACCACAGCTCACGATAGCTTAGCTCTGGAATCGGTCTGGTTGCTCATAGGAAAGGATAGATAAACATGTAATGTATATGTACTATTAAGCTACTCATGAGAATACAATTATGACCTTTGCAGGAGAACTGACAGGACTGCAGACCACAATGTTAAGAGAAATACAACCTATACAGAAAGTTAAAAAGGGAGTGGTTGACTTCAAATGTCAATCATAAAATATAAATGAGAGAAAGAATTAAACAAAAAAAGTAGTTGGAAACCAACAAGCAGGCTTGTTAGAGAGGTGGAAGAAAATCAGGGGAGGGAAGAGAAAGGGCAGGGAGGTAAAGAAATGAAAAATAAAGCAAAAGACAGGAAAAGGAATATTGTGGGACTGTCCTGCTTCAAGGTTGTATATGGTGAGATTTTCGGATTTATGTGCAAACATGAGAAGTATATAATTCTTTATCTTATTATTAAAATATAATCTAATTTTTTAAATGTTTTTTATCATATTATGTAGGGACTTAATGTTCAACATATCAATACTTGATGAAAAATACCTGTTCCTTATTATGCCTAAGATTTTTGATATGTAGAGAGATAGTGAGGTTAAGCTTAATAGCCTAAGTTGTGTGATAATAACAATAAGCTTGTCTTCTGGATGGTTAAAAACCTAAGTTTTTAGAGCAAAATTAGAGAAAAAGGAGGGTTGCAAGGAAAGCCAACATTTTGGCCCTAACCTTCTAAGGTCAATTAAGACTCAAGACGTATGAGAACTTGTACTGTAACGTCACGTAACTCGGTAGTGTCCCAAATTTTCTGATCAAGGAGATTATGGGGCCAAAGAGGAAAGTGATTGATGATGTAGAGTGTGCCTAAGGAGAGTCACATGGAGAGAAAACATTCCCTCAGGCTATCACAGAGAGCACATTGGCCAAGCAATGGCCGTGACTTATCCACATGGCTGACACTGACCAAGGTTCTACAATCTGAGGTACAGGATCTCAGGATAAATTCTGAGGGGATTTCACTGACCTTCTCAGACCCAAAGCTACAACTCTTGTTGCGTAGGTCCTGCTTTACCTTGGTCTTAACCATCCAGTAGAAAAGTATGAAGATGAAATACAAGAAGTAAAGCCATGCTGTTATGTTGAGCTGCGGGGGACTCAGGTCAACAATTTCTGACATTGCCAGTTAAACAGAAGTCCCAATGCTATTATGGGCTACTGGACTCTTTTAGAATATTTTGCTGAGTTCACACGCCTATAATATTCAAATAACGGAACTTAGCAAAAAAAGGGTATACAGATGAATGTCCATTTTGTATCTGTGTATTCAAAGTGGTTAGGCTAGATAGATATATAGTTACATTTTCTTAATGAATAGAATGATTTGCTCTGGTGGTGTTTGTAAATAGGATCTCAGGTCCACATCTTGTGCAGCAATTAACCACTAAGAAGAATGTATGCAGTGTGTTAATTATTGAAACTGTCCTAGCGATTTGATTTGAAACTGTCTCATTGCTATTTGTTTATCAATACAATTATGAAAAAAAAGAAATGAAAAATGGTCAAGATATGCTGTGCTCCTGCACCACTCATCAGAATGAATGTAACTATCACACACACACACACACACACACACACACACACACACACACACGCAGGAATTCAGAGACTAAAAAGAAAAACAATTACTTAAGTAAGTCAGTCTTCTGATAAAAAAAAATTAAAAATTAAACCCAAGTTTCACTAAAAGTCATGAGAAAGAATTATTTGCCTTTTCCCAACAGCAAGGAGGTAAGCATTAATTCATCATCCAACTGGCTCATTCAACAAGTATGTATTGAGTATTTGCTAACTAATATTCTTGCCCTGTTCAGAATGCCAGGGAAACAGGAGTGAACGTTGACAAAATAGTTGCTGAATGAGTGGCAGAGAGTCCAGATTGTAACCGTGACTATGCTGAAGAAGGATGGGGTTTTGAAAGCAGCATGAGTAGGGGCATCAGGGGAAGAGAATGCTGAGGTGAGACTTTGCTAAGAAAAGCTATCCACGGAACTTTTATTGTTGGCATAGGTAAGTGCAAATAAAAGGTTCTAGGCAGGACATATTAAGTATGGTTCACACGGGTACCCGGGGTCTGAAATTCAGGAAACATTTAAAGGTTGACCTAATATGGAAGAGAGAGAGCAGCCTGATCATACAGCACCTCACTGTTAGAGCCAGGAACTGTCACTAAGGGAGAGGAGGGACAGTTTTCTGTTAGATTACTGTCAATTCTCTCTTTGCTCACTAACATCCCAAGTAAACACTAAGAAGCTGCAGCTGACCTTTGGTAGATGAATAGAAACCACCCCTGTTAAGCTTGGGCGAATATCCTGAGCCATATTACTGGGTTGCGATATATATATATAAATATATATATATATATATATATATATATATATTATTTTATTTTGTTGATACTAGAGAGCACACAGCACTAGCTGAGTCCAAGTGTCCTATTTTATGTGTTACACAGGGCTTTTCAGCAGGAGTTTGCGTACCACTTTGTTGATAAGATCACTGATGGTTTTTCTAGTTATTATTAATTGCTTTTCATCCATTTATAAATTGTGACTCTGTAAACTGGCCCCAGGGTATGAGTACAAAAATTGAGCTTTGATTATAATAAGTAAAGTATTATTAACAAAAGCAATTAGAGTTAATGGCTTCAACTAAGGAAAACAAAATGATAGCCTTTAGTGCTTTCCCACTGGGGAAACCAGATTAAATCACTTGCAGGAAAGAAATATCTTTATTTTTGGCCCTGCCAAGCATTGTAAAATGATGCTGCCTTTAGATATTTCTTCCCCCTTTGCTCACAAGTAGAAACTAAGGTTTGAGCTCCACAAAGTTATTGCAAATTAGTTCCTCTGATGAAAGGCCTGATGGTAGAATTCAATATTTTAATTTAGGTATTATTTGTGGTATATATGTTAGATAACTTTCGGCGATTTTGTCCGACTTCACCTCAGTATTCAAAAACTTAAAGGAAACCTAACAAAAACTTAAGCAAATCATTCATCCTTTATTCAGGATTACCTTTTTAAATTCAGTATTATTTTAACTATTTCCCTGAAATTCATAAAAAGTAACATTAGAATATATTAAAATAATTTGTCAAAGAATTAACAGAAAAATTCTAGCTCATTAGATTTCTTCTGCACCACGTTGTTTCTAAGTGCAGTGCCAAGGTGTTTACCTAATCTCTGTTTACCAGCATGACCAGCGAGGGCTATGAGTGATTACATAGCTCAGATTTTCTCTGTGAAAGTGAAGCTCAGAGAGGTGAAGGGATTTGCATCTAATACCATAAAGGGAAACGTGTTTTTTGAAGCTGAATCTTTTTGTCTCCAAAATTCTCTGTCTTAGCAAGGGAACTCAAGGCCACTTCACACAACTTCATTTTTCAAATAACAAGCTGAACACAGAGGGTCAGTGTCCACTGCGAGTCCAGTTCCCAGGTCTCTTTTCGTATAGCCATCTGCGTTTCCCCAGGACTGAGCAGTTCAGCTACTTGTAGGACTTTAATCACAGTGTTATAAACTGTACTTCACCGAAATATCCCTTTACCTGCTTCCATCTTTCCCTACAAAGTCTTCTCCCTTCTCTCCTGAGGTCCAGGCTAGGAGTTCACGGACCTGCCTATTAGCTGGGCTCCCTACTAGAGTTTCTTAGTTTCCTTATCTGCCCCGGCACCCTTGTGATAGTTCCCTGCAGTTTCCAAGCAAACGATGGCCTAGCACATTGTTGCTGACCAGCTGTGAGCCTTGAGTTCCCTGGGGGAAGCTCCCATAGGCTACAGAGACATCTGCCTCCCTTGCATTCAGAAAACTACAGAGAAAATGAGCAAGCAGCCTAATAGGAATTAAATTATGGACTTCCGTACATTGTAAGTGTCAGTTCTTGTCTTCCCCCAAGGTTGAAGGAGGTAACCTAACCCAGCAGTACTATATCAGAAATACCCCACAATAAGAGGCAGGTCTACAGGGTAGGGCTGATTTTCTTACCAATCCAACTTTACGTGGAGAAGTTTGAAAAGGGAGAGAAAAGAGACCAGCACCAAGCCCCAGGTGGCTGGCTTGGCACATGGAAAAAGAACACAAAGGGACCACACACTCTGGATATGTAGTTGTGTGTGTGTGTGTGTGTGTGTGTGTGTGTGTGTGTGTGTGTTAGAAAAGGGGAGAGAGACAGAAAGACAAAGACAGAGATTGAGAGAGACCGAGACAGACAGAAAAAGATAACACAATAAAAGGTAAGGCCAACTATCTTTTTTATGTAGAAATTACATATATTGTTTTAAAATCCAAACAAATATACAAAAAGGAGAAATCCTTTCGGGCCTCCCAGTCCCAGTCATCCATGCTCATCTCTTCACTGCCCTGCAAGCTCCCTGGCAGGAGGCCCCATCTTCAGATGACTGTGGCAACACCGCTCTCACCTGCCTGACTCTTCCTCACCTGTCTCCAGAAGCAGCACACAAGGGCACCTGATGGCACCCTTCCCAAATCCCCTGGAGTCTCCTCTCCCCAGGGCTTGGATCTAGGGCTTGCAGTAAGGTAGAGAATCGTGCCAATCCACAGCAGCCTAGAAACTTCACCAGGTCCTCGAGGTTCCCACCCTCTCCCAGGCAACAGGGTTATCGGCCTTCTCCCTCAGCCCTGCATATGAGCTCAGGCAAACACAGTCTTCTAGATCCTCTCCTTGCCTGAGAGATCTTCTAGATCCTCTCCTTGCCTCTCCTCTGTGGTCCTCCAAGCCCAGCCTTGGCCAAAGAGTGGGTGGCAGTTCTCTCTGAGAAGCTCGCCCTTTTCCTTTCTAAGGAGATCCTCCCATCTTTTTCTTTCTGTAGATCCCTCTCTTGACTCCTCCAGGTATCAAGACTATTTTCCAACCTTCTTTACTACCACTTTTATTCTCAGTAATGTCATTCACAATGTCTTCTATTTCAGGGAAGTATACTTACAAACAAAGCACATAATAGCACTCAGATCAGAACAATGCTTGTTTCATCCTGATCTTACCAGCTTTATTCTCTACGTAAAAACCTGTGTGATGCAACTACTGTCCCATTCTCTGGTTTGCTCTACTTCTTTCTGGTTATTTATTATCCAGCCTTTGTGGTCTGTTGTCTGTGAAACAGTTATTCAGAAACCAAATAAATAAAGCTTATATGTCTTCTACCAAGCACCTGCACTACTGCAGACAATTGTGTTCATGAATATCTGAAGTCAAGCAAAATTTGTGATATAAGTGGGATATGAACCAAATAATGCATTGTTCAGTAAATCATCTTTTATGACCTCATATTGCACTTCATAATGGGACACATAAGATCATATTGGGATAATAATTTCCCTCTGCCTCAGTCTCCTTACTTTAAAATAGAGACAGTATTAATAGACATCCTACATATGCAGTATGTTGTGAGAATAAACTGAGATAGAATACCTTATTTTCTTAAGGTTTTCTAAAATTTATTTGATACAGGCTTTTGCTATGCAGCTCAGACCAGTAGTGATTCTCCTGTAGCAGCCTACATAGCACTGGGATTACAGGCGTACACCAGCAGATTCCAGGAACAGCACGGTATGAGGTGCCATGAATCAACTTGGGTCCTTGCGCTTGCCAAGCAGGCACTAAGACTGCCAAGCCCCTGAGATTGTACATTTTAAAAGTCTTACAATTTGCCTGGCCAAAAGGAAGTAAAAGTGACTTTGTTTATCTTAAATGGTCTCAGTGGGTGGTAAAGGAATAAATGGGATAGAGTGCGACTTCTCATTCCTTGTTCATAAAAAGATAATATTTGAGACTTAAGAAATAATCAGTGCAAAAGTAGATGATTTGTGGAAGGAAATTCAGGCAGAGATGATCAAGTGCCCAAGGAAGATGTAGCAGAAACTTCTTCAAGCACTGTTCAGGGGATATGAGGCGTGGGTGGAGTGGAGGATGATACAGAAAATAGGGCAAGGCAAGAATCACAGAAAGCATGCTGAGGTGAGCTCTGTGAGCTTCTCAGACATGATTGTACGCAGCATGTGGAAAACAATCTGTAGTGCAGTGTTGAGCAGATTTGGCATGGCTGCAGTAGTACATAAATGCTTTCACTCTTTAATAGTCATGAGTTGCAAAATAAATATTATTATTCTAATTATTATTCTAATTATTAATATTATTATTATTGAGATTTGTTTCCTTTGAGGTGTGTCCTCTTTCTTGCCTGAACATTTCTTCATGAACACCAACAAATTCTTGCCAGTCACCGTGGGGTAACATAAGTGAACTAATTTCTGGATATGCTCACATTTCAGATTGTTTTCGTCTTCTCCCTCCAACGTTTCAGAGGTTTTCTCATCCAACTCTTTGCCTTGGCCATGTTTATTCTTGCACTTCCCTTTTGGCAGGCCTCCAGATCTCAGGGTGACTAAGAAGAGGCTGTGCTTGTAGAGGTCACCCCTTCTGCACAATGACTCACAGATGCAAACTGCTTTTTTCTCCACCGGAAGTATTAGTGGACTCATATTTCTCCCAGGACTTGAACTTTTGAAGATTACTGGATCTCTGTGGAAAACTCTTTGCAAGCCTTTGCCCAAAAGGGAGGTGCTCTTGTGCCAGCAATGGGAACTTTCCATTTCCCAGAGCTCTGTTACTTGATCTTTTTCTGCTCCTCTCCTTTCTTTCTCTTATCTTTTCCTGCTGTATACAGAGACTGACCACGAATTTGTTGAGCATGACTCATCATCCACAGTGTACCTCTCAGCTGTAAGGCAGTGGTGCTTCCCAAGCAGCCATGTCTTTGCAGTATCAAATTCCATTACAGTCAGGAAAGTGTCAGGCAAGCACAGTGCAATGACCTCACTATTTGCAGATTGACTTCTGTACCACATCCAGACTGAATTCTACACATGTCCCAGGCTGGAGTGTTTTTGTAATTTTCCTCATGCCCTCATGCATGTTTGGCAGCAGAATTATGGATGTCATATGCTTAATAAGTTATTTTTCCCACATGTTGTGGTTTTCGTATATTTTACAATTTCTGGTTTTCTTCTTGTTTTAAACTAGATGTGTTTGTTTTCTGGGAATATCTTCCCCTTCCACTTGAACTTGATAGAAAAATTAACAAAGAATTATAGTTTTGTTCTTAAGACACATTAAATATGTGACTTATCAGGATAAAAATGTTAACAAAGCAAATGTTATTTTAAGTAGACATTTACTTGTACAACTTTTATGCACATGTAGGAAAGAAAGAAAAATGCTGATGCCACTAGATGTTCTCTTTATGGGTTGGATAATTCAATCTTTGAAAAGGGCTACACGTTTTTCTCCTAGTAGGGGAACTGCAGGACTAAACACATGGATGCTAGAGAAGGATTTAAAGAGGGAGTTGATGATTTTCCTTATCATCTTATCTAGAAAACATTTTTCAGGTCAACTGGTGGGAGAGCCTGCCTAGTCCTGTCTCTGCCGTAGCTCTAACAGGGGTCATCTAGAATAACTCAAGTAGCATCAGAGATTCTGCCTTATGAGACTCCTGACCACCAGCTGGGATTTTGATATGTATGATTCTTGTAAAGTTCTTGTCTAAATAAAGTCCAAATACTTGTGATTATTTTTAGTTGTTCATCAAATTCCACACCCATTCTTTACATAAATGCTTAACAAAGTAATAAAAATTGGTTACAAAAATATATAAACAAATAAATAATCAGTTCCTTGTTAGTAAAGCCAAAATGATTCAGTTATTTCTCTGAACTTGTCATGTCTTTCTAAAACAATCAAATCTTATCTAGTTAGAATGTGTAAAGTTTTCCTTTTTTAAGTTTTTCATCTAGATACTAGATATGTACGATAAACTGTCACTATCTTTTAAGAATAGTAGTCACATATTTTCTACATGAAGAAAACAACTCTTAATTTTCATCATCTAACTACTCTTGTAAAGGATGATAGTACATATTTTTCCCTGAATTATTTTTTGTATTTATTGCACGTCATTTACAAGAAAAGGGACTATTGGAACATCAAGGTTAAAAGCTCTGCTGCTGTCTGTCTAGGTTAGAAACCTGGATCGACCTTTCTGTCTGTGTGACCCTAAGAAAATTATTTTCTCTATATATACCTTCATTTAGTAATTTATAAAGCATTTAAAATAATGAAACCAACTATCAAGGGTTATATGATGCATATTAAACAGCTGAGATCTCAGAAAGTGCTTTTAAAAGTGACTACTATAAACCTAGTCATGAATAGATGCAAGCTGTTATTTAGTATGAAACACTTTCTCTGACACTTAAATTTCTTTCTGTAATTCTACAATGTCTAGTAGTGGTGACAAACCTACAGCATACATGCCACATCTGTGTGTGTGTGTGTGACCACTGAAAGCCCTAAGAGGCTTGCCATCAAAAGTCTCTACTGACACTCCTACTATGAACCACAAGAAAACAAGAGGTGCTTTGTGAAAATCTCTTGCTATCCATTCTTTAACCCATAAGTCAACATGTTTTCCTGCCTAAAAAGTGTTTTCTATGAGAAACTTGGCTTTCTAGACATTATATTTTGAATTGTCACACCTCATGATCACTTGTAAAGCTCCCATTATAATGTGCTGTGCAGTAAGTTATGATACCAATATTTAAGGAATATTGGGTTAAGAACTAAGATGATATAAGTATTTTTTTCAAAATTTTATTGATAAACAGATAGCTATGAGACAGTTTCAAATCAAATCAGAAGTACAGTTTCAACAAATAATACACTGCATATATTCTTCTTAATGGTTAGCTGCTGTACAAGATGCGGACTTGAGATCTTATTTACAAACACCATTAGAACATGGTATAATTAATTTTTTTTGGCGGAATCAGGGATTGAACTCAGGCCCTTTCACTTTCCAGGCAAGTGTTTATTCTACTGAGCTGTCTCCCTGGCCTCCACTTTTTCTTAAACAGCCTCCTGAGTCAGCTAATATTATCCTCATTGAGTAGATACATAAAATATCTTTGAAGAGTTGAAATAGGTTACTCAGAGGTGAGTAATAATAAAAGGTGGCAATTGGTCTTGGACTAAGCCTTATGACTTCACAGCTGGAATTCTCACCTACTTCATCTCCTGCCCATTTCTCACACCCAATAATTAAATTATCATCACAGGAGAGCAAACACATGTTTGTCTACCTCCCATCTGTTTGCCTCATGATTTTTGAGCACAAGGTCCTCTGAGGAAGTTTCCCAAATGAATGAGCGCACCAAGCCTTGAAACCTATGAACTTTCTCACCAGATGAAGTACTGGCATGTAGACTCGAGTCTAACTGGATATATTTAGAGATGAATCAAACAAAATACCAGAAGGAATGATACATTCTTGAATGTATTCAAAATCCACAGTGTCAAGTAATTTCTTCACTTGACAGCTTATTTTCTTTATGGCTTAATCCTCAGAAGTTCATGGAGTAAAGAATAGTATCTTCTATTTATGTCATGTCAGTTTTTTACTGACCTTGACTTATTTTTCTCCCAAGTAGAAGAAGAATCAAATACAAATGCATAATCTGGCCCAAACCCTAAACCCACAACCTGACTGCTTGCATTATACTTTCAGGAATTAGATCTCAAGAATAACAGGAGCACTAAAAGTCATATAGTTATTAAAATGTCACAAACCAATTTCACAACTGGGCTGAGATGAATATGCATCTGCTATCTGATATTAATATTATAACATACAAAATCTACCATTTGTTATTGAGAAGCTGTGCTATGTTATGAATGCCCTTTTGTGTTTCTGTAAAGCCCACTCTTCTTTCTCCCTTGCCCCTTCAACCTTCATCAGCAAATCACTGTCTTCTTTGACCAGAGCTTTGGGAAATACAGTGATGCTGAAAAGATGCACAAGCAGTGTTGTCTGTCTTCTCTTCTCTTTGTCCTCTCACATTCCTTAATTTTGTCATCTTTTGACATTTTCTGCAATAAAAATCCTCCTGAACTTAGGAGATCGGAGTACATTTTGTGCCCCTCATTTGAATCTATAAGTGTGTCTTTAATCTCTCATTAGAGAAAAATTATTTCAACTCAGAGAGATTGATATAATATAATATGCACATATCTATGTATCTATCCTGTGTACATATCTACCTATCCATCTGTTTCTATTTGTGTCTTTTAGTTATTTGTATCAGTTTTCTCTCTTGGATATACCTTTATAAAATTTTTGTTGAGAAAAAATTGGGGGTTCTTATTATAAAACAACAAATTATCTTCACCCAGAGTTGCTAGGTAAACTCTCAAAAGACATTTTTTTTTTGTATTTTAGCAAAGGGTCTACAGGGTGTTTAGGGTCTCACTACTAGATCAGACTTGTAGTGATCCACCTGTATATAGCCTCCCAAGAACTGGGATAACCGGCAAGCGCTACCTCACACAGTCTTACTTGCCATCTCCTGGGGGCAGGGCTGGCACGGCAGACCTGGAGATCAAACCCCTGGCCCCTGCACCTGCTTTCAGGCACTTTAATCCACTGAGCTCTTTGGCCAAAAGATCATTTTAAGTAAAATATTTTGGCAAATTATCTCCATTTCTGTAGGTCATCTGAAACTGAGAGATAAGAAAATAGTCTAAGTTCACTTAACACAGATTTTTTTTCATAATACAAGATACATTTTAATAAATGGCTCCTTGTACTTTCACAGTTTTGTTTGTTCTGAGTGTTGTGAGTGTCCTTTTACTTTAAGTTGATTAGATCTTGCTTGTAGGTATTTGTATTAAAATGAGGTACTCTTGTCTAGCATGTGTTTTGAGGGAGTGTTTGCCTTGTGTGAGACTAGATTCTGAGAAATCCTGGCATAGACATACGCATTTAGGGTACCCTCAAATGAATTTTAACTACCCATTATAGGTCCACAATAATGCAGTACAAACACCGGTTGTCCTCATAGCCGTTAAACTCACTTGCTCTTACTCCAGATGTTTCCTGTATCCTATGAAACAGTCTCTTAGCAAAGAAGACAGCATTTCCCAAAATCTCCATGTGTTACAATGTAGGTACTAAACATAGACATCCAGAGAAAGTATAGAAATCAAAGTTCAGTCACTCATCCCAGTTGCCCCTTGCAGATGTGTCTCTTTGCCAGATGTCAAATGGATTACTGATTATTATAGTGTAGCTTTTCAAAGCCTCACTTCCTTTTCTGCTTTTCTTAGACTCTGATACACTTCCTGTCTCCACTTGCAGCTGCTTTTATAAAATCTTGAACCAGACTTTAAGTGCCCAAAAGATAGGTCTTCTTCACTTTTCCTTCTGCATCCTCCATGCCAGGGTGCTTGCGGTGGGCTGACCCAGTAGACAGTGATAAAAGGACAATACACAGGTCGTCACCTTGCCTTTGCCTAAGTGACCTCAGCATCCCTCAGCCTGAGAAAACATGTTCTTGGCTGGAAGCAATGATTCCCTTCCACCGCTGGAAGCCACAAAACCCACACCCACTTCCTCTCCAGGAGCAATCAGCTCATTTTCAAACCTCATATTACTGTGGGAAATGGAAAACTACGTATTTGGAAATGTCAGGTCGTCAGGTTTGAGTTTCAGTTTATCATCGATGGCATTCCCTGTTCACTGTTGCTTTCTTCCCATCCACGATAGAGAAGCACATTTTGTATTTCTCTAATGATGTGGACCACCTTCACTGATCTCTTTCACCCCATAGCTGCCTCATGCATCATTTATAGCTTACTTTAAAACACTATGCTTGAAAGCAATATTTTTTTCAATAAACATTTCTCAGAAAACTGTTCGGCAATGCACGATGAGTTTTAAAATGAAAAAAAACAAAAACAAACAAACAAACAAACAAAAAAAAAACAACCTACATACAAATTATTGGGGAAATGCCATTTCTCTTGTAGTCTTAGGTTACACAATCTTGGATTCACCAGTACTTTTAAAATATTTATTCTTTCAATTTATTTATCTTGTTCTCTGTATTTTGTTTTGTTTTACTTTCTACTCACCAAGTATTGTTCTAATGTGTTCTTGTGGCAACAGAGAAGATCTTAAATAAAGGATCTTAAATAAAGGGATTTATTCCAAAGTAGCATCTGAAAGTGTTAGCTATGAAGTTAGCAGAATTTAGAACATTAGTCTCAAATTTTCACATTTCTTTTAAAATACAGTAAGTATCCAGTGGTTTCTAACAAAATTCATATCGGAACTGACTGTGGATGCTGACAGCTGTGTGATAGGTGATTGTCAGTATACTGAGAGAATTAAAGACTCCCTCCACACCGCTACTCCTGAAAACCCCAATACTGGACAAAAAGAATAACACCACAAATAATTGAGATGATCTGTGTTGAAAAGTTATTTGTTAAGATGTGGGAAGGAAGGGCAATTGGAGAAAAGGAAGGGCTCCAAGGTCAGCCAACATTTTGGCCCTAGCCTTTCAAGGTCAGTGAAGGCTCGGGACATAGGAGAACCTGTACTATAACAACATGTAACTCATTTGTGCTCCAAATTTTCTGATCAAGAAGATTATGGAGCCACAGAGCAATGTGTTCAATGATGTATAGTGTGCCTGTGGAGAGTCATATGGAGAGAAAAAACATTTTCTCAGGCTTTCACAGAGAGCAAATTGGTCAAGCAATGGCCGTGACTCATCCACATGTCTGACACTGACAAAAAGATGTACAAAGGGAGGTAGAGGGCTACAGAATAAATCCTGAGAGTACTTGGCTGACCTTATCAGATACAAAAGTTACATTTCTTGTTACATAGGTCTTGCTATATCTTGGTCTTAACCATCCAGCAGAAAAGTATAAAAACAAGGTATATAGAGTAAAGCCATATTAATACAATGAGCTGTAAAAGGCTCAAGTCAATAACGTCTGAGGATAACCCACTACTATTATAGACTGCTTGACAGTGTTAGATTGTTTAGTTGAATTCAAACACCTATAGTATTTAGATGCCAATAGAATATTCATCCCTGACAGACACTAAAAAAAATGGTAGAAAGGAATGATCATTTTGTATTTATATATACAAAATAGGATAGATTTACGCCTACTTTTGCTTAATTCAAAGAGAAGAAAGAGGTGTACTAACAGTGTTTGGACAGAATATCCTGTCTGCTTCTTGTACTATGGATAACCACTAAGAAGATAGCAATGTACAATGTATTATCAAAACTGTGCTATTAATCAGCAGTGAAACTGTCTCATTCATATTTATTTCTCAATAAACAAAATTTTAAAAAGTGATGTGGGATTTTTTCTAGAACATTTAAAAAATCTTATTAAAATGGATAGTTATAGTGAAGGGCCTAATTTGATGAAATTGATCAGAGTACATATTCTATTTGGTACAGGGTCTCACTATGCCACTTGGACACATAGTGATCCTCCTGTCTCAGCCTACCCAGCACTGAGATTGCAGATGTGTACCACCATGCCCAGTTTCCGCGCTTGGCTCAGCATGCTCAGGGTTCCAGGGTCAGCGTGATATGCAGTAATGAGGATTGAACCCCGGTCCTTATGCTTGCCAGGCAAGTGCTTAGTCCACTGAGCTATCTCCCCAGCCTCAATATACATAGTTTGATTGCAGTTTCCTGATGACTTTGCTTAAATTGTGTGATTTAATTGATTAAGCTAAAAAATAAATAATTATTACTTTCATGTGGTTTTGGTTTTTATAACAAGAGATTCGTAATAGATGAAGTGAATTCAGACCTTATATCTTTACATTAATCCTTTGTGTTGCTTTCACTGTCAACTGTGTCCTCTCTGTTGGAAGCTTCCTGTCAGTACCTCTCACATTATCATAAAAAATACTCAGCAATGCTCCCCATCTTGAATTATTTTTGTACTGACTTCTGGAACACATTTCCCTCCTAAGAGACTGATACTCCTAATTTACTAGCTATTCTTTCCCATTCTAGAGTTTTAAATATATAAATGCACCAAAGAAGACAAGGACTAGCACATAGGTATTTAAAGTTTGGATGAACAAATTAATTTAAGAGGTTTAATGTTAGCCTATTCTGATGCAAGTGAATTGGGATATTGTATTATGTAATCACATGGCTAATTGTTGTGATTTTGTACTTTACCTTCTAAAGGAAAGGTGCTATACATGCCTTTCAAATGTAGCACCATTAACACATTCACCAACCACATTGTTAGCAACCATTTGCTTATTACCTTCTCAATATATATTAACCTCTTCAGACATCACATCTTGTGTGCTTGTGCCCTTTACCTAGCATGAGGTTCAGATGTATACATGAGAAAGAATAAATGAAGATTATAAAATTAATTTACAGTGAGGTTTTCTGTTGTTGGTTTTTGGTACAGGGTCGCACTAGGCAGAGCAGATTCATGATGATCCTCTTGCTTTCAGCCTCCCCAGGGCTGGGATTATAGGAATGAGCCTCTATGCTTGGAATCTGGCCAGCTCAGCGCACCCTGGGGGCAGGGCTAGTGTAGCATGTGGTGCTGGGG
>NW_004524582.1:17976422-17980355 GCF_000260255.1 Octodon degus
ATCCGTTTTCTTCTTTCTGCTCCTTTCCTATGTGAGGAAGCCACTGACCCCACTGAGATTACTATACAAGACCTGCCTGTGCCTCAATTCCTGTGTCTCCTGCACCAACTCTACCCCCATTGTTTTTGCTAGCTATTGATTTTTTTGCACCTATCTTTGAGGTCTTGGTGTTATCTGTTTTCCTATACAACTTATTCACATTCTTATCTTTCCTCACTGCCACATACAAGATGAGGAATATTTCACAGCAAATGAATGAAAAATCCAAGGTTGTCTGAAAATGTTTTTATTTCAGTCTATTCACATAAGCTACTGCATCCCTTTTCTCTATAGCCAGCATAACTATTTTCATTCTCCTTCTCCATATGTAGGGTGCAGACCTACCCATCTTCCCTTTCTTTCATACTCCAAAAAGCTCACTCCACTCCACCTGGAGATTTAGTCCCCAGCTGGTCACCTCAGCACCCCATACAAAGTGCTCCACTTAAGGCTATTTCATGTTTGAAAGTGATTCATACATTGTTTTTTGAAATAAGATGATAGCTTTGGCCTAGGGAGATAGCTCAGTGGAATAAGTGCTTGCCTGGCAAACATAATGTCCTGAGCGCAATCCCTGGTGGCACCAAAAAAAGAAAAAGTGGGAGTCTATTTACAAGTTTAAGCTTCTATCATATAAATATCCCTCTTTTCCCCTTCTCTTTTCCAAAATGTTTTCTTTTCTTTCTACTGCTGCCTCTGCTAGCAATTTACCTGTACCCTCATATAATTGATCTCTATTATAATTATTATTATTATTATTATTATTATCATCATCATCATCATCATCATTCTGGGAATGGAACTCAGAACCTTGTGTTTGCCAGACATATGCTTCTCTTCCTTAACTAAAGGTTAAGGCTGTAAAGATTTTCTGGATACGTAGCAAATTTCCCTCATTTAGAGGCCATCAACAGCATCTAAGTTAATTGAGCACTGAGAAGACCTTAGCCAAGGGTGGGCTCAACCTCTTTATTCTCCAGATGAGGTAATTACAGATGTAAAGTTCTCAGAATCTTTTAAAATTCCAAGGAGGAAGAAGTCCCCATTGTACACACTAGTAATGTACTTACTTTTTCACATATTTAATACTTGATCACTTTTCTTTCATTTCATGCAGCTTCCTTCCTTCCCCCACATAGTTGTTCAGTATTGTTATACACTAAGCTCCTCTCTTAAATAAGCCATGTGAATCAGAGTCACCGTGGAAATATTTGCATGGAAGAGAATCCTGGCTAATGTTACAGACCAGCCCTCTCTAGACTGATGACCTCCGGTGAGTGAGCACCTCTGCAATTGTTCCTTTTAGTTGGACAGTGTTCATTTCTTCTTCCAATTGTGTTGTTTGAGTCATTCATTGCTTTTTTTCCCAAATATTTTAGGCCCTGAATACATTCTCATAAAATCTTCAAAGTGCTGTTTTTTATTCTTTTCAATAAAAATCCAGTGTTCCCAAGGGAAACTCCTGGGCATTATGCACACTTTCTGTAATCTCAAACTATCCAGCCTGAAGCTGCTCGGGGAAGAGCTATGTCACATGAGCCCCATGCCTGTGAGAAGGACTAATGTAAGTTCATGACATGCTAAGAGCTTCTGTGATGTCACAGCAGTTGTTGCTATGGACTCATATACAGCCTGTCGATTTGTAACAATGTACCTTGTACAGATTTTAAAATTATCCTTGAGTACTCAGGCTGGCATTGTCAGCTAATTATTAGCTGATGACTGTGGCCACTACAATTCACTTCTATCAGTTTCAACTTCCATATGTGAAAGTCACGAGAAAAGTAGGTGGGGATAAGAATCTCTCCAACAAATATGATGTAGCAAAGTACACATTAAACATTGAAGGGAAAAGATTTAAAGCATAGGGCAGGGAATAATTCAGCAAGAATTTGGGTTTATGTGTTGCACATAATGCAGTCAGCGCCACCAACATCATAAAAATGTGACTAGAGAGGTTGTTGGAACTGTCTGACCAAGAGATATCAGATATAGTAACACATTAGAAAGTCCAAAACTCCATTTTGGTGTTGGTGATGGAAGAGCAATGTTGTTAATAGAGAAGTTTGCTAGATCACACACTCAGGAAGTTTAGTTTGAGGTGCCATTATTGTGCTGCCTACTCTCTAGGGATGAGGATGGGGAAGGTGACAGTGAAGACAGCAGGGCAATCTGTCCTGATCTGCTCTGGACACACCTGAGTCTGAAAGTCTCAGAAGCTAAGTGGCTATTCTAATGATGTAAGGGACCAAACAGAGGAAGGGGAAAAAATTGGCATTCCAGTCAAGACTCCTTTCCAGCCACCTGTCTCTTCAGTGAGCAGAGACAGCCTGTCAATAATGCTTCACAGGATGAAAGATGTGTATTCATTACTATAAGCATGATAACACAGACTTTTAAAAATGCCACCTCCAGGGTGTTTTGGGTCATATGTGTTTGCCCTATATTTTTCCTTACTATTTTTGCCAGTTCTTCTACTACAAGAACCTATCGAGGAAAACACTACTCCGTACCTACTGTTTCTGAGGTAGGAACTTGTTATTTTCTTGTTCATTGACTACATATTTAAAGTCTCTGTTTTAGATCTGTTGTCACCTAGAAAAGCTTACTGTTTTGGAGGATCTACAGAGACAGCCTGTTTCACCACTATTCTATTCTATTTTATGAGAAATTCCTTAGGGTCTCATCGATGCTAAGCATAAAACTATGACAAATATGGAAATGTGATATTGTCTGCCGTTTTTGGCACACAGTGATCAGGGAATAGCACTTCCAACTCATTTGCTATTTGAAACCAATAGAAAATTTTGTGAAAATTTATAGTCGAAATTCTTTTCATGTAGTTATCTTGAAAACCACCTTCCAACTGAGAAGCATTTGTGAGCTACTACAATGTTTTCTCTTAATTCTTTGTTCAAAGAAATTTATTTGAGCAATTCCCTTCAAAAGGATATCCGCTCTCTCTGCATCCTGCTGCAGCTAAATTCTGATGACCTTCAGGGCCAGTAAGTTTCTGACAAATGGTAGCTGTGATCGGAGTGGACTTTAACTGCCTGTCTGAAGGAGGCCTGCTGAATTGCATTAGTGAATGTATTAGCATTTTATGGAAATGCAAAATATCCAAATGATTTAATTCACAGGAGTAACAAAAACAAATCTTTCATTTGAAAATCACCCTGGTCATTGGTGTTAATAAAGTCGGTTGACTCTTGAGTGCTCTGAAACAAACTGTTATAAAACATTCTAGACAGGACCTGCGATTGCAGAACAATGTTAACTCACGATTAAACTCTGACATAACTGAGGAGGAGAAATGCATATTTCAAATGAAGAATATCCAGTCAGTTTAACAATGATGGCTTCTCTTGCATCATCAAATCTTTGGTTGCACACCAGATACACCATGGAATGCGTGAGATACAGAAGTGAGACATGCACCCAAAATATCCAAAGGCTGTAAGAGGAAGATATGCCAAGGCTGAAATACTCTGGGGGCACATCGTTCAACGTAGATTGGAGAATGCAAAAATGGGCTCTCAGAAGTCGTAGAAGGTGAGAATCCTACCAATTAACTGCTAGTTTCAAAAACCTGCTGAAGGGACCTGGGAAATAGCTCAGTAAACTAAGTGTTTGCCTGGCAAGCGCAGGGTCCTGATTTCAATCCCTGGTACTGAGAAAAAAACCTGCCGAGGATTCTCAGGATCATTGCCTTAACCATCTTGTGCATATAAATGTATGGCTTTGCCCCTGTTATGTTTCCTAGATTTTCTTCTTAGCCTCTCTTCATTGTCTAATCCTTAATTTCTCGCTTTCCTTTTATTTGTGTTATACTTATTTTTATTTCTTCTTTTGAGTTCTTACACTAGGGAGGCTATAAGCTATTTACACATGTGG
>NW_004524582.1:17981248-18008488 GCF_000260255.1 Octodon degus
CTATTCTTATGAAGCTCAATTTTCATACCTCAGAGATGAAAGCAAAATAATTTCAAGTTGAGCTTTTTTATTTTTAATTACATTAAGTACTATGGAGGAGGCTTGCATGGTTAAGTATCTAACATTAACATTGAGATTCTGGAATAGTTTGTGTGGCCACATAGGGAAATAGATATAAATGTGTGCCTACCACAGGGGAGTAATTATGGGACATGAGGAGACAAAGCATATTTAAGGAACTCCCAGAAGAAGAAGAAAAAGCAAGTAGGAGAAGAAGAAGAGAGAATAAAAAGAAAGAAGTGACTGATTACAAAACCTAATAAATTTGAAATTCATAGAAATTCATGGAACAGTGTTGCACAATTAATATGATAATGTAGGCCAGGGCCACATCATGGGATATAGCATGACCATACTGAAAAAATTAATTTCCTTGCTGTACAGAGAGATGCTGCTGCTGTTAGAGTGGAAGTGATGACAGTAACCCAGATGTTACTGAAAAATTTCTGTGAGAGAAAGTGCTGACTGATAGCTGTTGTGGAGATAGACTGATATGTGGTCAGACTGATAGGCACTAAAAGGAATAAGAAGAGAATGTGGCAGAGTAAGATTGGCATCACAATTTCTGTATTCTATTGATTGTTCTAGAATAGAGTAGACTTTTCATGAGGGCTGAAAGAGTTATAATTAATCAATACAGACTCTTGAGCATCATGAGCTACTGAATGTGAAAGAGTTTTGAAATTTTCCTACCATGCTAATGATCAGCTTCTGGCCCCAGGAGAAATATCTAGCCATGTGGCTACTGGATATCCTTGGAACCAGTTTTCAATTAGCTCCTTTGCAGGGCCACCCTTCCTAACCTTACAATCCTCCTCTTTACATCTGCAGGGGCATTGGTATAATTTTTCACACATGGAGAACAAGCTGCTTCCCTGATGTGCAGATTCAATGTTAGATATAGTGCTTGGAATCAGCGAAGCCTCTTTCAAAGAGTCTAGTGCCTTTGTGTTCAGCAAGAGGATTTCTGTATATTAGAAACTTCCAGTGCATTTGATATACACTGCTGAAGACTCATCAGCAAGGTCAAATTTTGTTCAGGAAAATGGGCCTTTGTGAAGTTCTTTTTGAGCATCATCTTCCAGCTGGACTTCCTGTATTTTACCCAGAAAATGTACTCCAACCCAGAGTGTGTATTCAGCATGATTCTTAAAATTAGCAACAACCCCAACAGGATTTGGATTAATTTATTTTGAGTTTATAATTTTTAGCAATGACTGATGCCTCTGATGAAAAAGGATACTTCTGATGGGATGGGGCAAAAACTTCTCCTTTTTAACTTTTATTATTTTAATGAGAAAAAATAGCAATATTGTTATAACAAGGCTTCCTAAATGAAACATTAGAGTCAGTATTTACCAGTTAAGTTTAGGATCTGTTTTCTGGAAGCAATATATTCAGATGGACACAAAATTGGTCAGAAGTCCAAGGAAAGGTAAAAGACTTCCATATATAGTTTCTAAATGCACAGCTAAATTCATTAAATTTAGCCTGATTTAAGATGTACACAAATCCTAGGAAGTAGGATTTACTGACCTCAAAACTTAACAAAGCAGTCACTTTAGTTATTTGTACTCTTCAAATTATGAGGTAGTGTCAAAATACAAATTTCTTATTTACAACTGCCATACTTGCCTGCTAATGAGATTCCATCTTTCACAGAGTTAGTACTTAAGTCATTATGTGTTAAGAACTTGATGAATGGAAGAAGCGCCTGGATATATTTCCTGACTGTAATCAATACTTGAGTGATGAGAAACACTTTCACTAATAGTATTTTTTCAGTGAAATCAAAATGATTCAACTGAGATAAATCCTGAATTGTTGCACTCAAATAAAATAGAATTACTACTAGAAATTAACAAGTTTGTTATGTATTTCTCACTCAAACTATGGTCTTTATGAACGTTCCAAATTCTATTCTAGAAGCCATCGATGCAACAGTCAACAACACAGTCAAACCTGCCCTTCAGCATTTTGCTTCTGAAGATGAATCAGAAAACTAACAAATGTCTATTCTGGGTGTCAAACCTGGCCTCAATGAGAAGGTTACCCTTGAAGAGAGACAAAAAGAAGAACCAAGCTATGTAAATATGGAAGTGCCTAAGGGATAAATCTTCTGGGAGGAGAAAATGGCAAACATCAATATTCTGAAGAAGAGCTGGACTCTGAGCAAGAATGAGGAATACATAAAAGACAAGAGCTACCTTTCGAATCTTTACTACATGGAGCTGTGAAGACTACTACAAGAAGCTGGCGTTGGTTTTGTTCTTGATCTTGATATGGAATCTATCGGAGATTAAGGGTGGTCATGGGTTCTGGACATCTATTCTTTTAAAAGATCGGGCATATATCAACTTTCCTTCAATCCTGGAATATGCTACATCCAACAGAACACACAGCAGGAGCATTGTGTCTATTTCTACCTTACTTTACAGGTTGTCATCTCTACTTCCTGCTAATCTTGGAATCCAGGCAAAGTTCCAAAAGCCTAATTCTTACAAGGAGTCCATGATAAGACAATGGGACTGACAGCTAACCTAGCTCCCAGCCCAGGGGCAGCTTTCAGCCAGCCGTGTACTCAGTTTTCTTGGCTATCTGGCCCACTCAGGCCTTTGAGTTGCATTTGGCACTTTGCTTTGAATCATCAGCACACAGATCCATGAAAAATACTAATAAATTGCTGGCTGAACCCACAGTTTTAGCATGATGCGCTATATGAATAACTGTTCTCAATTGTATCACAAATTTCAGAGTGGAGTAATGACTTAAGTTTTAAAAAGATCACTTGTCTCACGGTATGAGGATGCATTTTTAATATACAGGAGTAGAAGTAGAGAAAATAGTAAGAAGGCTTCTAAAATAATGCTACTATTGTTATGACAAGTTGTACCTGGTACAATAGTGACAATTATCCTAAATCTAGGAATACATTTAGATACATTGCATATGCTGGATAACAATATTTTTCCTATTTATGGTTTTTGGCCTATTAGCCTGGCTACTAGTCTATATATAAGATGATCTACAAGATAAATTAATCAGATGTTACCCAATTAAAAGGGGAGTGAAAAATGACAAAAAGGAATTGAGATGGGTTATGCACATGTCCCAATTCTGTACAGTGAAAGTAATCATTGTGAACCACAAGCACATACTAATGAAAATTTTAAAAGGCAAAAATGATCTAACCTCATAAAGAAAGAAACAATATAGTAACAAGTGGTAATATTTGCAACATCCTTTCAGGTAGTACAAAGACAATTTGTTAGACTGACGGTAGGGTGTAAAATACATAAAAGAATCAATAAGGATTTGCAAGTTTTTATCGAGAAAAAGGAAAAGAACAAGCTTAGCATCTAGCAGAAACTTTGAAACTAAGATTTGGGTTTTGTGGATATTGATTTTTGAGGTCTTAATTAAGCATCTATACGGAGATGTCAAGTGTGCAGTTGCATATGTGGTCTGCAGTGGGTGAGAGCATTGGGCCAGAGGAAGATGCAGCTAGAAGTGAGCGAGAGAGGAAACCAAGGGACACTCCTGCTTCGACTGATAGCAAAGAAAAGAACAAACCAGGAAAGACAAGGAAGTAGGAAAAACCAACGAGACCATGTGATAAAAAATGAAAGGTCAAAGGAACAAAGTGCACCTAAGATGAAAGAGAGGTTGACTCTCAAACGATGCTGACAGGTCCAGCTAAACGAGGACTGCATTGATCCTTGGATTTATTAATGTGGAAGGCATGGTGACCTTGGTAAAACAGCTTTTGTGGACCTGTGCAGCCAAAACCTATCTGGACTGTGTTCAAAGGAAAGCGCAGAAACAATTTAGAAGTTTAAGCGCCTGCAATTCTTTTTCTTTTGTTGTCATAGAGGGGAAAAAAATGGATCTATTGTAGGAATAGAGTTATGGGAAGTAGAGAGAAATTTGTTGTGATTTTTTATTTGTTTATTCTTAGGATTTCATAAGTAATAGCAAGGCTAGGCATATACCTGAGCAGCAGAAGCACTTGCCTAGCAAGAGCAAGGTCCTGAGTTCAAATTTTGGTAGGAAGTATGATTTTGTTTGATGGTAGGAAATACGTAGTAGAGAGCTCAACATTGAGAGATGACTGAAAGGGGAGCTACTGGAGCAATGTTCTGGAAAGGGAAGCTCACTGAATATATTACAAGAGAAGAGAGATTACTGTTATCTGGGTACATGTGTGCTGCTAAAGTCATTTTTATGTGAAATAGAGAGTAAGGTTCTCAGTAGAAAATGAGAGTAGACAGACTATACTCTTTCAGGAGAAGGGAAATGTAACTCAGTTTTCTAGGAAAGAGGAAAATGAACCAGAACATAGAAATTGGTTCCAGGGGCTGGATAACACCACGGATGAATCAGAGTCCAGTGATTGTGGACATCAATTAGGATCCACCAGTGAACAGGTGTTCACAGATATGTTCACCTGTATTTGCCGGGGCTGGCATTATAAAGCCATTTAAAAGAAAAAAATTGAGAAACATTTAAAAGCAAAAGAAAAGAGAATTTGAGACTATGTAGGAGAAAGATTGTAATTATTGTCCAAAAAAATTGAAGTTGAAATTTTACTAGAATTAAACCTTAACATTAAAACTAAAACAAAACAACAACAGCAACAACAAAAATCACCTTTTCATTATGGCAATAGAGCTGCAAAATGGGTTCTAATAAACTTCACATTGCTGGACCATTTTATCTCAACAAAACTCTCAAATTAATTTAATCGACATTTACAGAGTACCTGTTTTGCAGATGATAAAGGATTATGGGCAGAGAACTTTCAGGAGCCGTTTTGATACAAAGGTAGGGAGGTTGATTTTTGACACTGGTTACAACGACACAGTTTCACTCTGGGAATTCTTCAGTACTCATGAGAGAGGCATTTTCATGACTCAGATTTAGCATCCACTTAGCATTCACAGTGAGCTGAGACCTTTATGGAAAATATAAACAACATTCTCCCTGCTCTAAAGGCACTTTATAGGCTACTCTGTTTTTGTCAAGTACCTAATAAAGACAAGAAGAACCTGTTCTAAATTGCTATTGTAACAATGCAAGAATTGAGACTTTGTTAGCAAAAAAGTTTAAGAAGTACTTCGTAAATAGATTAGAATCTACCCAAGAAGTTCACTTCTTAAATTATCTTGCTTCAATAAAGGTTACATTGTCTTGAAGCATATGCCTTTCTAGAACCCAGAAGGTTAATGGCTCTGCTGTTCATCACCCTTAATTCCTCTTCAGAGGTATATTGCATTTTCTTCTTATAAATCTTTATTCTGATCAAAGAGCCAATTAAAGAAAGATTAATCTTCTTTTCAGAGAGGAATTTCTTTTAATTCTTCAATTTCTATTGCCATTGCCGGTTTTTCCGTCAGATGCACAAGTGGATGCCAGGGAGGATGCACACAGCCGGCATTACGCCATTGCCGGCGCAGCCATTGTGCGGTGGCAGCCGCACTTACCTTAGCAACACTCCCATAAATAACTCATAGATTCTTCCTTTTTCTGTGTATATAATTTGAATCTCAGTGGGAGATTTTTCAAAGCATTTATATTCATTGAAGAAAGGGTAGCTGAAAGTTCTTACTAAACTTATAGATGTCTTTTTAAAAGTCTGAATTTAACTTTCTCCTTTATATTGTATTCTTAAACTGTTTTACTTGCAGACTTTCCTAAATTGCACTGTGACAGTTCCCAGACTATGATATTCTTTTGAAGATCTATGTCTTGATGTAGGTGGCTAGAAACTCATGTCAAGGCCTATTTTTACCTATTAGCGTTGACATAAAATATTTCAAAGTGCATCATATGAGGCCTGGCTCATGAGCCTCCTCTTTTTAGTCATTCTAACATAGATAATTCAAACCAGTGCTGTTGGATTTAACTACATTAACTGAATTCTGTTGACAAATTCCTTTTTGCTGTTGTGTCCCAGAAAACTCAGCCCTTTAATGTATTTCTACTGGGAGACTAATGGAACGCTATGTCTTAATCTATTTGGAGTGCTGGGAAAAATACCATAAATGAGACTGCATAAAGCAATACCCATTTATTTCTCACAGTTCTGGATTTGGAGAAACTCAATATCAAAGCATTAGACTCAGTACTGCAAAGGAGCCTCTTTCCTCATTCCTATGTGGGCATCTTTTTCTGTCTTCCTGTGGAGGCCATCTTTTTCTGTCTTCCTGTGGAGGCCATCTTTTTCTGTCTTCCTGTGGAGGCCATCTTTTTCTGTCCTCACATGGTGGCCATCTTTCTCTGTTCTCTCATGATGAAAGAGATTAGGGAGTTTTCGGGTCTACTCTTACAAAGGCGCTAATCCTATCTGTAAGGGTTCCATCGTTCTAACCTAACCACTTCTCAAAAATGTTCCTTCAGCCGGGGAGATGGCTCAGTAGAATAAGCACTTGCCTGGCAAGTGCAAGGGTCTGAGTTCAATCCCCGGTTCTGTAAAAAAAAAAAAAAAAAAAAAAAAGAGGGAAAAAATATTCCTTCAGGCTAGATCAGGCACATGCAGGGTGGTATGGCAATAGACATTCAGAGGTTCCTCTGGACACCCTAAGACATACATTCAAATCCTACCAAACACAGCATTAGATTTTGGCATGTGAATTGAGGTAGGGTGGGTGGCTAAACATTTTTGGCCTATAGTTTTTTTGAAGAAATTTGAATGAACTGGGAATTTTGAGTCTTTCCTAAACTCATAAAATTTTGTAAGAAGCAGGACCTAATTCATCTTTTGATGCTCATTTCAATATTCATCCTGGTACAATACATCAGAATTAGTTATCTGTACCACCACTCATGATTGTGCATTTTAAGATTCAATTTATGCTGATATAGTTTAAGGATTTACAAGAAGCTGGATTTTGTATACAACTAGATAATATCTTTATTTTGGCAATATCTATAATAAAGGTCACCAAAAAATGTCTCATTTTTTTATCAAGATTTAGAACAGTAAAGGTGGTAATTAGGAAAATATTTAGAGGAGGCATTAAGAAGTTCCCAATAAATGAAATACTTTTATTTTTTAATTAATTTTATTGAGAAAGACATAGCAATGAGACAGTTTCAAAACAGGTTAGTACTAAATTCATCAATTGCTCATATATGGAAAAGAGAGAAGGTGAAAGAGGAAAAAGAGAAAGAGAAAGAGAAAGAGAAGTGACGGAAAAGCCATGCACACTTGTAAGAACTGGTCCAGATAAGTATGAAAGCCAAAAGGTCTCACCCCGAGTCTGAAAGCCGGCATGTGACTCAATCCAGACGATGCAAGGCTCTGGGAAGTGGGCAGGGCAGACATCAGTGTACATCCCGGTCTGGATTTGAAAGCCTAAGAAGCAGGGGCACTACTTTTACTACGGCAGGGCAGATGGTGCCCAGCTCAAACAGAGCGAAGCTGCCTCTTTGCTGCCACCACCACGTGGTTCTCCCTCAGGCCCTTGGTGAACAGGATGAGGCTTCCCACCAGGGCAAGGCCAGACCCCTCACTCAGCCCATCCCACTGTGCAGATGTACCTGCTCGGGAACAATCACCAGACTCCTGGAGGGAATATTTTGCCTGTGTCTGCGGTCCTTTCATTCTTCCAAGTTAACAAAAACACACATGTCCTTCACAGAATTGGTCCTTCAAGAACTAACCATGGATCAGGCAGAGAGTATAGGCTGCATTTCTGTTTCTCTGCCTTTCTCCATCTTTTATGGCACTGACTTGTTATACAGCCATACTAGAAGGTCACACATGATGTTACTCGTCCAGTAATAGTGGGGTTGACTTCACTTATTGTTAATGTGGCAACCACTGAATCTCTCCAGTAAAATCTTACCACTAAAAAAAAAAAAAACAGTTACAATAATTACAATGATTAACATATTACATACTGTTGTCTTCATAGTAGTTATTCATAGTACAAGATGCAGAAATGATATCAAGTCTAAACACTATTAGTACAAATCTTTCTTCTCATTGAACTAAGAGAAAGTAGCCACATATCTAAACGAACTAATTTGTATATGTATATATACATATATTTTCAATAATTTTATTGAGAAACAAATAGAAATGAGACAGTTTCAAAATCTATTACTAGCACTGTTTCAATAATTAATACATTGCATATTGTTGTCTTAGTGGTTATTCATTGTTCAAGATGCAGACATGATATCCTGTCCACAAACACTATTAGAATAAATCTCTCCATCCGTTTAATTAAGATAATGCAGCTGTATCTTTCCTATTTTGAATATACAAATACAAAATGGTCATTCATTTGTAGCCCCCTGTTTTGTTCAGTTTTGTCAGAGAAGGGTGTTCCATTGCCATTTAAATATTGTAAGTATGTGAATTCAGGAAATTTTCCAATATAGTCCAGTAGTCCATAACAGTAGTGGTTTTCCATGAGACTGGCAATGTCAGATGTTTTTGACTTGAGCCTCTAAGCTCAGCATATTAATATGGATTTACTTTTTATACTCCTAAATGAAGTACTTTTAAAGAAAAGAAAATCAGAAAGCCTAAAATTTTGCTCCAATTTTGGGTTTGACTTAGTCATTGGTTCTTAGGACAGAGAAGTAACAAAACCTGAGACGCACATGAGGCAGTGTGTTTATCATGTGTTTGTGATAAAGAAGCATTAGGTCAGCAACTCGCACCATATTTTCTTGAAAGCTGGCACTACTCGGTTTGGAGGCTTTGGCAGGGGCAATGGTGTCTTAGTCCTGGACTCTTTTGTTGTACTTGACATTTTTATTCTTTCAAAGAAGAACAGTAATAGAGGAGATATAAGGGTCAATGTACTCCATACTTTCAAAGATAGATTCTAAGAGTAAAATCATAACTATAGAACCCTCAGAATGTGTTCAGAAAAATAGTGAAGAAAGCTCAGCTCTTGTAACGTGTTAAGGCTGATCCAGACAAGGGTTGGTCTTATAAATTCCTAGGAAGATGTGCTGTAAAAGATGAGTTATCTGTAGCCTCACCTTGCTGGACTTATTAAAGGTAATAGTTGATTAATTAGAATTTTACTTTTCAACAAATTACATACAAGGGTTAGGAATCAGGGAGTTAGGATTCCTTCACTTGGGGACCCATGTTGTCAAAAAGCAAACAAACATAATGATATCTCTGTTTACACAAAATGAAAAATAGGCAAGCTAAACCTCTCACAAAAAGTGGATATCCACATGCTAACAGTAACAGCAAGAGCAAGAGAGAAAAATTAAGTCCTTCACAAAAAATAAATCAAAGTGAACACACACCTGAATCATGCATAATGCAAAGCTATAAAGCTCCTATAAGTTAACATAGGTTTTCTGCTACATAACCTTGGATTTTGGATGACCTTTTAGAAACATCAAAGGCATAATCCATGAGGAAAATAATCTATAAAATCGATTCCATTAAAATAAAACATGCGTGCTTTACACGGCCAGCATAGATGCAAAAAATATTTATAATAGACATGTATGAGAAATTATTATCTGCATAGTGAAATCCTGTGTATAAATAGGTGAATAAATAAATAAATTAATTAATTAATTGGTTAAATGAAAAACTCTTAAAATGCAAAAAATAAAAAAAGAAAAAAACCACCTAGATTTAAAATGGATCAAAACTTGAATGTAAAGGGCCAGCAAGATAGCTCAGTGGAGTAAGCACCTGCTTGGGCAAGTGCAAGGACCAGGCTTAAATCCCTGGTACGACATGCGACACCAGCCCCACCCACAGGTACACTGAGCTGGCCACTAGCACCGGATGTGGTGGCATATGCCTGTAACCCTAGCTTGGGGGAGGCTGAAAACAGGGGGATCGCTATGAGTCTGAGCTGTGTGGTGAGACCCTGTATCAAATGTATATATTAAAAACATTAGTGTACATCTCTAAATATACTATTGGCTAATAAGCATACAAAGTGCTTACATACTGCAAATATTATATTATGGTATAAAATATATACTATGTTATATATTATAAGGAAAACACAAATAGAAATATCACTATACAACTATTAAAATGAACAAAATCTAGAAAACTGATTATACCTTACACTGGTGGAGGTATAGAACAAAGGAACTCTCATTCACTCCTGATGGCATTATAAAATTTTATAGCCACTCTGGAAAATAGTGGTTTCTTGCAGAATTAAATACTTTTTTTTCATGTGATTCATCAATTGTACTCTTTGCTTTGTCTCTGAAATATGAAGACTCATTTCTCTTCATGTGGGTACTTCATAATTACCAGAACTTGGAAGCAATTAAGATGACTTTCAAGAGTTAAATGGAAAAATAAACTGTGATACATATAGACTACTTTGGACTACTCAGCACTAAGAGAAATGGGATTTCAAGCGGTGAAAATCCACAAAGGAAACTTAAATGCATGCTGCAGAATGAAAGAAGCCATTCTAGAAAGGCTTTCTACTATACAATTCCCTCTAGATGAGCATCTGGAAGAGTAAAAAAACATGAGGACAGTGAAAAGATTGAGTGCTAATTGACACAGACTGAGGGAACAAGATGACCCAAAGTATTTTCAGGGTAGTGCAACCATATGGAACTATACTAGTGGGCTTGTAACATTATGATTTTTTTCTTTTTCTTTTTTTTTTTTTTGCGGAACCGGGGATTGAACTCAGGCCCTTAGCACTTGCCAGTGAAGCGCTTATTCTACTGAGCCACCTCCCCGGCCCCTCATTATGATTATTTTTTAATCTATACAATGTTGTGCAAGAAGAATGATCCCTATATCAAAGTTGGGTGATATGTTTTGTGTAGTTTCTCAGTTGTAATAATTGTACTATCTTCACTGTAGAGAATATGGATAAGAAAAGGCCATGCATGTGAGGAGATATGAGGGAAACTCCCGTGTCTTCTATTCAATTGTGAATAAACCTATAATTTCTGTAATTTTTTTCAAGGGTTGATTTTGGCAAAAGATAGCATGGAATTATATTCAGCAAGGTTCAAGTAATCTACTATAGAATATGGCACTGTGGTCCAGTAAATACTTTTAGCAGAAGAAATCCAGAGAACAGCAGAGGCAAGACAGACTGTTTCAACTTCTCTGACCACCTTCTCTCAGGCCACAAAAATGAAAATTATATTTTTTCCTTCTTCTTTCCATGCAAGCCAGAAACCTGGGAAGGGCAGAGTATCACCTTCATCCCTTCTTCCATGAAGAATTTCATGTTACCAGTGTCCTACCTTACACACAGAAGGAAGATACAGAACACTGAGATACAGAAAATAATGCAAATGAAAGGCCTTGCCGAGTTCCCCTGTGTATTGCCTTTAATTGTAATATTTTTGTTCTGCAATCATTCTTCTATGTAATTGTCCATAAAAACACATGCATCTCTCTAGTTCTTTGAGTCTTCATTTATAAAGCCTCCAACCTCATATGAAGCTTATAGAATCTGATATGTTGTTTTCTGCAAAATTACTTGGTAATGAGCTCAGTGTTGAGTAAGGAGTAACAGTCAGGGTTTTACTGGGGGAACAGATGTAACACAAGATGTACAAATGTATAAGAGTTTACAAGCTTGTTTTACTGACAGCTACAGAATCAGATGAGAAAGCGTGCATAAGGCATCCGCACACTGGAGACTGAAGGATTCAGTCTAAGTTCTGCAGCTCACTGAGTGTTCCGTGCATTCTGTACCAAAAGGTTAATGGATCCCTGATGGGAGGCTGATGAGTCTATACCAGAAGGCTGAAGGATCCAAGGGAGAGGCCAAAGAGTCTAAACTGGAAAGCAGAAGACAACATTCAAGCTGACTATGAAGAAGACCAGAGCTTCTCCAAGGAAAAGGAATGTTCCATCCTTCTTTAATTCCTTCTTATGTTCTTTAGGTGATGAGTCACTCTAGAGTGGAGCCTCCACACCATAGGATGGTACCTCCATGCCCTAGGGTATGGAGTTGCTGAGTTGATTTACTTCATCATTTAACTTCTCAAGTTGACACAATGTATACTCCACTACATAAGTAAACGTATTTTTTTTTCTCTTTTACACGTTGATATGAAACAATGTGAATTAAGGACACTCTGTACTATGTGGGTACTGTGCATAAAGAAGTTCAAGTCTTCGAATTGTTTTACCTTTTTTTGTCTTTTAACATGAAATTTTCTACATTTTTTATTCATTAATTAAGCTTACACTTAGATATTTCCTTTTAACCTCACTGATACAGTATATTTGTTAGGAAATGTCTTAAATCTTTAAAGGCAAAGGTATGTTATGCATCTCAATTAGAGCAGGCCAGCTGTGCCCCTGGAGAGGAAGATGGGGATAATGAAGATGACCAGCACGCTGTACTGGGATCAGCTCTGCCCTCACAAAGTGATAAAAAGTTTATGCCATCAGGAAAGTTAGAACAACTGGGAGAGTCCTCGTTTAACTAATTAATAGTGTTGAAATTCTTACCTTGATTTGGGACCATCAAAATATGTCACAACCAGTTAATTTGTTATCAAATGGCTCTTCACATTAGCTCGCTGAAACACCCTGCATGGCAGATGGCAGGGGCTGCAAGGTCAAATGTGGGGGATATTAAATTCTGAGCTTCTGAACATCTGGGTAGTTTTAAAATAGAAGAAAGCCAATATATGTAGGTGTCATTAGCTCTCTTTCACATTAACATGACAAAGTATAGTTTTGTATAAGGCAGCCATGGGGATTTTGATTTTGACAGAATGTATCACAAAAGGGGAACCATCTCAGAGCATCCATCCTCCTTCTCCCATTACACCTGCACAGATGATTTATTTGCTGCATCCTCCAGCAATAAGCAGCCTGATGGCAATAGAAGTCATCTGCATAGCCACAAGCACCATCTGTGCAGGAGCCAGGCTAATGAGCAAAGTGTGTGGGGGCTGGAAAGGGACAAAAGATGTGAGGGGAGAGGGCAAGGTGGTTGGATTTAACTTCCAGCAAGCCAGAGGTGGACCCTCCTGCCACACGGGGAATCTCAGCTATGGCTAGGTGTTAGGCTCGCAAGGGGAGCTCTTTCACCTTATTCCTGGTCAGCTCTTTTCAAATCTCTAGTAACTATACCCAGAAAGTACAGAAAAATTCTCAGAGAAATTTAGTGGGCAGCCAATTGTGAGATCTACTGATATGCAGAGATTGTCCCTCTTTCCATCACATGTTGAATAGAAGGCTACTTTATGGTATTCTACAGGCTACCAACAGCAGCCTTGTCTGGAGTTCTTAGAATTGATAAATCTTCAACTTGTTGAATTTTACCAAGGTCTTTAGTGATTTATGTTCCTATGAATGTTTAAAATATACTGATCTATGGTGTTGCTTTTTGTGAATAATTAATAGAAGATAATTGAAGTTGGCAGGCATTGTGTATTCCATTCTTTTATTTAATTCAGAAAGAACATATGGAATATCTTAGACTTATAGTTCTGCTGGTGTACAAGGGTAAACCACTCCAGAAGTGCGTCTATTCTTATAAGGATTAAGTATTACATAAAGCAAATATTTACATATGTCTGTAGAACAATACATCATGAGAGAACCAAAAATAGCAATCCCTTCTCCACCTACACTCTCTCCCAAAAATTACTTTAGTGGGCTACATGATTGCTTAGGATAAGAAAACTGAATGCTAACATCTGCTGTAGGTCTTCAGGTTTGTATTATGATTCTTGATAGAATATAGAAAATATATGTCTAATTAAACAATGGTATTTATGAATCAAACTTACAGGATCAGAGATGAGAGGATATCTAGTGAGCATTAGAGCACTGGGAGAGCCACAGGATTCAATATGTGTTCAGACAAAGAAGATGGAAAGCCCAGAGTAAGAGGGATCGAGGATGTGGCCACAGCTCAGAAACCCACAGAGTGTCATTGCTGCAAGTCTGTTTTGGAAGCTTGAAGGAACTGGAGACCTCAAGAATAAAGTGCAGAGGCAACATCAGCAAAGGTTGCATCTGCTTCTAGACAGGCACACTTCATTCTGCTGGCCCTTTGTACTTTCCTCAAGCTAAAAGCATAATGGTAGATGCCGTGCACAGCTGTCAGAGCCCTTCTACATTTAGTTTGCTTTCCTGCAACTCCAACAACCAAAGATAACCCCAGAACTATACTATGCTAATCTACTGGGTTTGTCTTAATGCATTCAAGTGGGCATATCATTATTAACAGCCACAAAGACAAAAGTTTGCTGTGGGTAACTATTTTCCTGGGCTTGAGCTACACTAGACTTAAGAACATTTTCTTGATATCGGACTGCTCTTGATCAACTGTCTAAAATCTTTTGAATTTTTTTAAAAATGTATTTAGTTCAGGGCCTACAGGGTCTCACTACACAGATCAGACTTGAAGTTATCCTCCTGTTTTCAGCCTCCCAAGTGCTGGGATTACAGGCGCATGCCACCATGTCCAGTCTCAATCACCATTTTAGAGCACCAAGTGGGTAGCAGGCACCACACACTGGGGGTCACACCTGGGTCCCTGCATCTGCTTAAGCAGGAACTTTAATCTGCTTAGCTATCTGACTGGTCCTGGTTATTCTTGTACCCCCCAACATTTTTACCAATTGGTGGTAATTCCTCACCATTTAGGCTTAACTCAAACATCTAGTTTTCCTCAATTACTTTGCACAGAACAGATTTCTTAGTTGTAAGATTCTTAATTTCAAAATTACCTTGGATGGAATCATGATTTTGTTAACTAGAGTCTATCCCTATTAGGTGATGTAAGCTCTGTGAGATGACAGTGCATTCTTGATTGAGCTGTTTATCTTCAGTGACTACCAGGGTTTTGCACCTGTGATTTGGTCAGAAGAAAGTTACTGGAAAAGTATATATATATATATATATATTAGGATAAATGAATATACCTAATTCTCTTGGGAAGGAACATCAGAAGAGTCAAATAGTTTCAGAAATATACAATGAATTTAGTGACAAGAAAAGAAATTAGGTCATGGAAGAGATGCTTCATATTTTATCTTATGTAAAGGCACAAGTTTTATTAACTTGTGTAATAAGTTCATATGCTAAGAATACTTAGATATATTGCTGCAAAGACACGTATTTGAAAAATTGCCATAGGAGTTTTGGTATTTATTTGACCCATGAACTCACTTGTCTAAGATACTAATTAACACCACACAATGCTAATTCATTGGAGCACAGTAGTTAAGAGCTGTCATTTGTCTGGGCAGCCCTAATTTCAATGCATGGGAATACTGATCCATTCCTTCAGACTCTGGCACTTAAAGGCTTAACCCAAGGTATAACACATTTCACAGGGCTTGGGGAGAAGGGAATTACAATTCCAGAAATGTGCCAAAGTCTAGTAAGCCAAGTAGTAGCAAATCGACATAATGACTTTCAAACTTCTGATTTCCCTCAAACAAATGTAACCAACTTTTACAGATGTCACTAAGATGTCACTCTTTCTCCCACGCTCTCTGCTTCTGTGTGCATGGATCACGGTGAATTGTGCTCAGTGCTGTAAATAGCTCTTCTTAGCATCATCTGAAGGGTGCCTTGCTGGACGCACACTTTCTACAGACTGGTGTCTTTTTTCCACACAACTCATGCAGTTCTAACATGTAGGTGCGTTTAATAGTTATTGATTCATTGAATGCAGACATTAAGTGGTTCTGTTTACTTCTTTAACTTTGGCAGCCTGTGTTTCTAATGCCAAGCCCAGGTAGAGCACTGAGAAGACTCAGTATGCATGAATCAAATCATTAAAACAATAAGTGAAATTACAAACAAAGAGATCCCTGTTTCTCTTAGCTGAGAAGTATTCCTTGTGACAACATGTACCATCTACAAAATCAACAGGTCTATGACTAGATATACAAAATGAGGCAAAGTTATCATTTTAGGTCTTGTAGAAAAATGATACAAATTTCCAGTTAATACAGTAAATGTGCTCCTCAGCTGTTTCACTAGTTTCACCACAATAAGGAGAATAAAACTAGAAATTATTAACAGCATATTGATCCTTTAAAGGAAATCTAGATAAAGTTATGTATTGTAAAATACTTTATAGGACAATTTGGTGATTTGGTACTAATTAATAAATCACCTCAAGGGAACACATTTCCTGCATGAGTCATCAGATAGATAACAAGGTAACTGCATGTGAGAAAAACAACCCTGGTAAGAGAGAAGAGAAAGTCGTAATCCTAAGCAACATGTATGTATCCCTTGCCTGGGAAGGAGTGGGCTTGGGAAGGTGTTAAAATAGAGAGGAAAGAGTTCTCCTCCATGTCTTTTCTGCTTCCTTTGCTCTGCTAATTGCTTTTATTCTTCCTTACAGAATAATCCCAAATTAACTAACTTGTCCAGGTTTCTCAAAAATAACTTTTATCCGTCCCTGTTTTCTGTGATTGAATGGCCCACTCAACCTTAGGTAAACATAGCCAGTAAGACTGGTGATCATCTTGTTCTTTCTTGGCTTCCCTGTTTGTGTATATACTGATATAAATTTTCCTAAAGAATAATTATAACTCAAAAATAGTATGTGAGGTGACTTTCTCACCAGTCACAGACATGGGCAGAGTTCCAAAAATGTTGAGTCCATGGTCCACACGTTCCTGACCTACGCAGATGAATACAAGGCTGACTGTGCCTACTCCTGCACTAGTAGTGAGCTTTCCACATTCTTCTAATGTAATGTGGTCCACTCTTCTACTTTTTGTCATGGCTTGACTGTATAAAATAACTATAAATAGTGCATAAGAACTGTCTAGGTTTCTGAAGAGCAGGAGTTTCTGATGCGTTTTATGCACACAGTAGTTGATTAGATATGCTTTGCCCAAGCATGAGATAGAGTGCTGCTGATTTTGCAGTTAACATTAGGGAACCTGCTACAAATATGTGTATGCATATAAATTATATATAGTATAGAAGCTTGTCTTATCCACACAGAGGCTCGCAGACATCTAAGCCTGTATTATTATATTTTATCCTGGATTATTGGTTCAGTATTGGCTAATTCAGGATTTAAGGCAATGGTCTAGAGGAAAAAACTATCATAAATAAAACAAATTGTATTTCCACAAAGTCTTTTTTTAACTCCTAAATGTATCATAATCTTCTTTTGTCTATAAAATCTTTGACAGCACAATCAAACCTTGGAATGGGCCCCTGGAGAGGTAGCTCGGTGGTGTAAGACCCTGTCTGGCAAGCACAAAGACCCAGGTTCAATCCCCAGTACCTCATGCTATGCTGGCCCCAGAACACCAAGTGCACCATGCCAGCCACTGAAACCAGATGTGGTGTCACACACCTGTAATCTCAGCACTGTGGAGGCTCAGACAGAAAGAGCATTATGATTCCGTGCTGCGTAGAAAAGACTCTGTACCAAATAAGTAAATCAATCAATCAATCAATCAATGAAAAAATGTTTTAAAAAACCTTGGCATACTAACAACTGGTTCTGTGAGTGTTCTGCAAGAATGGAGAATGTTGCTGAAAAATTTTAACTAGATATATAGCCAATATCAAGCAATACAAATTATACATGCAGCTGTGAGTCACATGGTCATAGCTGAGCCAACAGCCCTTGTCTCTGTCTCTTGCTGCTTGATTGTTAACGATCTTCCAGCAGAGAGAGATTGTAGAGATTTCATGTGCAGAGTAGAAGAATGGAAAGACAGAGGAATCCCTCAACTGACATGAGATTAGGGAGATGGGTAGAATGTGGAAAGTGGTGTGAAATATTATAGAAAATCGTCACATCTATAATGCTGTAGCAGTGCCTGTGATGAATCTGCTTAAGGACAATGCAGCTCTACATCTGCACAAAATACGCAGAGGGAGGAAAAGCAAGTGTTGGATAGCTCACTTATTAAAATTGCATAAAAAGAAAAAGATACTGTTGACTTATCAGTGATCCTGTTAGTGACAGTGAAAGTTGTCCTACACAATAACTCTCCCTCATGTTAGCAATAGTGTTCTTTTAATTTGTTTATTTTTTCTTTATATTTTGTGTTTCTCTTATTATTTTGCATGATATTACAGTATTATAATCATTTCATATAACTATTTTTTCGGTTGTAGAAAGAATCATCCAAGTTTCTTTTCTTTCTTTCCTTATTTATTTATTTATTTTGAATGTATTTAGTACAGGGTCATAGGGTCTCATTATGCAGATCAGACTTGTAGTGCTCCTTTCTGTTTTTCAACCTCCCAAGCTTAGGGATTAGACTCAGGTGCCACCATACCCAGTCTCAATCATCATCTCAACATGCCCTTGGGATTGGGCTGGCACAGCAGGCCAGGGATTGAGCCCCCAACCCCTGCATCTGCCTAAACATTCTTTCATATAGGGAAAATCATGTTAATATATAAACACTTTGCATTACAAGCATGATGCGGGAATGAATTGTACTTGCAAACTAATGCTTTACAGTATTGGCTACGTACCCAGTGTGTTGGTAGGCCACCTTGCTAAATTCAGAGCAAGGCTTTCTGAAATAGAACCAACAAGTGAGAGATCAGATGGGGGAAGAAGAAGGAAGAAGTATGAAGAAGGGTAGGATGAGAAAGAAAAGAAAGAAATAAAAGAGGGAAGAGAGAAAGGGAGAGGAAGAAAATTAGAGAGCAAGTCTCCAAGAATTGCTACATTTGAATGCCTGGGTTTGAGCAGTGTTTAAAATATTTACTTTGGCTTTTGTTTCAGGTGCAGAAGCAAATATGACACCCTTTATTATTATTATTTTGTTTCTTTTTTCTTATGTATTTGGAGTTAGGTTTCTGTTATTTGTAAAGGAAAGAGCCATGACGCCAAAGATAAACTCTGAAGAAATTTGACCAAGGAGCCTGGTGAACCTTTTCATTTTAGTTGCAAGATTTTAATTAATTGTTTACAAAGGATTTAGACTAATTATATGTCAAGCAGAATTTAGCAATTGAAAAGAAAATAGAAACCATAAACACTTCAAAGCATGTTTTAAAATTATTTTCTTAATGTTTTTATAGAAAAATGAAAAATAATTTTCGTGTGGGTTATCAATACATTTCTAGAATATTTATATGTTGTTACAGTTAAGAACAATTCATGTTTAATTAGGTTTATAAATCAAAATATTATTGACTTGGTAATTAATATATACCTCATTCTCCTGGTTACCAACTCTGTGATCCTAATTTACAAGCTTTATTTTTCTTAGATATCAGATAAGCACGTAATGTGTTCTTATACTCACATGGTGCAGGTAGTCAGGTTTTTCTTGGCAGAAGGTAAAATTATTGTAAGATTAGATGATCTAGTATGCTCAAGACTGATATTGAGTTCAGATCAATTGATATTATTGCAAACATTCAATCATTTTCTTTTAGTGTTTTTTTTTTTTTTTTTGTGTGTGTGTGTGTGCATGTGTGTAGGGTCTCACTATGCAGCTCATAGTGATCCTCCTATTTTTAGCCTCCCTAGTGCTGGGATTACAGGCATGCCCCACCACACCCAGACTCCATTATCCACTCAGCATGCCTGGGAGGTGGGCCTTGTGCAGCATGTGGTGCCAGGGATGGAACTCTGGACCCGCACTTGTCTTAGCAAGTGCTTAGTTCATTGTGTTATTTTGCTGGCCCTTACTTGATGTTTTTCTATGACTTATTTCATCTTTATAAATACATATACTATTAGGCCATAGGATATCAAAAGCAAACTCTGTGAATTTAGCATTTTTGCAGTAAATATTTCAGTAAATGTTTCAGTCCAAAACATGGTGGCACAAGGTAGAGAGCAGCAGTTCATGGTTGCAGAAAACAGCAAAGCAGCAAGAGTGAAAGGGAAGGAGCAGCAGCAGCAGCAGAGGTCGAGTCTCTCTCCCCTCATACTGCATTCAGACTATGTACCCCAGGATGGGTGTCACACTCACACCCACAATCCCAGCAGCTCTCACACTCACAATCCCAGTAGTACTCATACTCATAATCCCAGCATTAGATCATGAATTAATCACAAACTTTAGAATCACAAACTTCACCCTTAACTGCATGAGGCTTTGGGGAGACAACTAGACACAAACCATAACAAACATGTCAGAACAATGGCTTGCACTGAGGACATCAAGCTTCTAGTTGACCAAAACATACAGGTAGAAGTCATACTGGCTGCTAAAGTCTACTTTATTCACTGTTTTGAAAACATTTTGTGGAGAGGGGTACAAAAGAAGAGTCAAAACCTTATGGAAGAAACATGTAAACAAAACTAATTATTATTGCATTGCTTAATATCCTGCCTTGGCCTTTGCCCAAATGCTAAGTGTTGATAGTGTGGTGGTGACTAAAATTCTGCACATTCACAGCTTTAGTCTTGTTCCCTATGACTTTCTTTTTATAACAGGAACAGCAGAAACAGATTAGAATGGACTCATTCATAGACTGTGCATCTGCTTTAATATCATTTAGTGAGCTCCACAGAATAGGAATTAGTTTGCATTGGAAGGTCCTCAATGAAATTCAGAAGGATCTCAGCAAATCCTAGAGCAGGAATCACTTAACATGTTTGAAAGATTCTTTGACAAACAACAACCCCAAATGTGCACTGCTGTGTGCATCCACAGGTAAGAAAGACAGATGTGGGGCTGGCCTCCTCCCGCCCTCTGGAATGCAGCTGCTGGGGGTGTGGGCTCTGTCCTGCAGCTGTTCCTCACTAGTCAGGTGGGAAGCTGGGCTGTGCAGGCATCACAGTAGGCACAGCAGTAAATCAGATATCATCTTTCCTGGATGAAGGCCAAGTTGCCCTTAACAATGTTAGGTGCAGCTCCCTGGTAGCTCAGGGAGAAAGGAATCCATTTCAATCATTTCCATGCATATGCCTAAAAGGCAGCTTTTTTGGCAAGCGGTGATGTGTGTTGTAGTCACTTCCTGCTGAAGTCAAAAAAGGAAAAAATGCCTTGACTCGTCATAGCAAACTCTGACACTGCTGCAAAACAGGTTCTGGGCCAGGACTTGTGCAGTGAGGTCTGCCTTCACTTTTATTTTATTTTTTTTTTCTCTGCCTACTTGCAAAGCAGTTAATTCCAAAATGTTTATTTGTGGGAAAGAAGATTTTATAAACTAAAACAAGACTTCTGCACAATCCACACCATGTGTTCATCCTCGTAAGCAATATTCTTGGAACCAAAAGGACCTCAGTGAGTCTGTAGATGACACATATGTGTGGACAATCTATCTGAAGGACATGGGTGGATGAGAGGAAATCTGGACCAAATTATTGGTCATGCAGTGTGGTGGAGAACTTTTGGATGTTTTTGATCTGATAGATCTGGACTAAAATGCTAGCCATGCTATTAAGTGTCAATGTAAATTTGCGAAGTCCTCTCCCCATCTTTAGTGTTACTGTGAAATAGAGATGGTTATTTATTCTTCAAAGTATCAGAAATTCTTTATGAGACAGTACAGAAATACTTTCTACTAGGTTCCTATTGCTGTTGTAACAGTCACAAACAGTATTGCAAAGCAACAGAATTTTATTTTTTTACTGTTGTGGAGGTCAGAATCCTTAAAATGAGTCCAATTAGTCTGACATCTAGAGACCAAAAGCAGTGGCTTCCTCTAGAGGTTCCAGGAAAGAATCTACCACTTGCCATTTCTAGCTGTAAATATTGTTGCCATCATTCCTAGGCTTGTGAAAGATGGCAACAAACTTTGCCTCTGTTCTCTCATTGCTTTCTGCTACAAGGACTCTTGTGTTTGCATAGGTGCCCTCAGGCTGACCTACCAAGTCAAGGCTACCAAGCTCACTTTGTGACATTAAGCTCACTTACTTTGTGACATAGATGCTGCGTGTCCATATTGCAGATGTTAGGATGTGGGCATCTTTAATGTCCCCTCTGCAGCCTGTCATAGGTACAAATTGCAGGTATTAGCAGAAATAGGCGTGCAATAAATTTCAGTTCTTATCTTCTATCAGAGTTGGAGGCAAGATGGACTTAATGATTTTTTCATCAATTTATCATAATCTGAATAATTCTCAGAGGCAAATGAAAGAAATGCTGATGTAGTCTCTAAAAGTAAAATGAAGAAGCCTTAAAGCTTGAAGAAAATGGAGTTATTATACCTGTGGTGTATATTTACTTTATTGGTGAGTGCTTAATGTCTGGTGTGTATTATTTATCTGAGTTGTGTTTGGAAAGTATCTAGAAAAGAAGAAAATTATGTAGCCAATTGTGAATATTAGACCAATCTGGGTGAGGAGGGATTTTTCCACTGAATGTGTCAAGGAACTAGTTGCAGAAAAACCATTTAGTTTTTGAGAACAATAATGAGAGTCATCCAGGATTTCAGAGTTCATGAAAATATAGGCCTAGTGATGTGAAGAAGTTGGAATTGCTAGATATTTTCAGCCTCTGATTTAATATTCTTTCAAATCGCACTGACATCATAATCATTTATCTTCAAGGAAAGCAGAGGGAGGCCAAAATACTTTCAGTTTTTCATGTTTTAATAGTGAATTCCTATTCTTCTGCTGATGTTGGTTTAAAGTGATAATTCATGCCACCATCACATGAAATGAACCAACTAAATCAAAATATTTTTTCATAGGAGAGTAGCCTAGGGAAGGGATGGAAGCAACACGCTGGACTTCTTGTGGCAGACTACTTTGGGATGCATTTTTCATGGGTCCTTGGAAAGCTAACTTTTGAAACAAAACTATATTGAAAGATTCAGAAGTAATATGCAGAAGTTCCCCCCACACCCTAATAGAAACAGTCCACTCACTACATCTGACATAATTGTGTAAAAATAGACCTTATTATCCATATCATGGTAGCTATCAGGAATAGTAATGATAGGTGCAATACATGACCCATTTCCTATTCTTTTAATGATGTCAGCAAGACCCTTCACAAGTTTGTTGTTTATTCACTTATTTATTTATTCATTCTTCAACAATGACTTTATATTTTCACTCATTCATTTACTCACTCAACAAAACTACATTGAATAGTTTATTTCTATTGATGTTACATTGAACAGCACAGGTTCAAAAATAAATCAAGTAAGTATCTAGTCTAGAAACCTACCTCTCCCTCTATTTTTCAGTTAAAATAGAAAATTCTGATATAAAACAGAGGAGCAGCAGTAGAAGATTTAGTTGGTGGTCTATTAGTGATTTCCTTAAAAATAGAGAGATAGGGGGCCTGGCCCTAGCTCAGGCCTTTAAGTGGCTGCTTCCACAAAGCTGTCAGCCTCAGGTTGCTGGAGTTCGAACCTCACAACTCTCCCGCTGGCCAAAAGTGCCCTGAAGGCGTTCGAGGAACAAAAAAAAAAAAAAAAATAGAGAGATAAATTTTGGTAACTGAGAAACTAATTGAGATGATGAAGAATCTGATATCATACCACACAGATCTGTAGGGCTGCATCCCCAATCATTGGCATCCCAATCTCTGATTATTAGCTTGCAATGTCTCTAGGCTTAGACAAATGTAGAGTCTACTCTCAAATTTGTTTTAACACCACTCAATACTGAATGACACCGCCTATGAACTTATCTGGCTGTCAAATTGTTAGTGTTAGATTTGGTTTGAAATAACAGTAGCTGCATTTCTCTGAGTTTTTGTGTAAGGTCGGAGCAACTGAACCTAAAAGGACAGGTTCTACACTTACTCTTAAAGATAGGCCTCGCCAGTGTACCACATAGCTAAAAAAGCCTGCTCATTGTCTAAAGAAATAGCTGAATGTATTTGACATAAAGCTAAAATAAATGCAATGGACATTCCTGATCTGGTAACCATCTGCATTTCTGAAACCTTACAAACTCCTATCCCAGCCTAACTTACCTCCACATTGGGAATATTTTTTGCTTTCCTCTATAATCACATTGGTCTACTCTTTATTTTTCCATTTTTCAAGTATTTTCTATTTAACTTTTCTGTCACTTCCACAACCTTCTTCGTGTTTCACTACTTCATCTTTCCAATATTACCTGTGAGAAGCACAGATAAGAACATAAAACCATGTTGAAAGAGTTATTCTCCTCCCTACACATTGAATGTACCATCAGTACTTCTTCTCTTCATTTCTTATATTTTTTTCTTTTTTCTTCCAGTTTTACATGAATATATACATATAAATATGGTAATATGAATAATTAGTTGGAGGACAGCACTATGTATTACAACAAATACTGTGAAATTCATACTAGTTTGTTAACTGAAATTCTGTTATCATTTGTAATTTTTCCTATTTTAATTCTAATTTTTACTCTCTTTTTAAAAATTTATTGCAATTAAGAGAATTGTCTTTTATGTTTTCTTGTCTCTCAGTTCACTAACTCCAAAACTGAATTGATGAATTTGTTAACAGACTGACTGAAAGTGTTGTTTTGCCTTTGGCTGTGATACAACGGACACTGATTGCCTAATGGAATTGTCTGCAAAATCCTTCATCTTTCACGCAAAAGACTCCAGTATCACAGGGCTCTTCCCCTCATTTCTAGGGTATAGGTGAACTTTTATTTCAAGCTGTCAGGGACTTCTAACCAGAAACAAGCTAAAAGGATATTCTTAATGATGATATGTTGTTATATTAGTGTTGAAAACAGGAAATTAGAAAGAGACACTAGGAGAGAAATTCAGAATCCAGAAAGAGCATACAACGTGAGACAAAATAAACCAAAGCTAAACCAGACAAAATTCAACCGAATTCCTAGGAATACTGCTTTGATTGGATGTAAGTGGTGTTCCAAGCACTTTGAAATACTTGGCGTGTACTAGCTGAGCTGTTTTTCACAATGACTTTATAATGGAAGCATCACCTTTTCTCCAGAGTCTTTAGGTTTGGAGGGTAAGTAATTTTGTTATAGGTCACGTAGACTTGAGAGTGGATATCAAAAAAAACTTTAGAGGTGCTAAAATATGAGTAAAATGGCATTGATATTAATTCTTTACCCATGTTTTTGATTAAGATAGCATAAATAACTCATCTTCAAAGATTTGTATAGCTTATCTAGAAAAAGTTAATAAATGCTTGACTTCCAATGCTTTTGGTCTTTTTTTTCAAAATTTTATTGATAAACAGATAGCAATGAGACAGTTTCAAATCAAATCGGAAGTACAGTTTCAACAAATAACACACTGCATATATTCTTCTTAGTGATTAATTGCTGTACAAGATGCGGACTTGAGATCCTATTTACAAACACCATTAGAACAAATCACTCTATTCATTAAGAGAATGCAACTATATATCTATCCTAACCACTTTGAATATACAGATACAAAATGGACATTCATCTGTATACCCTATTTTTTCTAAGTTCCGTTATTGAATATTATAGGTGTGTAAACTCAGCAAAATATTCTAAAAGAGTCCAGTAGACCATAATAGCATTGGGTCTTCTGTTTAAACAAGAAATTCAACAATATCTACAATTCAATGAAAATTCAAGCACAACTTATCGTAATTTATGGGATACGATGAAAGCAGTTCTCAGAGGGAAATTCATAGTTGTGAACTCACACATTAGGAAAACAGAACGGGAACAAATAAACACCCTAATGCTGCACCTTCAACAACTAGAAAAGGAAGAGCTTTTGGTCTTAAGACTGACATCACTTGTGACTGGATAGGTAGAGAATCTTTTCATTGGGGAAGCAGAAGTTCACTGTGGAAAACCAACTATTGGCTTAAAATTGCAGATTTTCAGTAGTTATGCCGGCTGATTCTACCCTTGAATTACCTGACTTTTAACCTGGGCAAATATATTTACCTACGAAGACCTATAATTATTCGTAAGAGAGACACAGGGGGAAGAGATACCAACAAACCGAGAGAAATAATTACGAAGGTCTTTCTCACCAGACCTCTCCCTGTCAGTTAAGTGTGTGTGCATGTGTGTACCTGTCATTCATCTGGAATAATTATGTTGACTTTTGGTTCTGCTTTGCAAGCTGAGGAATGTAGCGTGTTTTGGAATTCCTTTCATGTGGAAGGAATCTGGCTCCTGAGGACAGCTGACAATGGACACTTTGCAAAGGAATATATCTCAGAAGGAAAATTTCCAACTTCAGGGTGCTTATGTAATCTTGGTAGAAGCACCACATGCAATGTTTTCTAACTCTGACCAGAGTTTTGGGGGCCACGATAAAAACGGTTGAAACAAATTCCATTTTCATTGTTTGAAATGTATTTTTATGACACAAACTTACTGAACTGTCTTCAATAATTTGAGTATCATTTATTTTTTATGTGTCAATGGTACTTTCTACCTCCAAAAACTATATATATAAGACAATTCTTGTGTCACAGGAATGCTAAAAAAATCAGGCAAAGAAAAAGTGTCACACTCATTTTGCTATTGGCATTTATTAATACCTAGTGATCAATGGACAGATTTCTGGGTTAACAGATTGATGCATGATTGAAATGCTTTTGTCTAGATTTGGAGTTTAATCAGTTATCATTCAATGAAATCCAGCAGCCCCAAATATTTAGTTTCTTTGCAGATTCATGTTAAATCTATAATCATCTTCTGCGTAGACTGTCGGAGATAGGAGGAGGCTTCAGCATTCTACTTCATTAATTGTCAGAACAGGAGCCCAAGAGAGCTGGCCAGTAGCAGCTGCTATGAAGACACCAGAAGTGGATGTGGTGAACAAAACCAGAATATGTTGCTCTAGAACTCCATTTGTTTTTAATTCTTTTATTGCATAAGCTTTTTGTTTCTGTGAGCTTCTGTCACTTTGCCACTCAAAACCTGCCCAGAGGCCTCCCATTGAATCCATGGAAAGGTCTCTAATTCTGGCTGAAAAACCACATCTCAATTGGTTTCTGCTTACAGTGATTTCCATCTCATCAGCCCACCCCTGCACGCACCACCGGGCTCCTTTTCTCTTCTCAGGCCCTTGCCTCGACTGCTGTCTCTGGTGTTCTCTCTCTCTTCCAGCCTTCTTGACTGGCTCCTTTCCATCCACAGGTCTTATCACTCTGCCACCAAGCTTGTAGCCACTCAGGGTCACATTGTGGTACTTTATATCTGCATAAATGCCGCTACCTTGAAGATGAGCACATTTCCCTTCCAGTTGAGCCACACTGAAGTTCCACCTTTCCGTCATGAAACTACAAGTGTCTAAGTCAGTAAAGAAAGTTCTGGAGGGGCCAGGGAGATGGCTCAATGGAATAAGCACTTCCCTGGCAAGTGTAAGGGCCTGAGTTCAATC
>NW_004524582.1:18008588-18009708 GCF_000260255.1 Octodon degus
AAGAAAGAAAGAAAGAAAGAAAGAAAGAAAGAAAGAAAGAAAGAAAGAAAGAAAGAAAGAAAGAAAGAAAGAGCTGGAAAGTTTTATCTTCAGCCTGATATTCTATCCTTAAAACACTTAAGCCATTCCAAGAAGCACAGAGCCTGCTCTCTTGGCCTCCTCAGAACCTCTCGGATTGTTGTTCTATGTGTAACAGAGACAAATAAAAAGTATATTCAATGATCACCATTTACAATTATTATCTATAATTTGTTTCAGTGCTCTGTTCTTTTAACTATTTAATCTGTCATCAGTGCAGGACACATAGCATGTGCTTCAAAACTACTTGCTAAATAAATAATTTGCTTTGTTCAATAAGCTGATTAGCTTTATGGCTTATTGCTACTAAATCCATTTAAGTGATTCTGTATAATTTTTGGCAGATGAAACAACTGAACATTAGAAAGAGAAAATGTTATTTCAAAATTAAAGAAGCAATAAATCATACAATTAGAATGTGGGCTAATCATCCTTGGATACTTTTCATTATAGTAATACCAATTAAATGTTGGATTATGCTGCTCTCCAAATATATGTGCAGGGCTGGGGAAATAGCTCAGTGGCACAGTGACTGCATGGTAAGCACAAGGTCCTATGTTCAATTCCCAGTATCAAAAATATCTATACCTGCAACTCTGCAAAGCTATATTAAAGTGCTAGAGCATAGACTGAGGAAGACAGGTTTGCCCAGCTCAAACTTTCACTCTATCCTCTTTGTGTGATTTTTGGCTTAATTTTCTCCTTTATAAAATCATTGTGATTTAAGGATTAAATGAGCAAATATATCTAAAGTATTTATACCAGTACTTGGCACATATAATTATGTCATAAACATTATATTTTTACTACTATTATAATTATTAGAATAGTGCTCTCAGAATGGCTACAGACCAGTAGCGCTTTCCAGGTTATTTGTCTCAGTTAATGAATTGTTCAGGGGAATTGGTGGATGTGAACGATTATCATTTACTTTAAGGCAGAAATAAGAAAAAGAAAAGAAGAGGTGCAAAAGGAGTGCTCAGTGCTTTGAAAGAGGAAGAAGAGAAGAGAAGAGAAGAGAAGAGAAGAGAAGAGAAGAGAA
>NW_004524582.1:18009808-18071480 GCF_000260255.1 Octodon degus
AGAAGAGAAGAGAAGAGAAGAGAAGAGAAGAGAAGAGAAGAGAAGAGAAGAGAAGAGAAGAGAAGAGAAGAGAAGAGAAGAGAAGGCTCCTCCTGCAATCAGTGGAGCCCACTATAAGGAAAAGGTGTTCATGGTGAAAAGCAGGAGCTGCCACCCTTGCACATCTTCTCTGATGGCTGAGCCAGGAGGTCCCTTCGGCTCTGTGCTGGAGGCCTGATGACAGGAAACAGACACAGCATGTCACATCATCAGAAGATCGGCACCAGGTGTGAGGCTCAGCTTGATCTCAAGTCAGGCTCCGGGCAGCTGTTCTGGGCCATGGTTAGTCTGCCAACTAGTAGGCTGTGCCCAAGGGCCACAGCCACGTGTCCTTACCCTGCTCTCCTGTGACAATAATACTACATATTTAAGGATGGCTCAGTATTTAAATATAAACATCATAAAAAGAACTACTGTAGGGGGCCGGGGAAATGGCTTAGTGGAATAAGCATTTCCCTGGCAAGCGCAAGGGCCTGAGTTCAATCCCCAGTTTCTAAAATAAATAAATAAATAAAATAAATAAGTTAAAAAAACTACTGGAAATATTTTGTGTGTATTATTTACCAGAACATGAACATGTGTGCATCCACATTATAAAGTTATCAATAGGCATCAGTTTTAACTACGAGTATGGGAATTTTATTCTAACTTAGTGACTTACTTGAGTATTGTGGACTTTTTCTTTTGGCTTGGAAAAAACATATCTCTGAAATGACAAGAAAATATATTGTTCAGACTCATGGTACATTGGAGAAGATTTTATCCATCTCCCTCTTGTTTCTCTGTCTCTGTCTCTGTTTGCCTCCCCCCTCTTTCTCTCTCTCTTTGTCTTTCCTCCCTCTCTCTTCTTCCCCCTCTCTCCCTGCTCTGTCTTTTTCCCTCACTCCCTTTCATTCCTTCACCTTTCCCCTCCTTTCTTCCCTCCTTCCCCCTAAATACAATCACATTTATTTTATGGCAATGGGAGCTGAACCCAAGAAATTATCATTGAGGTTTTTTTTTTAATTTTACCTATTTTAAGTCCACAACTCATTAATTTTTTTTTAAAATTAAGGTCTTGCTAAGTCACTAAATTGCTCACACTGAGCTCAAAGTTGCCATCCTACTAACTCAGCCTCCAAAGTACTGGGACTATTGGTACACATGGCCTTGCTCAGCTTTCTTTTCTTAAGTAAGGAAACTGGTGACAACAGGGATATATGGCTTCATTTAAGACCATGTAGGTAATTAATACCTGAGCAAAACAAGAGCTGAGGTTCTCATATCCTGTTCTGATGCTCTCCAGCCTAGACAGGCAGCTATAGCACAAGCCTACCCCTGTGAATTGGAGCAGGTTTCCCGTTACCTGGTTGTCAAACTGTGGGAACCGTTTCCATATTGATCTTTGCAAGTGGAAATGGACCCAGGGCTCCTCACTAGGTGTGTGTCCAACTGTCCATCAGAAGAAGTGATCATAATGATTCCATGGAAAAATAGCAAAGTATCTGATGCATCTAGGTTAACCTGAGGTCATGGGAAGCAGTCCATCTTTGGAAGAAATTACAGATATCCAAGGATGTGAGAGAGATGTGAAAGAATTCACCTTCTCCATTGCCTCTGAGCCTGTAATTAGTGGCCTGAAGCCACTTGCCACAGCAGTCTGGGCCTTCCTTCTGCACACAGCTGTCTTCCTTTTTTTGGAAGAGCTATATATAAGGCAGGCGAACCACACAGACTTCCTCTGAACCAGCTAAAACTTTTTGTCAATATCATCTTTAATCTTGCTTGGGCCCTGCAGAAACTTTGAAAAGATATCTTATCAAAGAGAAAATCAAAGGGAGCTTCTGGTGCTAGTATTTCCCTGACAACTTTCTGGAATCTTAAACACGGAGGCTGATTCCTGACAGTCACAATGCGCTTTGCGCAATGTTTCTCCCTGACAGTCACTCCATAATATCTTCAGGCTGTGTGGATAAAAGCCAAACAGAGCTCTCACCTTTGCCCTGTGTTTTCAGGAGTTGAAGAGCTGTGTCATCCTTGTGAAGGTATAAATACTGCTTGCTTGGCTTTCCCTGGGGCAAATCTGAGAACTGAAAGATTCGAACCAAAGGAGTGCTCCTTTCTTAACTTCAGCACAAGTGAAGACATCATTCTACTCTACTCTCAGCATATCAGAAATTCTAGCAGTTGCTTCAAGATTCTGGGTCACCCTTCAATGGTAACACATGAACAATAAATATGGCAATATTACCAGGATGATCTTTGTCAATGTTAAACACAAAATTTGCTTTTGATCATATAATACCAATACAATGCTTCTGAGGGAAATGAGCTTTTAAGTGTATGTAATACACATCCCTAGTGTGAAAGTGTTTTGTGGTGGAAAACATAGCTTAGAGGTAGCCTCGTATCAGGATTTTTACCATATCCCACAGTAATGTATTCTAAGTATAATAAAGGAGATGAAAAGCTGATGGACTTCAGAACAGTATCATAAAAAGTCATCAAGAAGAAGACAGCGGGGATGTGGGTGAACACTGCAGAGAATGGGAAGGTGCCCATGTTCCAAGGCGCTGTCCCTGGATGTCCTTCCATGTGTGGTAGCTGTTTGACACACATAAACCCATCCAATCCTTGAGTCACTAGTGAGCAATAACAATCACCATGACACTTAGTGTGCAGATGAAGCACCTGCAGCAGGGTTGTGAAAGGTTTTGTCCATTGAAGCTGCTAAATGGTAGACCCAAAATACCACAGCAGCTGAGGCCAGACACAGTGACACCCTTGCACTGCCACCTCTGCCTCACTTGGTCACCATATAAGTTTTCCTTTTCTATCTCTATTGCTGTCACTAGGCATTAGGGACACTTCCCACTGAGCAAAGTGGACTCTATAAACTAGCCCATTAGTTTGAGTTTTTTGTTCCAAATTCAAATATTGACTGTAAGGTTCAGATTCTACCCTTCTCAGGCCATTTATCATCTCAGGAGGGTAAGAAGAAAGTGTCTTGGCTTTGATAGTAAGATTCAGAATAACACATTTCCTTCAAAAGAAATGAGCTCATGTGCTTAGGACCCATACTCATTCCTCGATATTAGAGAAAAGACTAATAACATTGGACGAAAAATCTAAATTCTGCTTAAAGATTATCACACAATGTAGAAAAATTGGAACTCTGGATAGAATCAACAAATGTAAATGACCTCTCATTTAAAAGACATCATTTTGAATTATGTCCTGTACCTTAACGGTCTGTAATCAGGAAAAAAAAATATTGAACAGGATAATTGTGAACTTTGAATGAATTTTGTGAGGTGCAAATACTATGGGACCTTGGCTCTAGTTCTTACAGTTTCTTCCAATGTAAACTTGAAGTTAGATAATGTAGGAAGTGAATTGACAAAAAGGACTGAGAAAAAGAGCAAGATTTCCACTGCAGCAGGCTTTTGACATGGTCCAGTTACCGCGTCACAACTTCATGTTTCTTAATCTTGGCAATAGAATAAAGTCCTCTGCAGAAGGACTTTTTTCAAGTCCAAAAACATGACACTTCAGAGCTCTAACCATAACTTCTCTTTTTATGTCTACGGGATTTACAGTGTTTGCAGATGGAAGTAATTTAATACCACGGTGATCTTTCATCTAGCCTGTTTCCTTTCAGCGACCTTATGTTTACTATAAGAAAACACCAACAAGGTGTCTGATTTCTTCATGGAAAAATGGCAACTATTTAAAACAAAGGGATTTTGTCCAAGAGAATCATAAATCTTTCACTGTTTTTGTAATTTAACCAAAAAAAAAAAAAAAAGACTCATTTGTTCTGTAGGGAGTGTTTGCCTGCTAGACAAGGCCAGTTTGACTTTCTCATAAAAAATGCATTTTTTGAGGTGGGAGAAGACAGCAGTAGAATAAAAAGTCACTATTGAGTCTATGGCAGGAGAATCAAATCCTTTAATTTCCATATCTTTCCTTCAAACTGTCCCTAAGTTACCACTTGGAAAGAAAACCCTAGAGTCCTTCCTGGCATTGCCAACATTACTTTGAAATAATGGTGGGGTTTTGTGCCTTTCACACATCTCTGCCTCAGCATCTGTGGTTCCTGCTGGTTTTAAAACCCATTCTATGCCCCAGAAAGCTGACTCTTCCTGGGAGGAGAAAAGCTGCTGGTTACCACAGTAACACACCTTTCCAGGGACTCTTCCCATTGACATTTAATAGGTTGAATCATAAATAATGGAATAAAATCTTTCCACAGAAGACCAGAAGCTGCAACTGGAACACTCAGGAAATGGATAACAGCTGTCTTTAGGGTGCTAAGATGCAAGATGCCTTTTAATATTGGAAGAGATTTTTCAAATAAGAGAGAGACGTGATTCTGGAGTGTCCATTCTGTTTGTACCTTCGATCAAGGAGATGAAATGCCAAATACTCTTAGGAGCACAAGGTTGCATCCAAAGGTGTATGATAGCAGTAATCAAGAAGCAGAATCAGTTTCTATGTATGAAGAGCTCATTCAAAATTTATATACAACTGTGTGTTGCTCCCGCCTGAGTAGGTCCACGGGCAGGACGAAATATGTCATGTTAAGGAGCAATTGTGTGTTGAGTACTTAATGGGTGCCGAAGTCCTCTGGTCCTTGGAAGTAGAATAGGGAGCAAAACACATGGGAGACATAGACCATGAGGAAGCAGTGTGCAAACAGGAGCCGAAAGGAGACTGATAGTTGGTCAATGTGGAGAAAATGATGAGAGGATCCCTCATCCTTAGAAGCAGTGACTCAGCCAAAGACTTAGGTGAAAATAACTCATCTGTATATTAGAACTGAAATTGCTTCAGCATGTTGGTCTCTGGCCAAAACAATAATATTTGGTCATTTGAAAACTACCTATTTTTTGTTCTTAGGATAGGGCAGAAAGTTCTTCAGGTGTTCAGAGTAAGATGTTCAGCAAAACAAAGAGACAAAGTTCTTTGTTCTAATGGAGAACATTCTGTAATCCATGCTCACAGTTCCTTGTTCATTAGCCCAAATTATTTCCACATAGGAAATAATTACCATAGAGAGGTAATTCTATTTCAGCATCAGCCACTGAAAGCCTACTATTTGGTGATTGTAAAACAATATTAAATTATGTACTGCTTATTTTTAATTTTATTTTTTTATATATATTTGGTACAAGGTGTACAGGGTCTCACTGTGTAGATAAGACTTGTAGTGATCCACATGTTTTCAGCCTTCCAAACACTGGGGTTACAGGTGCGTGCCACCACACACAGCATCAATCGCTGTCTCAGGGCACCCCAGGGGCAGGGCTGGAACTGCACTTCAGGGATCAAATCCTGGCTGCAGCACTCTGCCTAAGCAGGCACATTAGTCCACTGGGCTATCTAGCTGGCCCTGTACTGTTTGTTTTGATGAATGACTAGATACAGTAAAACTTATTTGCCCCCTAGTATTTACAAGCAGTAGAATGGGCCTAGGTAGTAGAAAACGTTAACCTGACCCATACTTATAGTTCAATTCTAATTGAAACCATTTTTAACTGATACTGATGAGTTTATTTTGATTTATTATGGAAAGGCAGAGAGAGAGAGAGAGAGAGAGAGAGAGAGAGAGAGAGAGAGAGAGACAGAGAGAGATAGACAGAGAGAGAGGAGAGAGAGAACATTGAAGGAGAAAAACAAAATCAGAAAACTGACTCCCCTTGACTTCAAGATTTACTCAAAGCTATAATAATGAAGCAATTGATATTGGTAAAAACTGGAGGAAGAGATCAGTGGAACACAATCAAAAGCCCTGAATGGACTGCCTACACACATTAGCAATATATTTGATGCCAAGGCTAAGGCAATCCAAATAAAATAGGGCAGTCTTTTCAACCCAAGATAATTAACTACCGGACAACTATATGCAAAAACAAAATACGAGAAGGAAAAATAGAGAGAAAGAAATAAAAACAGAAAACATGGAGAAAGAAAAGGGAATGAGACAAAGCAATGAAGAAGGCAAAGGGTCGGGAAATGAATTTTTAAATCATTTACAAAAATTTTCTCAAGTGGATCACAGACATCATTGTAAAATACTAAACTCTAAAACTCTTAGAAGGTAATAATATAGGAGAAAATCAGTGTGGTGCTGGATTTGGTGATGACTTCTTAAAAACAACATCAAAAGCATAATGCAGAAAGGAGTATATTGGAAAATTGGATTTCACTAACATTAGCATCTTTTAGGGGCCAGCGAGATGGCTCAGTGGAATAAGCGTTTCCCTGGCAAGCACAAGGGCCTGAGTTCAATCCCTGGTTCTGGAAAAAAAAAAAAAAAAAAGCATTTTCTGTACTAGAAAAGACAAATTTTTATTTATTTTTTATTTTCTAAAGAGAGTAGACAATAGTATTAAAACAAAAAAATTATAAGTGATACAGCATTTCACTTCACAAAGTAATATGAATTTCAAAGTATTTGTTGTAAAGCATAGTGCTATCTTCCAGTTACTCATATTGCCAGATAGATTCATGCTAAATTGGAAGAAGAAAGAAAAAAAGAGAGAAAGAAATGTATAAGAAATTAAGAAGAGAAAGTACAAATGGTTGGAAAAGGAGAGAAAAAAAATTAAGCATTTTCTCCTTTCCATAGGGAAAGACAAAATTTAGAAGAGTGACATTCAAGCCAGAGTAATAAAGGAATTTTTTCGATATACCTATATCATACAGCATGTTTATACAAAATATATGAGGAACTCAGCAATCAAAATGAAACAGAAAATCTTTCAAATTAAAAAGTAGGCAAAAATTTGAACAAATGTTTCATCAGAAAAGATGTGTAAATGACAAGACTGTGAACATTATAATCAGGGAATTCTGAATTACAGCAGCAATGAGATGCTACTACACACCTATTAGAATAAGTCATTTGAAAACCCTGAAAGTGACAAACAGCGAGAGTTTAGTGCAGCAACAACATAAACCTCTCATTCCCTGTTGGTGGACATTCCAAATGGTACAGCCACTGTACAGGCAACCTGGTGGTTCCTTACAAACTGCAATATATCCTGACATAGTCGCTGCACTCCTTCTTAATAATGCAAATGGGTTGGAAGCATAGCTAAACAAAATACTACACACAAATCTCTCTCTCTCTCTCTCTCTCTCTCTCTCTCTTTCTCTCTCTCTCTCTCTCTCTCTCTCTCTCTCTGGCACAAGGTCTCCCTAGACAATGCAGACTCATTGCAAGCCTCTTGTCTCTGCCTCCCCAGTGCTGGGAGTATAGGCATGCACTACCACGCCCAGTTTTGGTGGCTGGTCACAGGGTGTCTGGGGTTCTGGAGCGGGCATGCATGCCGTAGTGGGGATTGAACCTGGGTCCTTGCACTTGGCCAACAGCTGCTTAGACTGCTGAGCTAGCTCTTCAAATCCCACACAAATCTTTAAAGCTTGATTCATAATTGACACCCCTTAAGCATCATCAAGACGTCCTTTGGAAAGAGAATGGATAAACTGACAGTGCTACATCTAGCAATACAGTATCATTCCTAAAATCATTGTAATTATCAAGGCATGAAAAGACATGGTGGAAACTTAAATGCCTATTGCTAAGTCTAAAACACACACACACACACACACACACACACACACACACACACAATGAAAAGGATAGCTGGGTATTATTTCATCTACACAATATTATGTTCTGGAAAAGGCAGTCCCAGGGAAAACATCATTCACAGTTGACAGAGCATAGGGACGGGAGGAAGGGATGAATGGGCATGTCAGGAAGAAGTGTAAGGCTGTGAAATGATTCCATGTGACACCAGAGTGGTAAGGAGATATCATAAGGACAAGGGCCACGTGCTTACTCAAGATGAGCGAGTGCATGACACATACAGAGAGACCTCGTACAAACAGTGGGCTTTTGTTGATAACTGTATGGCAGGGTTAGTTCTTCAGTTATAACAGATGGACCACACTTGAGGATGATGGTGCTGTTGGACACTTGCGTGTGGTAGAAGCGTCTGTGAACTATCCACTTTGGGCTCAATTTTACTGTATATTCTGCTCACTATTTCTAAACTTACCTTAAAATAATCTCTGTGAATGGCAAAGAGAAAAATAAAAAATTAGACTTTCATTTTATCCAAGAGCAATTCAGTAACCCCCTGTCCATCTAATTATCTATTGGTCTATATGAAGGTTTGTATTATAAAAGAAGAAAAAGAAAATTTCTCTGTGAATATAGGGCCATAGGGATTAATTCCTCTGTGATTTGGTGAGGAAGTACATTTTGTAATTAGAGCTAAGGATAACAAGAAGCATTTGTATTGAACTGGGAAGGATCAATTGGAGCCCACCAGGGTAAACTGCAGGAGAAGCAGTGGAAAGAGCTTAAGCAAAGTGAACAGAGTGGAGAGGCATAAAAGTGCAACATGTGGCCGAGGAGATAGCCTAGTGGTCTCAGTGACTGCCTGGCAAGCTTGGTTCCAAGTACTGCATGTCATGCTGGACCTAGAGCCCTGGACACACCCTCACCCTGCTAGTCACTGAAACTGGGCGTAGTGGTGCATGCCCGTAATCCCAGCACTGGGGAGGCTGAGACAGGAGGATCACTATGAGTCTGTGCTGCTTAACAAGACCCTGTCCCAAAATGAAAGAAGGAAGGAAGGAAGGAAGGAAGGAAGGAAGGAAGGAAGGAAGGAAGGAAGGAAGGGAGGGAGGGAGGGAGGGAGGGAGGGAGGGAGGGAGGGAGGGAGGGAGGGAGGGAGGGAGGGAGAGACAGGGAGAGAGAGAGAGAGAGAGAGAGAGAGAGAGAGAGAGAGAGGTGCAATGTGCAAAGTGTGACTAGCATGGGGTGCTGTGGGAGGATTAAGGGAAGGATAAGTTAATTATTCATCGGGAGCCTCTAGGTGTAGGCGCTGAGTGCATTTTAAAGAACCTATGGCAGCCATGATTAGAGTCACTTTAGCAGAGGAATCTGTGGACAGGAAAGTCAGAAACTGACATGAGACTCAAAGCTGGAAGGACCAAGAAAAATCCGGTGAGGCCTCAGTGGGTGGTGTCACGGAAAGCGACATATTTGACAAGGCAGGTTTTTCTGGGGTACTTCTGGAAACTCCTGTAGAGCTAACATGCTAATGTACAAACACATCAAAGAGTTTCTGTTCTTCCACTTGACCTGGAGTGTTGGATTTAGAGGCTACTGCTAAATAATATTTATTCCTCAGGTGGGCCAAGAACGAAAAGAAACAGGAAATTGCAGTTACAGGCCACAATATATTGCAGAGCTTTGTTAAAGGAGTGGAAACCTGCACACGTTTAGATCTTAGAAAAATCTTTCCTACAGTAGTGTGTGTGTGTGTGTGTGTGTGTGTGTGTGTGTGTGTGTGTGTGTTGGAAGAAAACCTAGTGGAAAAGAATCTATTCACTCTATTCCTGTTCAGAAGTAGATAAGTTCTTTCAATTTTAATTTTCTTGGGGATCTGTGAGATAGCTCAGAGGACTAAGGGTCTACTTTGGCAAGTGTGGTGACCAAGGTTCTATACCTGGTTCCACCTGCCATGCCGGCCCCACAACCAGTGTGCAAGGGGTCAGAGACTCCCAGGCATGGTGTTGCACACCTCTAATCCCAGAGCTGGGGAGGCTGAAAACAGGATGATCACTGAGTCTAAGTTGCATAGTGAGATCCTGTACCAAATACATAAATGAAAAAATAATTAATTTGCTTCTGATTAGCACATGTTTGTAGTACTTGAAGCTTACCTTTATCTTGGGCAATAGGTGTGTGTACCCAACCCAACTTGTTTCTTTTTGCATCCCCTCCTCACACCCCTCCATCCTTTCATCTCCGAATTCTTTCTCAGTTTTCTTTCTTGTTCCTATTCTTTGCTGAGGCTTATGACATAGAACGCTTACATTTATTGTGGGCATTTGCTACCTGTCCACAGAATAGGCGTGGCTTAGGGGTGTGCATAATTTACAAAGAAGAAATGAGCAAGTTCCCTTTCTGTGACAGGGACTTTGCTCTATGAGATGGATAAGGGCCACCATCTTTGAATTGTCACCACTGAGTGTGGGTGAGGAAGTTGATTGGCTCATGAGCTGACACAAGTGCATATTCTTTAACCTTTAGGCTTTTTTTTTTTTTTTTTTAAACTGGAGATTGAACTCAGGCCCTTGCACTTGCCAGGGAAGCACTTATTCTCCTGAGCCATCTCCCCAGTCCCAGTCCCCTTGTATTGGGATGATTTTCACACTTAAACTTTTAAGTTTTTTCGTTAACTTTACAATAATTTAAAAATACTGAAAGTGATGCAAAATTTCAAAACCAGATGGTAGGGAATTAACAATGGTTATTATATGGCATATTGTTATCTTCAAAGAAACTGCTCAGATTACCAAGTAAAGGTGTGTAATATTGATAAAACAATATAAGCACTAAGTGTTCTTTTCAATGAAGTAATAAAAATTAATAGCACAACTATCTTAGCAACCATGTATATATCATATATTTAATTATCTATCTGTCATCCTCCCTTCTTTTCTCCTTACCCCCATGCCACTTGTTCTTTCCTTTGAGTAGTTTCTTTGCCCTTCACAGTATCTATTGTACTTTTTTTTAATCTTATTTACTCTTTTTAGTGTGCTACGCTAGTTACTTTTGCATTACAGTAGCAGTGAGGAACAGTGAGGGTTTCATGAACATTCGCTGTGTGTTGTGAATGTCAAAGTAATTCTCTCACTGGAATAAGTGAGGCAAGACTGAGCCCCTGAATAGTTCGGATGTTTACTTCCAGCGATTCAGCTGCATGGAGCAGCAGCGCAGCAGGAGCATCTGCTCCCAGACTCCAAAGCCAGAGTCTCCTTCAGACGCTAACCTGACGTTGGCTGATCTGTATCCCTAGTAATTTCATTATTTTTGTTTTTATTTTTTGCTATTAACCCAATTCCTAACTTATAATCTAGCATTAATGATTTTAGGATGAAATCATTCCACTTACAGGTTTCATTTATTGTTGCATACAAACACAAGTAGGAATTCTGAAAACGTTAACTTAGATGCAAATAGAATTAAATGCTTGTTTGGCCTACTGTGTTGTGAGTTTCAACAGTGCAAACACAATATATGCAGAGGATGTAGAGCAGGATCTGGTATATATTAAGTGCTTAATAAATATTCTTGCATAAATTAGGTTTCTCTTGTAAGCTGGTATTTTGGCAACCATGTAGATGTCAAGAAGCAATATCCTATGGTTTCTGTCTCTTTATGTCAGAGAAATTGAGACCACAAAAAATATAAGATGTAACAGTTGAAATCTGTCATTGCAGGTGACACCATTTGCGTGCCTGACTTCAACTTTATCCTTCTCGCTGACCCACGGACTTTCTGTAGCCTGGCTTCTTTCTGCCCCTGTTGCCATGGCAAACCTATTTGCTCTCTCTCCTCACAGTTTGCTTTTATTTGGCTACCGCTGCCCTTTACACATCACCTCTATCCTTCACTGCTGCTCTTCTCTCTTGCTTATTCCGAACCTTCTTGGTTCAGTACATTTGGTACAAGGAAACTTTCCCAGGTCCTATGCTTGTTGCTGGGCACAGCTGACAATTTTTAAGGATGAGATGTAAGGATAAGTTTCACAGCCTCACTGTGTGGAATTGTACAATGCAACCTCAAACTGCTCAGGTATTTCCATTTGATTTGGAAATGTAGTGCTTTGTTTTATCAAGAGGAAACTATGTAGAGATATAACCAGTCTTTAATAAAAATAATTTTATATTCATTGAAGTGGAACTATTTAAACAAGAAGAATCTGATCCTTATTTCTCAAAATATTTTCAACCAACTGAGCTTTATATACTAGTCATTGTTTGTGTTAACAGTCAAATCTGCAAAGACAAATGGCTTGAATCACACGAGAAATTATATTCAAGTTACCTACGTTGCAGTAGGCCACTTTGTGCTTAGTGTACGATCATTCACTAAGCTATTATTCAAATAATCAAATGAAATACATAGATGTGATTAATAAGGTATTTATAAAAGTTGCTTTTTTTGTAAAGGTATCAGAAAGACAAGAAGCTGAGCTCATTGCTGCTTTAGAAACATTTTCCAATGTGAAAAGTTCTTTGGATAAGATGATATGAGTTATGATTTTTCTTCTCTCTGAGAAGCCCAGTCACTAGGAGGAGAAAACAGCTTCTGTGGCCATTGGCCCACAAAAACTCAGTGGGCCTCTCTGACAGGGCATGAAGGAGTTTGATGCTTGATCTAATTAAGCAAATTCATTCTGAGGCTCTACTCAGAAGTTAAAGTTAAGGATTGCCTCCTTTCCACACAGCAATGGGAAATACATCTCATTCCACGAGCATTCCCTCGGTTGGGACACATGTTGGAACTCGGAATCTTCACAGACCACACTCAAGGTTGAGGTGCTAGGCCTGCCAGTTAGTAGAATTGGCAGCCACCCACTGAAAGATTTTCAGTCTAAGAATACTGCCTCCCTCCCATGAGGAGAAATCCAGAGCCATATGGGCCAGTCTCCAGGTGGCTGTCTTCTGTGCCTGGAGGGTTTCCTGACGCATATTCCCTGCTGCCAAGGCCACCTCGCAGTTCCATCATGACAAGCCACACAGTTTGGTTTTGAAGTTAGGAAGAAGGCAGACAGGCAAGTCAGTCCCACACACCAATGTGTTTTCTATGTCCAGCTTCACACTGTGCAGTAGAACATGAAGATACCTTAGCTCCTTTATGGAAGATTTTAGTTTCATGGCTCCTTTGGACCATATGATTCTGTCTCCCCAACCCCTGCATGCAGAGACCAGAGGGGAGAACCTTTGTTATAAGAGTAGGTATTGTGGAGGTGTGGACAGTTGGCACTGAGTTTGGTGTCACGTGACCTTACTATCTAGTTGAACCCCTAATTGATATGTCCTGCAGGACTGGATGAGAGAAAAGTGCATGCTGGTACATGTCACAGGAACACTACTACATGGAATTTTAACCATTTTAAAGTTATATACTGAAGAAAGTAAAATTAATTGGTCTCCATCTTTTTTTTTCTTTTTGTGCCCTTGTACATCACAAAGCAAGTAGTTTTTCTCCACTTTGCCAATTCCCTTGTGCATTGTTCAAAAGAAGTTCGGTATTCAAGTGCCAGCCAATAACCTATCACACAATGGAAAATGATAATCCAACAACATTCATTGTTAGGCTTAATAAAAGCAAGTTAGCAGAGAAAACAAATACGTCATTGTGGCTACCCAATTAATTGATTTAATATCTTTCAAGCATTTCTTTTTGTTGTTTGCTTCTGTATTTAGTACAGAGTCTATGAAGTCTCACTACACAGATCAGACTCGCAGTGATTCTCCTGCTTTCAGCCTTCCAACGCTGGGATTACAGGCACGTGCCACCATGCCCAGTCTCAACTGCCATCTCAGTGTGTCCCCGGGTGTGAGGCCTGCAGGGCAAGAGGGGGATCAAACTCCGGCAGACACTTTAATCTGCTGAAATATCAGGCCAGCTTTTATTTTTCAAACATTTCATTTCTGTTTTGTTCATATTGATAAACTTTAAAACTACTAATGTAAGTAAAGCATGATCACTACATTCAAGATAATCACACTTACACCATTGGAGTTTAACCTTTTATCATCCATTGAAATAGCATCATAATAATCAATGGTTTCTAACTTTAAGTTTTTTTAATGAAACAACTTTATTGAACTGAAATATTCATGGCACTCTGTTTACAAACTTAAGGCATATGATTCAATAATTCTTTGCACAGTGACAGGATTGTACAACGATAATGAAAATGAAATTTAGGTCTTTTTAATTTGCCAAACCAAAACAAACTACTTTCTGCTATCATCTCCCAATCCCTGCCCACTAAATGTAGGTAACCTCTCAGTTACTATCTTCATAGACTCTCCTATTCTAAAAGTTCATTTTTTCTCACAATAGACCATCTCACAACAACAATAAAGATCTTAACATATCCAAACAAATGTAAATCCTGCAACATGAGCTGTTGCACCATATTGAAGTGAAACTAGCGATTGACAACAGAACTATGCTTAGAATACACGAACCTTTTTATTACACTTTTCTCCTTTTCCTTTCTCCTATTAAATTTTTCACATCAGAGAAACCATAGTGTCCAAGCCTGTGAGTCTGACTTATTTCTCTTAGTAAATGTTCTCATTTTCCTACAAATGCCTCAAGCTTATCTTTCTCATTATGATATTTTGAGAATCAAATTTGATAACACATATGAAGTCCTTTTGTGAGATATTAAGCAAATATATGTAAAGGATTTATACAGCCTATTGTGCTTAATTACTTTTCAATGTGCAGAGTGTCCAAAACAGAACAGAGATAGACAGGAAGACAGACAACAAAGGAAAGAAATAATTTCAGAACTTTTAAACTGCTGTTTCTTCCCTTACAGTAGTGGTTTAGCAGTTGTGGGCCTGCAACACTGGTGTTCTCAGAAAACTAAGCAGAAATACAGATTTCCCAGCCGATGTTCTAGCGCTAAACTCCAAATAAGGAGGCAGGAATGGGTGTTTTAACAAATCCTTCACCTCACTCCAATGTTGGCAACAGTTAGAGAACCACTATTAAAGATTCTCTTGTGTTTCTCCAGTTAAATTTGCCTGTCTTCCCAAAGTATCCTGTAGGACAGAAGCTTTTCCAGTTATCTGCAGCTGTACAGCTTGGGTCTGAGAAGAAATAGAGACTTAAGACCCTGTGATACACACAAATGATAACTTCACATCACCTCTTCTTTTGTTGGTTGATTTTAGACAACAGATGTTTATGAAAAACAAGCTATGTACTAAGAATTGCTTTTCAAACACTGAAATTATTTGTCATAACTCTCCAAGTCCCATGTGGTTCTACTATTTTCAAATGACATGATGTTGAAAAATTAAAAATGAATATTCTGGTATTACTTGCAAAATCCATAAGATATATAGTTATTCATTTTATACTCAAAGATAAATTTCTTTATTTCCTCACTCTGACTATTTTTATTGTTTTCCTTTTGGTAGAGAGACAGACCAGATAATGAGGCTAATATGTTGATGTGTTTTCCTGGTGCACATGGAGCCCTTCCTGAGAACTCTCCATGGGAAGCATGGCTATGGTTTAGAGATGCCACCACAAATCTGAGACCTTGAAGAGGCTGTTCTGGCATGGAAGCTAAAACAGCATACCGTCTGCCATAAGCAAGAGAGGCCTGTGCTTTGGGAAAGAGCAAGATGTTATGTATTCAAGGCTGCAGAGATAGTTCAATGGTCTAAGTGCCTGCCTGGACAAACACAAGGACCCAGCTTCGATCCAGGGTAGCTCATAACATGCCAGCCCTACCCGGAAGCAGTGAGCCAGGCACCGAGTCTAGGCATGGTGGCACACACCTGTAATCCCAGTGCTGAGGAGGCCGAAAAGAGAAAGATCACTGAGTTTGAGCTGCATAGTGAGACCCTGCACCAAACACATAAAACTAAAATACTAAAAAAAAGAAGAAAAGAAAAAAAAAGTTTTTATGTATTCAGAGAGACATTCACGTGATTACATCTTCTTTAGAGACCAGAACAAAGACCCCAGACCTACCTATGGGAACCTGCACAGGTAGCTTCTCTATGTTCATTTTATGGGCCCTCAATAGACCTTTAGTAAATTAAGCCTTCAGAGTAGTGACTGAAACACAAGGCCCAAGTGTCAGCACTCTTATTTTGTTGTGGTTCAGATAATTTTGTCATTTCCTCACCTTTTGTGATAAAAAATAATTTAGGGGGAAAATCCTGAAGAGTTCCTTGTCTAACTTCCTTTTTGTTCTATATCCCTGTATCATGTCTAGTTCCACTTTCTGGCATGCTCAGTATTTCTAAAAGAAGAAAAGAAATCCGATATCCACTAGCATAAACGTGACCTGGCATCTCAAGATGCTAAACTCATTTATTTAAGTACTGTAATGGAGCGGTCTTTCATTAAAATAATTTATAAATTACATTTATTTTCAAGGAAGAAACTTAAAGAAATTAATATAATGCAAAAATAAAAAAGCTGAAAGAAAACATGAAGAAAGAAAGAAAAAAGTATCAGCAGTGGTATTACCTTGAATGACTTCAGAAGGTATTTTTCTTAGAGAAGATGATTGTTTCCTGTGTGGTGGATTTCTCTGAGAGGATAATACTTTGCTAATAATATAGGACATGTGATCTGACTAATTGAGGTCTCTGTTTAATTGAGATCTCATTTAATAACCATCTACATTTTAGGAGAATAGTGACAGTGTGATATAACAGTGCCTGCTTCCCCAGAGACCTTTCTGATGACAGTGTAATAAGCTTCATGATAGACTGCAGTTCCCAAAAGATTGGTTTCAGTCCAGGATAGAAAGCTAGAAAAGCCCAGTATTCCAGCATGGAGCAGTGACACATTCTTGAACCTTCCATCTTTGCAATAGAACTTACACAACTGTCTTTCTTGGTTCTTAAACTGTGGAACTCTGACTGGAAGACACATGGATCCTTCTAGGCCTGAAGCTTACAACTCACTGCAGAGTTTTTTTTTTCCTTAATATTGTGTGTGACATTTATTTTAATAAATACTGTGGAAATGTATTCCTTCATTTGTGGTAGTGTAGACATTAGTATCTCCATTTCAAAGACATGGAAACACAATGAGAAGGTGTCTAATTCTTCACAGTGGCTTAAAGTTATATTCACAAATTCTTTAATGTTTTTCTCTTCAAGAAGTGTTTAATTGATATCCTAGAGTTTGCACTGGACTTGGTGATTAATAATGAGATTGAGGGGCTGGAGAGATAGCTCAACAGACTAAGTACCTGCTTAGGGAGGCACAGGGACCTGGTTCGATCCCCGGCACTACGTGCCTCACTGGCCCCGACCCTGGGTGCGCTGCACCAGCCACTTAGACCAGGTATGGTGGCATGTGCCTTTAATCCCAGCATGGGAGAGGCTAAAAACAGGAGGATCACTATGAGTTGAAGCTGTGTAGTGAGACCCTGTATCAAATACATTAAAAAAGAGACCTGGCGTACTATGAATGTTTCACTCAAAATTAACCTGCAAACACTATGACTCTATCCTGATCTCTGTTTCTGTCTATGTACCTCTTTCACTCGATCCTTTGCACCATAAAAGCCAGCTACCAGCTACCTTGTCTAGGAACAGCATCATAAAAATACACCTACAGCCCGAGCCATCATCTCAGACTCCCATATCTTAAGAGACCCTCAGCCCAAAGCAGTTAGCTAAATTTCTCTTAGCTTCTTGACCTTCCAAAGTGGTGTGTGGAAATTGTTTGCTCTTATCAACAGCTACTTTTGGGGTAACGTGAGCCGTAGCAATAGATACATTTGCCAAAGTTCAGACAATTCAGAAGCACCATCCAAAACAGAATTCTATCTTTGGGAGTCAATATTTTTCAAGGAGGAACTCCTATTGCATCTCCTGATGACACAATATTGCAGTTTCTCACCTCCCTTTGGTGGCTCAACCATGATACAACTCTGATAAAACTGGAGGCTCTCTTTTGCTTCAAATATTCCTTAACTCGACTTCCTGAATCTTCTTGACAAAAACCAAAACCAGTAAGTCACAGAAACACCATGTCTTTTCTTTCTTGGTGGAGGCTGAGATATTCTCATTTAACCTCACTTAAGAGAGGATTGAGGCTCAGTTGTGCCCCAGCCCCCTGCACTGCCTGAAGGTTAGTTCAATGCTTGTCACTCTTCTTTTCTTATTAAAAAATAATATTTTGGGGCATGTAGTCTGACTAATTGAGGTCTCTGCTTAATTGAGATCTCGTTTAATAACTGTCTACATTTTCAGAGAGCAGTGACAGTGTGACACAGCAGTCCCCGACACCCTGGGGACCTCTCTGATGACAGCATAATAAGCTTCATGATGGATTGCAATTCCCTTTGCATCCCACCTCCAGGTCTTTGCAAGGCTCCCCCACCCCCACTGCCTGTGAAACCACTCCTCCTTACTCTGGCTCCCACTCTGTATTAAATCCAGCCTCTTCTCTTCTGCCCTGTAGATGACGCAGCTTCGTAGTCATACAGTGGCTCCTTGTGTTATCTGCAGGTATCCTGTGTTCCAACAGCAATTTAGATAGCATAAATCATACTGATAGTTTAGAAGCACCGGGGCTCTGGGTTCAGCCAAGCTTGTCATATTCACTGGCTGGGTCTTTGGGTAGTTTTTCTAACCTCTCTATGCCTTTATCTTCTATTTCTCAAGTGGAAAAAATATGAATGTAAGGATTTTAATGCTTTATAACTGAGAATGATGAATGGTTTTTGGGAGGTCCTAAATATGCATGTTAGCTGTTATTTTTATTGTGGTAAGTCCATAGCACAATGTGTGCACATTGGAGATTTATAGTCTCTGTAATTTTTATGTCCTTTTTGTCTTTTATAGTAGTGATAGCTGATAGTCTTAGAGTGAATTTGCCCATATTGTATTTTATTTACAGTGTACCCACAATTACAACTTGTTTTCTCTTTCCCACCCCTTTAGCACACTTCGGGAGCTACAGAACAGGAAGATGCATCTCAGTAATTCATGTTTCTCTCTGTGCTCCATTCCAAGGGTAGAGGAATAAGCCTGTCATTCATTTCCTCTAATGCTCTTGCCTCAGTTTCCTTGCAGTGAGTCACAGCTTCTCCTCCACCTGTTTCTACCTCTCCAATTTACTATTCTTCGTTTATGTGTCTTTTACACTATGCTAAAAATACTCCATGGATTGCTTGTGTCTTGAAAATAGGAAATTTCACATAGTTGTCACAGATTAAGTGGAAACACGTCGTCTATTTTTGCCTCAGTCATCTGGGGTACTACACTGGAACTGAGGGTTGAAGACTTTGTAACACAGCCCCAGGCTCCTCCAGCATCAGCTTCTTCAGAGAACACTCTCTTCTCTTCCCAGAAAGCCCCATGCTTAGTTTTACCTGTAGATACAACAGAGACCACCTCAAGAGTCATTTCTCCCATGATGTTTTTCCCCTGAACTTCTGTCCTCGAGTTCTAGACGTTATGTTATTCTTCCTCTTTCTCTTTTTCTTACACACCCCATGTTGATGAAATAATTTCTTTTATGTCCATGCTCTGGGATTTTGTCTCTTTCCCTAGCAAAACTACAAGTTTCTTGTATTTTAACCACCACAACAATCTTCTCCTGGCTGAAGCTAAGCAGAATGTTCTGTATTGGAAAACACGGCTCCAGAAGTGAACTCCATTATTTAATCGATTAAGTAACAATTAAATGAGTGGTCATATTAGTAAGCATAATTAAATTATTCCCATGATTTTTGGAGAGTGAAGAGTGATACCGCTGTTGGGATGTTTCTATCATGAACATCTCTACCTGAGAGTCATTACAATATGGAGAAATTACCTGTGTAGATGTTTGGGATTGAATTTGCTGTTTGCTGCCTCCCAGTTATGGAAAGACTCAAACTAACCAACTCAAGATTGATTTTGAACAAGACACTTCCCTGTAATGATAATTGCTTTGGGCCCCAAACTGACTTATTTACTAGCTTTTTGATTTGAAAGTCATTTCCTTTTAGGACCTGAAGGGTTTTTGCAGGGCCTAGGGAATGAAACAGCCGCCTTTAATTAGAAAAAGGCCAAGATAGTCAACATACAGTAAGATTTGTGACACTTGTGTTGGGGCTGGGGTTGGGTAAGGAGAAAATGTGGGCTAGGCAGGACAAAAATTATTCATTTTTCCTGAATTAGTGAAAGGAAGGGAAGACAAAGAATTCTAATTCTCATGCTTGCAGCATGGCAGACCCCTGGTTAGACTTTGTGTGCTGTTGGGGACGAAAGGACTCCACTCAAGTCTGTGAAATCGAACTCTTGCAATGAAGAACACAGGGTACTTGAGGAGTAGATGTCTTTCAAGTATGCATTGCTAATTATTTTTCAAATTAGATTTCATATCCACATTTGATCCAATAATTCTTAACCTTAATAAAAATGGCATGTTGCCGAATTCCCACCAGAAAGTCTAGAGGTGTCTGGAACACAGAGGACAGATCTGGCTCGTAGCACGAAAGGCCCGTGACTCCCAGAGGCAATATTTTTCTTTGAAAATTATTATGCCCTTCAAATTGTGTTAATAAATCTGTTTGAAGTAAAAATGTGAGTTGCAGAGTCTGTGCCATTTTTTCTGCAAACTAAAAAAATGGTGCCTAATTTTGTCTACGTATTTCAGTTTGTTTTTTAGTCTCCTCATGATGTTTACTACATTTGTATAAAGGGAAACATCAGGTTATTTAATGGTTTGGAAATCTGAAATTGTCTTTAAAATGGGAGTTCCTTATTTTAATTGAAAACTGAAAAGTATTGTGTAATCAGCAATGAAATTTCAAATAGAAAGGAACACTAACCCAAACACAGATGTGAAGAGGAACTTAAAACAAAAAAAAGGGAAATAGACTTTTCTCCAGCTCCCTCTAGAGACCCAAGGAAATTATCAAGGACTCAAATAATTAATTGGAAGTAAAGACTATATTTCTCAAATATCATTTACATCAAATTTGAAATTCCTTTCCCTCCTATGTTTAATAGCCAATTAAAATATGAAACTAAGCCTGTTAACTAATATTACAAGCATGTTAATACTGCGGCAGCAATCTTAGGACATTCATCTGGTAGCTCCTGCTCTTTTACTTTTCTTTTTCTTTTGTGTTTTTTTAAAAAAGAGGATATAAACATTGATAACTATTATGCTGGCTAGAGAAGAAAATAAAATATATTATTTCCATATGGATCTACAACACACAAAAATATATTTGAGATTCAAAGTTATCTTAGAACAATGATTCAAATTTACAAAATTATCATATTGGGAGAAAATTGCCTGCCTTAATAAAGAAATCTGTCAACTGCTACTGTGTCCCAAAACACCACATTTTCTTGCAATTAATACTTTATTTCAAGATAGAAAATTATATAATCCAATAAATGTACAACTGATGATAACATAATGCAGTCATTCTTTTTCTTGATTTTAATGATTAAATCCTGTGAGTAGAGATTTAAAACTTATTTTGGATGGTAAGTTGTATTAGTGGACTTTCTGGAAAAATATATTCCTATAAAAATATTTATGTATGGTACAAGTGACAGTTTCATTAATTTTGGAAAACACACACACATCATAGACATACATATAAGTGAAGTCATGTGTGTGATATATATATATATACTTTTAGTGATATTATTGTATTACTTTAAACAAATGTCACATAGCTTCCCCACTGATGAAAAATTGAGTTGTTTTTAACTTGGATAAATTATTAAGACACCTGTGTAGGTTGTTGCATTGATATTTGTGTGAACATATATTTTTATTTCTATTGATGAATATCTGGGGGAAAATTTTCCTTCATTCAGAAATTGTATGTCTACCTTTATAAGAATCGCTCCAAGGAGTTTCCAAATTGTCCTAGCATTTTTCATATTTTATTTTCTCCTTTGAAGAAAAAAAAAAATAATTGTAGTTGTTCTACATTCTTGACAACACTTATTATTGCCAGTGTTTTTTTTTTAATTTTTTTTATTAGTTTATATTTCTGACTCACTCAGTCCCCCACCCGCCCCCCGAGGGCAGGGCTAGTAGAGTGCGTGGTGCTGGGAACTGAACCTCAGTCTCCTGTGCCTGTCAAAACTTGCCTAAGTAGGTGCTTCAGACTACTGAGCTATTTCACTGGCCCTGCTAGTGGCTTCAAGTTTACCCACTTAGTGAGTAAAATCATGCTTCCTGAAGCTTCACTTCCCATCTCTCTGACAATACTGTTAAGTACATGTTGATGTAATTGTTGGTTATTTGTGTCTTTTAGCCATTGTGTTTTTCCTCACTTAAACATCAGGTTATCTTTGTATTATAAAGCCTTTACATGACCTGGATGATTATATTCTTAAAAAGTGTTGCCCAGGAATTTTCTCCCAGTACGTGTCCCTTGAACTTCTCTTTACATTTTCTCCACAGTATTTTTCAAAAGTTGGAATTTTAAAAAGTTTGATAAGATATTTTTGTTTTGATTCACAGTTACTGCTTTTGAATCTTTGTCTAGAAAAATTGTTTACCACGTATCACAAATATTTCCCTGAATGTTTTCTTTTAAAACTCTTACAGCTTTATATTTGTATGTGGGGCTATGTGCCAATTCAAATTAATTTTTGCATATTAAAGGATGGATAAGGTGATTAGGTGTTTTAAATACTGCTGTGTCATTTCAGCAATATTTATGGAAAGTCTTTTGTTTTCCTCACTGAATTACACTGATGTTTCTGCCAAGTTTCAGGTGTGACTTCAAATGTATCTTCCAGTTCCATAACCTGTTGTAGTTGTCTCTTTGTAGGAGGTATCACACAGACATTTGCAATCCTGCTTTTCACTCCTGTACTTTCTGGCTCCTTCCTTGAACTCTGGTCACATGAATCTTATGCTTATTATTATTGCTCCTGATGTACCTGAGGTCTCTAAGGTTCTGTTCTTTTTATCTTATTTTTTATTAATTTTAAGGAGAAAGAAATGGCAAGGAGATAGTTTCAAAACAGGCTAGTAGGGCATTTACAATAATTAATACATTTTATAATGTTGCCTATTGTTATCTTTTTAGCAGTTATTCACAGTACAAGATGCAGACCTGATATCTTGTCTGAACAATATTAGTACAAACCTTTCTTTTTATTGAACTAAGAGAAAGTAGCTGTACATATATTCTACAAAAGAATTAATATGCTGAGCTGTAAAAGGCTCAAGTCCATAACTTCTGAACATTGCCAACTCTGCTGATAGCCCACAACTATTAAGGACTATTGGGCTATATTGGGATATTTTGCTGAATTCAAGTACCTGCAATATTTGAACTGGCATCAAGTATGAAAAGGTCTTTTACAGACTTCTCCAAATACAGCTTCTATAATAGCAATGGAACACTTATCTCTGACAAAACAAAAAAAGTGGGGAGATATAAATTCTGTTCTTTTTTAATTAACAATCTCTCTCTTTTTTGTGGTAGATCATTTATGTTGCTAGGTCTTCTAATTCAGTGATATTTTCTTTTCTACCCTATTATTGAATTGTGGAGTAAAGACTGTACTTCTTTAACAGTTAGTATTACTGAATTTTTCATTTTTAAAATATTCATTTGGGGGACTGGGGAGATGGCTCAATGGAATAAGTGCTTCCCTGGCAAGCACAAGGGCCTGAGTTCAATCCCTGGTTCCACAAAAAAAAAAAAAAAAAAAAAAAAGTTCATTTGGTTCACCTTTATGTCTTCCACTTTTTAAAACTGGAAGTTCTGTTCTTTGTTTCAAGAGGCTTTGTAGCTGCTTGCTGTTTAGGGCCATATCACCCTAAATGAGCCCAATCTTGTCTATATTTGTTTTCTAGAACTTCTTTATTTTGTTTTTAATTATAGTTTCTTACTTCAATCAGCTTAGGCTGTCCTTACAAAATTCTGTAGGATAAAATTTTGAATTTCTTAAACAGTTGAACTTTATTTTTCATAATTTTGAAGCCTGGAAGTTCAAGATCCTGGTACAGAGTGGTTGAGTCCTGTTGGGTGGGGAGACGCCAGGGTTTCTTGCTCACTCTACTGTAGAAAGGCTTCCATCAGAACCTCCCTACTCCTAAATACCTCTCTGAGGTCATATTTCCATGTAGCCTCTCACTGGTGGTTAGGTGAAGTATGAATTTTTGAAATCTTAAATATTTATTATGCAAAATTGCTTCAAAATCTTTATTAGATTATTCAAACATGGTGGCACCTCAATCTTGCCATTTGCTCATTGCCTTTTTTCAACTAATATTAAATTTATTGCAGTTCTTGCTAGGATAATTAATTTTGAGAAGGATTTTTTTTTGGCTGCCTCAGGCTGCCTTAAAGGTGGGTCTGGTAAGACATGTGGAGCTGGGGATCGAACCACAGTATCCTGAGCCTGACAGTGTTTGAGTCTCCCCACCCAACAGGACCCAAGCACTCTGTACCAGGATCTTGAACTTCCAGGCTTCAAAATTATGAAAAATAAAGTTCAACTATTTAAGAAATCCAGAATTTTGTCCCACAGAATTTTGTAAGGACAGCCTAAGCAGATTGAAGTAAAAAACTATTATTACAAGCAGGCACTGAAACAACTGAGCTAACCTGCAGGCCCCCGCCCCAGGATAATTAATTTTAGATTCAATTTGTAAATTTTAATTATTATGGTATGAAAACACTATGTACCTCTTCTATTTAACAGGAAATATAGCTGCTTGGGAGGAGAATACTTGGTCACTTCAATAGGGTTTTGTTCAAGGATGATGTCAGTTTCCACAGCCTTTGCAAGGCTGATAGTGAGCACCCCGCTTGTTCATCCCCTGTGACTAACTGATGTCTACCTCTTACTTCTGTGCTATTTTTTTTGGTCATTAATACACTTGGATGCTTGAAGGTCTGTGAAAGTACTCATACACAGAATTTTTAAATCTCTGCAACACCTACCTCTCAATACCTCTCTGTTTTGGGGGAAAAGGGAATACATTGTCTCATGCATATAGGGTTGGAAAGCAAATCTGGGCTTTGCCAGGAGACTTCAGCCACAGAGAAAACAATTCCACTATGCTATCCTTAGGTACTGACTTCCCAAGAAACTTTTCTCTAAATTTCAATGATGTTTTCAGTCATTTATTTTAATAACTTACCTATTTGGTTATTATAATAGTTTTTCTGGATTCAGAAGTTCTGCAGGCAACTTGTGAAGTTCTGATTTGACGTCATAATGGAGTTACATAATTCATGTTGTTCTTTGTGCTCTTTTTCCCCTTCAGCACTGGGGATGGGATACAGGGCTTCCCTCATGTCAGCAAATGCTCCACCACTGAGCTACGTCCACTGCTTCTCGCTGTCCTTTCAAGTTCTGTCCCACTTTTTTCTTTCCTCCCTTTGTAGAACTATAGCTACACATGAATTTTTAAAAAGTATTACTCACTCTTTCACATTTATCCATTTCCCCCTCTAATCTATCATAAGTGTTTTAACTCTCTAGAGATCAAGTCTTAAGTTAAGCCAGTCTATTGAGTTCTTTATTTCTGATACTGTATTTTATTGCATTTAACAGTTATCCAAAATTTCTATTTGAGTCTTTCATTACTTTAAATAATTATCAGTTCTGTGCCCCAAATCTCAATCTTGTTATTCTTCATCTTAAATATATTATGGTCCATAGGGCTGTGGGAAACAGCAATTATCTGGTTTCTCAATCTGTTGTCTTGATTTTATGTATTGCTGAGTGATGCTATACAATAATGTAGGGCCATCCAAATAGCTCAACAAATTAAAGTGCCTGCAAGCAGGTGCAGGGCCTAGGGGTTCAATCCCTGGGCCAGCCACGCTGGCCCTGCCCCTGGGGTGTGCTGAGATGGTGATTGAGACTGGGCATGGTGGCACACACCTGTAATCCCAGCACTTGGAAGGCTGTAAACACGAGAAACACTATGAGCCCAATCTAGTAGTGAGACCCTGAACACCTTGTAGACCCTTCCCTAAAAATAAAAAAACACAAAAGAACAGTAATTTAAAACTTGAGAAAATATTATATTTCTCTAAAGAAAACTCACACACACATATCTACTTTTGCAGAAGCATGTGTGCTACAATTTGTGTCTAGGTGTCCCCCCAAAGCCTCATGCATTCATGGGGTGGTTTCCAGAGATTGGGATTAATTCATTACATTATGCTAAGATTATGGGTGTGAGTGTTATGCCTGTTCTGGGAAAGATAATTTGCATGCAAATGTGATGAAGGAGGAGAGCCTTGCTAGCAGCCACAGCTGCTGCTTCTCCCTTTGCACTTTGCTGTCTTTCAGCACAATGAATGAATGCCCTCTGCCATGTGCAACTCTGCCTTAGAGTAAGCCAAGGATGGACTGAACTTACACTAACTGTGAGCTAAATAATCCTTTTTCCTTAATTTGTGGTGTCCAGTATTGTGCCCCAGCAATGTGAGAAATGTAACTGATACAGAATTTGGTACTAGAGAAGTAGGATTGTTATTGAGACTATATACCTGACCATGTCATTCAAGTCTTTGGGAATGGCTTATGGGAAGAGATAGGAAGGGTTTGGAGATGTTTCCTACAAGAAAAATCTCCAAATGCCTTTGACTACTTTGTGTGGAAGATTCTGGTCAGAGTTCAGAAGTCTAGAATGCTGATAGAAATCTTTCCCCTAAAGACCAGGCTGGGGAGGTTTCTTCTGGGAAGAATGGCTGCATTAGTTTTTGAACTTCAGATGTGTGTTATGGCTTGGGATAATGTTTGTCTGTATTTTGTTCATGTCCAGAGACTGCCTGAGACTGAGATGAAGCATCATGCACCGATTAATCTAGCAAAAGAAATTTCAAGACAGTTGAATGTTGAGGGAGTGGCATGGATATTTTGTTGGAAGATTTCGATCATATTAATGTTGATAATGAAGAGCAAAGAGCCCTGAAGTATGATTTAAAATGCTGTAAGCTTTGGCCAGAAAGCAAGTGCCAAAAACATTGTGGACCACAAACATAGAGCTGAGAAGATCTACATTGTGGAAAGGTAACAGAATAGAAACGAAGTCCTGAAGGCATCTGTAGAAGCAGGAAATCTCCACCCTTTGCAGCCTTTAAACTGCAAAAGTGAAAGACTTTGCTCTGAAGAAAAAGCCACAGAGAAACATACTCCAGAATGGAGGTGGTGGCCACACCGAGTTCCAGAATGGCAGCAGCATACAGAGTGTGTTCCTCAGAATCAGGGCCAGAGTTCTCAGTGATCCAGGCACTTGACTCATACAGCAAAGAGAAAACAAAAAGTCTGGCTCCTGCAACAGCTGACAGCAGATCTTGGTAACTTGTCATCATCCACATGTCTCTGGTTTTAGGCCCATACATGATGCAGAAATTCTGAGATTAAAAAGGCTTCTACCTCAATTTTACAAGGCCTGGAAGGCCAGGCAGTATGCCCCTGGGAGAACGGTGTGTGAAGCAAAGAGTTAGAAGCCTTATGTGCAGTGGAAAACCCACAAGTTTAGGAAATCCAGAATCGTGGATCATCTGAGGAAAGCTTCAAGGAGGAAGCAAAGCCAGCCCAAGAAAGAAGCCCTGGGAGCTACTTCTAAAAAGTACCATAGAAGTGGAGACACATGGAGCTCACAATTTGCCACAGATTGCTTCAGATGTTCCACATGGAACTGCAGGACTTAATATTTGCCTTTCTGGATTTTGGGCTTATTTTGGTCCCAAAGCTTTGCATTTCATTGTTTGTATGTTTTGGAAAAGTTATGTTTCTTGCACTATTGAATATTTAAAATATTTAACTTTTCATTTGCACAGGGGTTCACAGCTAAAAGTTTATCCTAGATCTTGGGAGGGACTTGGGACATGGAATTTGCAGCAACGCTGAGACTGTTAAGACTTTGGCAACTCTTACAGATGTAATAAATGTCTTTTGCATAAGAAATGTGCATGAGTCTTTGGGAGGCTGGGGGTATAACGTAATGGTTGATACCTAGGTTTTCTCCCAAAGCTTAATGCAGTCATGAGATGGCTTCTAATTTTTGTGATTATTCATGATCTAATTTTGGGATTATGGGTGTGAGTGCTATACCTTTCCTGGGGCAGATAATCTGTACACAAGTGTAATGCAAGGAGAGAAGCTTGCTAGCAGCCACAGCTACTGCTCTTACTTTTGCTCGTTGTTTTCCACCACCATGAATGGCTGGCCTCTGTCATATGCCACTTTGCCTTGGATCCAGCTGAGTATGGACTGAAACAAACACTAATTGTGAGCTAAAAAATCCTTTCCTTTCTTAAATTTGGGTGTTGGGTATTGTGTCCTGCCAATGAGAGAAAAGTTACTGAGACACTGGATGCTGGTACTTCCTTAGAAAGTAAGTCCAGGCTTAGTGATGAATGGGCAGGAAAACAGTTTTATCCCTGCAAGAGTTCCAGCACCCATTTAACTCTTTCTGTATGTTTGCATTGTTTCAGGGTGTCATCCTCATGTATGTGGGGTTCGCCATGTCCCTATGCCCAGTATTCCTTAGATCCTACATCTTAGCTTCTCAGGCTTAACTGGCTCTTAAGACTTCTGTTCAGCTTTCTAAAGTTTCAGCCACCTCTCATTCAATTGTCAAGTACCATACTACTCTTAAAATCTTGCTCTGTCAATTTTACTACCTTATTAACTTCTTGTTGTCTTCAGGATTAAAAAAAGGTTGTATATATGCCTCATGTTTTTTAAAAAATCTCTAAATGGAATTCTCTAATCTGGTACTTCCAATAGTTGGAAGTTGCACTGAATAGAGTAACACTTTGTTTACTGTGTGGAGAAGGGTGCAGTTAGGGAATTTCATAATGTTCCAACATTATGGAGTGCATAAACATACTAAGATGCCTACAACCTTACTAGGTGAAAAAGTCACAAAATCAGTGATGGAATCTTGTGATGGAAATGCTGTTCATAGATTTATGACACTTTTGTCTAGTTGATGGTTAGAGAAAAATTAAGGAAGACAAGGTTTGTTTAGCTCAAAGTTAGTGAGGTTCCAGTCCATGTTCAGCTGGCTCCAAGGCAAAGTGGCACATGGAAGAGGCCAGCTATTCGTGACAGTAGAAAACATCAAAGAGCAAAGGGAGAAGCAGCAGCTGTGGTAGTTATCAAGCCTCTCTTCCCTCCTTACATTTATATGCAGATTATCTGCCCCAGAACAGCTGCAGCACTAACACCCATAATCCCAGCATTAGATCAATAATTAATCAAAAACTCTGGAAGTAAAATCCATAACCTCATGAGGCTTTGGGAGAACACCTACATACAAACCATAACTCATATGTATCTCCTTAGCCTGTACAACATTCCTCCCCCAAAACACAAATTTACCCTTTCCTCTTCACTTCCCCATATTTTCATTTCCTTCTTTTGTGACCAGCTTCTCAATACTTTTGTCCTATTGCCTTCCTTCACTTATGCATATCTGAAGTTATTCATAGATATTTATTAAATAAGCTATAGAGCCCACAAAGGGTAACAAATGCTATAAGGCTTGTAGGAAAAACCAGCTTGTTATAACAGAAACAATAAAAAGACTCTGAGGTGACATTAACTAGGGAGAGATTTAGAACTTTTCTTATAAATAGATTATCAGCTTCCATCACAAGTCCAAGTTCAAAAGACACAGCAAATGCGCCCTAATCTCCAGCCTATCCACTTTTGGATGCCATGTGGCTGAAATGCTGATCAACATTTTTAGGCTCCTTTGCCAAATATACTTGAAATGGAAGTCATAGTTATTGTCCTCATAGTATTGTAACCAATATAATTTTATTAAAGAGAAAATACCAGCATTAATATAAGTAGTATCACAGGAGAAATGGGGGTATTTGTTGGATAACCCAATGAAAAAATGATAAATGAACAGAAGTTGATGAGAAGAGCTCTTGTCTTGGCCTCTGGTCAAAAGCACAAAGCTTTAAACTATTGCAGGGATGTTTTTTCTAGACGTGTTCTGGGAAACAAATTCAGCTAAATATAAATCAAAGGCCTTCTCTTTATTGGAATTCAAGGATGATACAATATAAGAGGCGAGGGATATTGCCAGAAGAAGAAACAAATATTTCCTCCTGAATAGACAGATCTTTGTGAAGAATGGGTCTACCTCTTGGACTCATACAATGCTTGGAGGTGGATGCCTCTGTATGGTCTCTGGAAAGGTCTCCAAGTGCTCTGGTGGTGCACATGGGGAAGAGAACTGCAGTGTTCAGAGGTGCTCAGAAGGGAAGCTCCAGATCAACAAGGATGACCTGTGTACAGCGAATTCATTACTACATCTGTAATTCTGTCATTAGTTCATTGTCCCTTCTCTGCTCGCTGATTTTAAAGTATCCAGAATCTATATTGTATTACTTTGATGAATTCATGCACCTACAATATATGAATGGCAATGGAATACCCATCTCTGACAAAAGTAAACAAAAAAGGGGGACATAAATGAAGGACCATTTTGTAGTGGAAAAAATATATCTGTACATACAAAATAGCATAGATATACAGCTACTTTCTCTTAGTTCAATGAGAATATTTTGAATTAATGGTGTTTAAGCAAGATATCATGTCTGCATCTTGTACTATGAATAGCTACTACAAAGACAACAATATGCAATGTATAAATTATTGTAATTGTCCCACAACCTGTTTTGAAACTGTCTCATTGCTACTTCTTTCTCAATAAAATTAATACATATAAAAAAATTATCCAGAGTCTCAGATTTACCTCTCAAAAGATGCTATAGTTCCTAACTGGCTTTTCTTTCAAAAGCCTCACAGTAATCCAATCATCCGCAGAAATACAGTGCAGCTGTTGGGAACTATTTCAGCTTGCCCCATTCCACATGTTTTTCATGCCCACACTGATGCTTATGAAAGTCTACATAACTCTAAAGTGCTGTGTGCAGGACACACTTGTTTCAGAAGTCAGCTTCTAGACCCTTGTATGGGTATTGGCCTTTCTTGTTAAGGCAAATGCCCTGGTGTGGAACAGTTCAGCAGAACTCCCTGCAAAGAGGCTAGAGGCAAGACCCACCCAGCTGATTCAGGAGCAGAACATCTTGCCAGGGTAGCACAGAGGGTATACCTCCAAGGGCTGCAACAGGAATAAGTGGAGCACAGCAGCCAGACCCCAGCCAGATTCAAGCAACACCCACCTAGAGGAATCTGAACTTCGTAGATCTGGACCTGGTGCTAAGGCAATAACTCTATCTAAGCTCTACACCAAAGATCAGCAGACAGTGCTATACAAAATGACAAAGAGAAGGAACAAAATACAGTCCACCCAGAACAAATGCAGAAGACACTAGCATAGAAGAAATTGGAAATCACACACCTGAAATCTCTGAAATAATAGTGTTGGAAGTAAAGAAACAACTGTAGAAAGGTATAGAGGAAATCAGATCACATATAATATCTGAAGTCAAAAAAGAAATGATAACTATAATGAAAGAAGTACTAAGTTCTTCTAAAGAAGACACTGATAAAAAAATAAAGCAGAATATAAAAATGATGGAATCCTTGAAAAGCAATATAGGGAAAAAATAGAATATATGAAGCAGATTCAAAGTGATATACACATTAAAACCTCAATCACTAACTGGCAAAACCATTTGAATGAAAGTGAAAATAGACTTTCAGACCTTAAAGACACCATTGCAGTTAGTGAAAAAGTAAGAAAAGATCTCTTAAAAACAACTAGAATGCAGGAAAAAAAAATTCAACATCTGCAAGATGATGTAAAGATGAATAACGTGACACTAATAGGCATCAATGTGAAGGAAGGAGTCAGTACAAAAGATATATAAAAATAAATGCAGAAGTAATAGCAGAAAACTTCCCAAATATGAAGAAACTATTTGACATTCAGGCAACCAAAGCATATAGAACTCCAAATAACATCAACCCAATTAAAACCACACCCAGACATATAATAAAGATCCCAGAAATTCAGCACAGGAACAGTATGTTAAAAGCTGCTAAAGAAAAGATAATGATCACATTTAAAAGGAAAACCCATCAGAATAATGGCAGATTTCTCTTCACAAACCATGAAGTCAAGAAGAGCATGGAGCAAAGTAATACAAGTCTTGTGAGAAAACAAATTCCAACCCAGACTGATACACCCTGCAAAACTCTTTCAAGTATAATGGAGAAGTGAAATGCTTCCATGACAAAGAACAACTTAAAAATTTCATGATGACAAAGCCAAGCCTACACAGACTACTAAATGATGTGTTGTAGAGAGGGAGCAAAATGATCATCACTCCATGAATGAGAATGGAAAGAACACACCAAATAGGGCAAACAATTAAACACAGGAGAATAAGAGGTATACAGTAGTAGTAGTCTTTCAGTTATTCTTCTGTGTAGAGCAGCAAAATATTTCCTTCAGCACACTCTACAAATGGACTTTTCCTGCACCCTTTGGGTCATGATTCCATCTGGGTTTACAGGGTGGATTTCAATGAAATAGCACTAGCATAGTCCCACAAGTGACAACTAACCACCAGTAAGTGTCACAGTCATTATCCATGTCTACAACACACTAGAACTTTGTGTGATATCCTATCTCCAAACTGTTAGAAGTGCTGGTCATTTATTTGCCATTCCAGAATTTATCTTATGTTTTATTCTTAGTGCTTCTTCACTATCATGAAAACTTTTTCTTAGTTCAATTGTTTTGAAACATTTACTTTTTAATTAATTAGTATTTAATTTTCTGAATATTGCTTAATCTTAATTTTTAAGATTTATACTATAGCTTTAACTTACAATTTACTTAAAAAACATGGTATATCTTCTCCTAGTATTAGAAACTTTAAAAAGTATATTTCCATTTTCCATTGACTTTATATTACTTCTTCCCTGTTTTTATACACACACACACACACACACATATATATATATATATATATATATATATATATATATATATATGAAAAAATACATGTTTAACCCAACATAAGATTGGTACTATTTCATAGAAATCTTTAATAACCTTTTAAATAAGAGTTCATCTAATATATTTTATATAGTCCTGCATAACTATCATTTTGAGAGTTCTTTATTATTCATCCAGGAGCATACTGCAACTTCTCTTGCCTTTTGAATTATGCTCTTTATTATTTTCTATATGTTACATCTGGAGGTATTAGAATATTTCAATTTTGTATAACTGGAAAATATTTTACTTTTAGCTTTAAAAGGTATATTTGCTAAATATAAAATGCAGAGAAGACAGATTTTTTTTTTCTTTCTTTCAGTCCTTTAATTAGTCTAGTTTCTTACACACTTGGCCTTTTTTTCTTTCTTTCTAATGTGGAATAAGATACTATTTTATTTTGTTCTTCCCTAGGTAATATTTTGTGTATATGCTTTAGTGATTTTTTTCTTTACAATAAGTTTTGTATAATTTCATTTTTGTGTATCTTGCTATGATTTTATTCAAATTTCTTATGCAAAAGTTTCGTTTTTCTTGGAAATGCAGTGTTATAATTTCAAGTAAATTCAGAAATTTTAAACCTTTAAATATTTATTGCCTATCCCTTCCTACTTTGAGAATTCTAATTATTTGAATATAAGTTTCTTGATTTTGACACAGAATGAACTATTATATGACTGATCTGTGATTTCTTTCTTCTTCATTTTTATTTTGGACAGTTTTTATTGTTATATTCATTTAAGTCTGTAAACTATTTACAGTGTGCAATCTATCTCATGAAGTCTTCATTTCAGAAATAATTCTCTAAAAATCACTCTTCTCCATCTTATATTTTTTACATTTCAATATTTCTCTACAATTTTACTATAATATGTAATTATTGATTTTCAATAAAGTTAATGAAAAAAGTGCTATTCTTCTGTGTCAGAGTCTCAAAGTTCTGAAATTACAAGCTTGCATCACCATGCCCAGTGATGTAGAAATTATTTCTTTTATTTTTATTAGGATATATTTGCAATATTTGTTGGCCTTTGGGCTAAGATGAAGTATGATATATACTTGCAGTATATGATGAGTTCATTGTGGACAATCCATACCTGTATGTAACACATCTTAAATCCTGTTTTAATCAGCTTCTCTTTAGTCTCTGTTCCTTCATCCTCTTTCCTTTTGCAAAAGCTCTATATCTCCGTTATTTAATATCTTTTATTTTGATTTCTTTTTGAAGAAAGGTTTTACTATGAAGTTCAATCTATCCTTGAACTCACTTTTTAGCCCAGACTGGCCTCAAATTTACAGCAATACTCCTACCTAAGCCTCCTGAGTGCTGGAATTACTAGTGTGTGCCATCATGCCTTGCTTAATCTTTAATTTGTTTATAGTTTAAATTTCTTGTACAACAGAAACCATGCATACTTGAGCTTGTGTGCTGGATTTATCTTCCTTAATATATTCTCAAATTGCATCCATTATCCTATAATGGCTCAAGTTGATCCTTCTTTATGGAATAGTAGTATTTTGCTGCATAAAAATATCAAATTTTATTCATACATTCATCTGATAAAAGATACATAGGTTGCTTCAGAGATTTAACTCTTATTCATAAGAAGCAGGAATATAAGAACTTTTTAGGCTACTGAAATTTCCATTTTACTTTCTATTTTAAATTATCGTCATCATAATTAGATCAGAAAACTTTTCAGTTTAAGATTTTATTAAAAATGTTTTTCTTGGGCCATCCAAATAGCTCAGTGGATTAAAGCACTTGCAAGGAGCACAGAGGTGGGAGTTAAATCCCTGGGCCTGCCATGCAGACCCTGTCCCCAGGGCACGCTGAGAGGGCAATTGAGACTTGCCGTGGTGGCGCGCGCCATTAATCCCAGCACTTGGAACGCTGTAAACAGGAGAATCACTATGAGTCCGATCTAGTAGTCACACCCTGAATACCCTGTAGACTCTTCCTTAAAATACAGAAAAAAAATATTTTTCTTAATTTTATTTAATGAACAAAAATGAAATAGAATAAAATCAATAAATAATTTCAAAACACGATAATAGGAAATTACCAATGGTTATTACATTGCATATTGTTTTCTTCAAAGTCATTTTCAGATTACCAAATATAGGCATGCAAGGTCAATCAAACAATATACACGCTAACTGTGAATTATGAATGAACTAATATAAATTCAGTGAAGTAGTAGAACTATAAACTAATAGAAATCAGTAGTACAGTTCTCTTAACAATCTTTTGTATGCTCCTTCCTGCTTTTCTCTTCTACCCTCTCAGTTATTCTTTCTTTTCTGAGCATTATCTTTCCTTTCACAATGTCATTGTATCTTTGGGATCTCATTAACTGTTTCTTACACTAGGGAGACAACACGATATTTACACATGTGACTCTGATTTACATCACTCATGAGTATGGTCTCTAATTGCATCCATTTACATAGAAAGCCCTTGGGGCCAGGGAGATAGCTCAGTAGAATAAGTGCTTGCCTGGCAAGTGCAAGGGCCTGAGTTCAATCCCTGGTTCTGCCAAAAAAAAAAAAAAAAAAAAAAAAAAAAAAAAGCCAATACATAGAAAGTCCTTGAGTTTAATCTTTCTTTATAGCTGGGTACCACTTCCCCATATAAAAATACACACATGTTTTTATCCATTCTTTAGTTGATGGACATTTGGGATGTTTCCAATATTTAGCTATGACAAACTATAATAATATAAACAAGGGTGCACATACATCACAGTGGAGTGTTTTAATTTCTGGGAAAATACCCAGAAGGAGAATATTGAGGGCAAGTCGGACTCCTAATATTAGTTGAGAAGTATTTATGCTGATTTCCACAGTGGTTGCTCCAATATAAACTCCCACAAACAATGGAGAAAAGTTCATTTTCCCTATAGCTTGCCAGCATTTGTTATCGGTTGATTTCTTCCCTGAGGTGAGTGGAATCTTGGTGCTGTTTTAATTTGCATCTTTCAAATGACCAATGATGGTCAACATTTCACCGTCTATTTATTTGTCATTCTTCATCTAAGTATTGTGTACACATCTCAGATGCCCATTTTTGACTGGGTCTTTGAATTTTGGGCTCCTGAATTCTATAATTCATGATATATTCTAGATAAAAACCCGTTGTCTGAGGAACAATTGGCTACTATTTTTTCCCAAATCATGGGTTTTCTTTTTACTTTGTTGGTGATTTTTTTTTGATGTACAAAAGCTTTTAAATAAGGTGAGATTCTTATTTCAGTTGTCAATTCTTTGAAGTTTTTCCTGTGTCGTTTGGGATAGTTTCGGGAACTCTATGCCTACTCCTATAGCTTCACAATTCTTACCTAATTTCCGTTCCAGTAGATTTAGTGTTTCAAATATCTAGATATTTGATTCATTTTTAAGTTACTTTAATGCATGGTGATAAGCATGAGTCTATTTTTAGTCTTTGGTGTATAGATAGTTTTTCCACAACCATGTATTAAAGAGGCTTTCTTAAGAAAGGGAAATGATATATTTATGTCTATACACAGGATAGCTTATATAATCATACGCTGACTTCTGCTGGTGTATTGAAAAGAGAAGTTAATGCTTAATTCTTATTCTTTTTTTTTTTTAGTTTCTTACAACTTTTTATACCAATTTTGTTTGCTTTTATCTGGTAATCTAAACAACTCATTTGAAGACAACATTATGTAATATAACAACTATGTTTAAATTCCTATTATTTTTTAAGTGAAATTCTGTATTGTTTCTAACGTTTTGTTTTGTTTTTCTATTTTTGTTCTCTTTAAAAAACAAAAAAATTATGAATGTAAAATAGGTAAAAAGTAAAGAGGTTTTCCTTCTAGTGAACAAGTTTTATCCCTTTGTCAAAGACAAGATGGCTGAGTGTGTTTGTAATTGTGTCTGTATCTTCTAATATATTCCACTGATTCTCAGATCTGTTTTTTTTTTTTCAGTACCGAGATGATTTAATCACAGTAGCTTTATGGTATAATTCCAAATCAGAGCTTGTGATGCCTCCTGAATTGCTTTTGTTGCCAAGGATTGACATTGTTATTTTAGATTTCTTCTTTTTTGGTGCAACCGGGGATTGAACTCATGCCCTTATGCTTGCCAGGGAAGCCCTTATTCTACTGAGCTATCTACCCAGCACCTAGGTTTGTTCTTCCACTGATGAATTTTAGAAATATTCTCTTTAGATCTGTGAGGTATGATAGTGGTATTTTGATCAGGATTGCATTGATTCTGTATGTACTTTGAGAGAATGTCTATTTTCACAATATTGGTTCTTCTGATCCATGAGCAAGGAATATCTTTCCATTTTCTGAAAAGCTCTTTGAGCTCTTTTTGCAGAGTACTGTAAATACCTAAGTATACGTCATTTACTTTCTTTTTTGATTTATTAATTTTTATGTTTCACTTTTAGAATGATATTGTAAAGAATGTAATTTCCCTAATTTCTCAGTTAGTGAATTTGTTGTTTATGTACAGGGATTCTATTAATTTTGCTGAGTGCTCACTTGCAACCTGGCATGCTACTGAACTTGGTAGTAATATCTAGAAATTTTTTGGTGTAGTTTTTGGGGTCTTCAATATAGAGTATTTCTTTCCTGTCTTTGTTCCTTTTATTTCTCTCTCTTGTTTATTTATTCTGGCTAATGTTTTCAGAACTATAATGAAAAAGAGTGGTGATAGTGGACATCCTTATCGTGTTCTTGATTTAGAGTGAAGTTTTCAATTTTTTTGACCATGTAATATATTGTTGGTGGGGGCTGGGGAGATAGCTCAGTAGCATAAATATGTCATATGAAGCATTTTTTTCATCCTTTGACTTTCTATGAATTTCTCCTTTTGAGTTAAATGTGGTTTTTGTATAGAGCATATTGTTGGATTTTGTTTTTTCATCGACTCTGCCAGTCCATTTCTTTTAATTGGTGAATTGAAATTATTTAGATTGAGTCCTAGCCCAGGCCCCGTGAGTGTGTGGGAGAGCTTCCAGCCACCCTGCACCAGCGGGACCTGCAGGTCCAAGCCCAGGTGCAGTGTAGGTGAGACCCTCTTCCACCCACTTGGAGGCCCCCAAACAATCCGCAGCACCCCACTCCCACCACACCTGCCCAGTGAGAATGTCTGCTGCTTTCTGGGGACCCCCAGATCCAGCCCTAGCCCAGGCCTTGTGAGTGTGTGGGAGTGCTTCCTCTCCACCCTACTCCACCTTGCCCCCTCCAGACTCAGGTCAGGTCTGGCATGCAGGCCTGGGGTGAAACCCTGCAACAGCAATCCCTGCAGAGAGAGTAGGGGACAAAACCATCCAGCTAGTCCAGAAGCAGAACATCTTGCCAGAGGGGCACAACAGGTTCACTCCTAAGGGTGGCAACAGGAAGCAGTGTAGCATAGCAGCCAGACCCAAGCCAGGACAGCAGGATAAATCCAAACTTTGTAGATCTCCACCTGAATTTCAGTAGCTGGTAAGGTTATAACTGCACCAAAGCTCTACAACAAAGGTCAGAAGATAGTGCTACACAAAATGACAATGAGAAGGAGCAAAATGCAGTCTCAGACCCTAAGCCCACCCATAACAAGTGCAGAGTGTGGAGGACCACCTAAGCAGCTCTCCTTGAAAGAAGAGCAACTGTCTCCATTTTGACTGAGCCTGACCCTATTTCCTATGTACAGAGCTGGATAAGACTTCTGTTTATCAATTGGCCTTAGGTAAATGTAGACCACCCACCTAGCTCAGCTCACAATGATCACCTACTTCCGACAATTCTCAGTCAATCCTCCTCAAGCCACTCCCCCACTGAATAAAAACCGGGTGAGGCCCTGGGTCCCTCTCTTGGTTCCGAAAAGCCATCTTCATGGCTGGACTTAGAGTCCCTTGACTCCCTGATGATTGAAAATATAATTTAGTGTCTTTATTTTCACCGTGGGTTGCATTGTAAGTGGTAGCTTGGAATCAACTTGATGGGATTCCAATAACGTAACTTTGGGATTACAAATACTGGCTTCTTGGACTGAGATGAGATCCAGAAAGTGTCTCCTACAGCAGAGGACACTAACACAGAACAAATTGGGAATCACACAGCTGAAATCAATGAATCAACGGCTTCTGAAATAAACAAATGCAGAGAGGTATAGAGGAACTCAGATTGGAAATTAAAAAAGAAATCCCTGAATTAATAGCATCTTCAGTAAAGAAACAAATGTAAAACATATGGAGGAAACCCAATGCCCACACAGAACAAATGCAGAGGACACTAGCTGAGCTCAAATGTATGAATTAACAGTGCAAATAGTAAATAAGCAACAGCAGAAAGTCATAGAGGAACTCAGAGCAGAATTCTTTTATACTAGCTCAACTCAAATGTATGAATTAACAGTGCTGATAGTAAATAAGCAACAACAGAAAGTTATAGAGGAACTCAGAGAGGAATTTTTTTCTGAAATAAAAAAAGAATTCTCTGAACTCATAACATCTGAAGTAAAGAATCAACTACAGAAACATGTGGAGGAAACCCAATCTGGAAAAAGCACTGCAGTAAAAGAATTAATAATTGCTTCTGAAGAAGACATTGATAAAAAAAATAGAAGACATTAGAAAAATGATGGATTCCTTGAATGAGCAGTACAGGAAAGAAATAGATCTCTTTCTGTTGTTCTTGGAATTTTAATCCTTTCTGTTTCTTTGTAGACTATCTTGCAGTATACTTTGTAGGGCTTATTTGGAGATCATGTACTTCTTCAGTTGCTTTTTTTCATGGAAGCATCATATTTCTCAAGCAATTTTGAAAGTTAGTTGTAAAGAGTTTTAGCTCTTCTTGATTTGATGGTATATGTTAAGTCTGACTTCATTTTCATGTACGTTTCTTTATAGGTGATCCAATACTTTTCTGTAACAGTTTTTTTTTTCTCCATACTAGGAATTGAACTCTCACCCTTGTGCTTGCCATGGAAGCACTTATTCTACTGAGCCATCACCCTGGCCCCGCTTTGCACCATCTTGTTGCTGTTGAACTGTTATTTCCTAGTTCCGTGTTTTTTGTTTGTTTGCTTGTTCTTTTTCTTTTGTTTTGTCTTCCAGTTCAAGGTATCAAACTCCAGACCTTGTGCCTGCCATGGAAGTGCTTATGCTACCAATGGAATCTCCAGAGCTCTTTCTCCTTCTTTTTTTTTCCAGAACTGGGGATGAAGCGCTTATTCCACTGAACCATCTCCCCAGCCCTCTTTCTTCTTAATTTTAAGAGATCTTCCTTTTCACATTCAATAGCTAATATCATGTTTTCAAAGTCTAAAAGTCATCTTCAGTTCTATTCAAGCAGTTTTGCCAACTTTATTTTTTTTTTAAAATGTATTTGGTTCCTACAGAGTCTCACTATGCAGCTCAGACTAATAGCAATCATCCCATTTCAGCTTCCACAATGATGGGATTACAGGTGTATTCCACTATGTCCACACTCTGTGGCTGCCTCCACCCACTCTGGGGTTGGAGCTGGTGTGGCATGGGATACCAGGAATCAAACCATGGCCCCTGCGAGTGCCTAAGCAGGCACTTTAGTCCACCAAGCTATCTCACTGGTCCCAGTTTTGCCAACTTTCAATAGGATTGTAAACTTCATGGATATCTCTTTGAATCTGTTTCATGCATGCTAATTATTTCCTATATTTTTCATTCAAGGTTTACATCATTTTCATGTATTCTCCTACTTTTTTGTCTATGTCTCCTTTACATATTCTGAGCATTTCTTTTGTTATGGTTGTCAATTTCTGATTTTATCTAAGCTATTATTTATAATATGATGTCCTCAGTTGTTTGTTACCTGGAATTATTTCTTTACTTCAGTTGCCATCATTTCTGAAATTTCAGTTGTGTGACTTTCAGTTGCTTTTATGTTGATGTCGCTTCAATTAGTTCTGGATAGACTGGAGGTTTGAAATTACATTTTTCTCCTTAGTCTTGACATTTATATATTTTTTATAAAGTTGTGTCTTTTTGTGATGATCTTAGTGAGTTTTGCTAATAAGAAGCTATGTCACTAGTATCAAGGCCACTCTATGAAATTCTGGTCTTCAGGCATATCTTCTTCATGTAGAAAATTCTTGATTTATATCTGTTCCAAGATCCTGCCTTCTCAGTTAATGGAGACTGGGGTTTTGGGATGTATTTGGCTTTGTCCCAATTCTTTTGGTGTGGGATGAGATGAGGTTATTACCCCAGCACTTCCCAGTATTTGGTAGACAAGGCAGAACAACTGATTACAACTGATGGGACGTCCTAGCTAGAATAATACAATTAGCAATTATGAGAGCAGCAAGCACAAAGTATATATGGAAAAACTTTGGCATCTCTTGATTTTGTTTTTTTAGAACATAGAAGCATAGTCTTTTGTTATATAACAAACCAATCATAAACTAGGAGTTTATTTGCAAAGTGTTTCCCCTTGTTAGAGTAGATTTACCTAAGGTTCTTCTGGTTGTGCCATGGGCATTCTGGAGTGCACAGGCGAGTGCACGTGTCCCAGGTACTTCCCATGCTACTGGTCTCCGGGTGCAGAGGGTGGGCAAAGCACCTGAGTTCTTAGGGAGGAGGCTCCTGCAATGCTGGAGGGGTACTGGGTAGGATCTCACCCCTCTCTCCATCACCAAGGCTCTGAGATGGATCCCTTGACTGAGAATAATTTAAAATTAGTTTACAGTAAAAATAAAATGAAAAAATGCAATGATTGAAGATGATTTTTTTAGTTCTTAGAAATTACTAAAGGAAAGAGCTTAAAAACTGTATGTAGCCTGAAAATAATTATTTTTGCAAATGTGATATAAAGCATTATATTATAATCCAATGAATACACAAATATAAAACTACTGAGATGTCTATAAATGATTATACAGATTACCTACAGAATAAGAGATCAATTATATTTCATATTTGTGCCTTCAAAATGTGTCACAGTGTCTCAGCATCATAAGATGAAGGAATCCATATATTTTCATATCCTTAAATAATGTTAAATAATTCATGATCATTAGTAAAATACACATATATCTCTTTATCCACTCTATACGTTAGCTTATCTTTCCATGCATCACAATGAACATTGAAATTCCCAACTGTATACCTCTACACCCAACACTTACTTGTCAACAGCTCGCAGAAAGCCAATACTGCAGAAAATCATTTTGCTCTCAAGGAAAACAAAATAACATGGAAGGCTCGTGTTTGTAGTCATTACTCTGAATCCTCAATGTATAAGAAAAATTGTAATTAATAGTCCTGTATGTGTAGAGACACGAAAAGAGGAAAAGGAAAACAGGAAAAACAGATGTTCACTAGGTCACATCACTAGTCAAGGCCAACTCAAGCTTGAAAATTCATGGCTCTTCACTTATGGAACTTATGAAACATGATAAAACTACCTAACTTATGAAACAGCATACAATTACAAAACTAAGAGAAAATTTAGAATTTTTTTTCTCAAAGTAATCATTATTAAGAAGAGATAGTTGAAAGCCTAGAGTAACACAGTTTGATTCTAGATGGTACAACATGCAGCAATTTGACTCATATTAGCAGTCATGATTCTTATATACAAGAAGTTGTGTTTCTCTTTTTTTATCCTGCAAAAGTAAGTTACTGGTTTAGCTTTCATTTATATCTCACTTATTCCCACTAAATTTGAAATAAAATTTGATCCAATAAGTGTGTGTTTTTCATCTATCAAATTAAAGCCTAACTGCATTTTGTGGAAAAAGAATAATCATACACAAAGTGTAAACTACATTACTACTAGACTGGAGTAAATGCATTTAAAATATTTTTTCTGACAGAGAGTCTTAATCATTTTACTTAGCCTATGAAACAAGGGCCTATTACAAAGTCAATGGAAAGTTTAAAATTTTAACTTCCATATTAATTAGAATGTATATCTAAATATTATGTAAACATTTTCCTAAAATATTTAGAGTTAGAATAGTATGGTAATTGTGCCATTTCAAATCTTGATGGGTGGGCCTAAAATTAGTTGGCCATTTGATGTACTCTTCACATTAATTAGGAGGGGCAAAGTGCAAGGAAATAATAAGATATGTGGATACTCCTTTTATAAATATAGAATAGAATGTCCCGCATAGTGTAATGCCAAGTATGTGAGATGATAGAGAAACTCAGTTTGATTTATACTCTTATCTCAATCATGTAGAGCAAGTCCTTCTATGTAAGCAAGGAATCTGTATTAAGACAGGGGCAGGTTTGGCTAGTACCTAAGGCCCTGATGATGACCATATTCTACTAATATCTGTGTGAAGATCACCCAATATTACTGGCATTAAAAAAGAAAATGAATCTAACTATTAAGATTTATTATAATGGAACTAACAATGTTATTACTACCCCTGGAAATGCTCTTTTACAATTTGCCCACTTTCATCTCATCGCTCTTTTCCAGAATTATTCTGGAAGTTTGCTTTTGCATTTTTAGTTGCATTTTCCTGGATTTGGTGTTCTGAATCAATAAAAATGCTCATGGCAATTTCTGTAAAATAAAAACATTATAATATGTCTTCACTCACCACATATGGCACTCTGTGACTTCCAGCTCTAACTCAGTGTCTCAATAAGCATAAAGGGAAACATTTCAGGACTCTTTCAAAAAGTCCCAGGAAAGAATGGAATTAATATGTTCAAAAGTGAGAAGGAAGAACATTGGCTATATATATATATATATATATATATATATATATATATATATCAGGGATTGAACTCAGAACCTTGTGCTTTATAGGCAGGCACTTAAGCTGCTGAGCTAACTTCCCAGCCCAGCAATGCATCGTTAATGAAATATAATTTTAGTTTAAGCATTCATTGAATATTTTGATAGCCTAAACTTGATTTTTATTAACAAAAAATAACTAGTGATTACAGGTGAGTGCTACAATATATGATAGATTATCTGTAACTGGGGAGACATTCTTTGTACATCAATCATTTTCATAGAGACTACATTTAGGTAAATTATACACAGATTAATTGCTAACCAAACTCAAGTGTGTTTCACTGAGAAAAGAAAATGAGGAAGATACCTGATTTGGTTTCAGAACCTGCTTCTGTATTCGTGCCTTTGATTTCATCTGTCATTATCCATTTGAAAAACCTTTGCACTTGGGAATGTACCAATTTTCAGATCATATCACTGACCTGCTTAGTATTATACCAATCATTTTTTTTACTGTGATCCAAATAAACTTGTCCTCTAACTTTCTTGTTCTTTCAGCACCTCTGCCTACCTGTAGTTCAATTTCACCATTCTCCTCAGGGCTCAATGTACTTAATTCCTTCATCGTTTAACCCATCAAATTCCCTAAATCCTTTGTCACATTCTGGGCTTTATTTTCAGAACACTGTTGCTCTGTATTTTTGCCTAGCTGATTCCTCTGAGTCATGCAGGCTGATGCTCAAATGTCACAACCACAGGGAATCTCCCTCGTTTACCTCACAGAAATGATCACTGTTCCCTTTTGACTCTCACCCTGCCCTTTCACGTCTTCTTTCCATTTCTCTACATCCCATCAGAGTTACCTGAATTTCCTATGAGGGTGTGTAGATGTGTTTGTTGACCTCTTCTCAATGTTTGCTAAGCTCTGGAAGAAAGATTTATTATTATTATTATTATTATTATTATTATCATCATGATCATTATTATTATTATGCCATCTCTTCATCTGTAGCACTGGCCAATGTTGTCTTCCACAAAATGGCTCTTAAATCATTGAATCCACCTAAACAAATGACTGAGTGGAAGACTGTATGACTGTTACTAATGAAGAGCTGCTAGCTGCACATTCCAAGTGGGAATCTTAGTGCTCTTTACTTCAGTCTTCTAAAATTGCATCAAAGTATTTATTATCACCCGAGTCTGTGATTCCAGCAGAAAGAGCGAAAGTCATGAGACATTGTCCATGACATTAGCAGTTAGAATCCCACTGGGCTCCTGATCCATGGACAGAAAGCTGCGCTTAAGAAGTAAGGAAGTTTTTTTTATTGGGGCCGGGGAAATGGCTCAGTAGAATACGCACTTCCCTGGCAAGTGCCAGAACCTAAGTTCAATCCCCGGTTCTGCCAAGAAAAAAAAAAAAAGTAAAGGAAGAGGAGTGAGAGAGGATTGGAAGACAAACCCAAGACCTTCTACATCCTGCTTTCTAATCTTTTCTTAGGCTCTTTCCTCTCCCAAGTGCATTTTTTTGAATTTATGCCTACAATGTCATAGTTTTTATGTTTTTGCATTTCATACCAAATTCTATTTACCATTCTTTTCCCTTTCAGCCATGGAACAAACATCTAATTTAGATTTTTTTTTTTTCTATATACTTTGCTGTTTTGCATCAAGTAACAAGGCTTAACAGCATAGAGCAATCAAAATACAACTCTTATGCTTCGTGAAAAATCGACTTTCTTCATGAAAAAAGAACAATCAATACTTTTTCACTTTCAGACAAATCTTTTTTCTTCTTCTTATGCAACACTGCAAATCGCATCCAGGACCTTCACGCTGAACACATCGCCTCTCCCTTTTAAAACAGGCTCGCACTAAGCGACTTACTTCCCTCAGCTGAGTTTGAATGGCATGCTCCTGCCTCAGCTTCCGGGATAGGTCCGACGGCGGCCGCGCACTGCCTGCCTGCGTTGCTTTCACGGATATCCGCCTTTATGCTGATACAGAGCAAGTCTAAATTTTCAAATTTGTAACACTTCAACTCTCCGAATTTGATTAGTAATAATTTTCAGCCCATTAAAATGGATTATGATGACTCCCAAGGAATTGGTGTTAATATAATTAACAGCTGGCTTTGCTTTCAAGCTAGTAATCAAGAGAGCAAGTTGCTGGAAATGACCAAGTTCTCCCAAGTAGTGCTAATTAGCAAACACATTTAAGCTGTGTGACAGGATCGCCAGTGCTGTTAGCTGCAGGGATAGCTGACAGATTTAAATATCTAAAATATAATTTCTCAAGTGTTATTCAACTATCAGAAATTTGAATGAATTTATATTAAGAGAAACAGAGTACATGTATACTGTTTGTTGAGGGTAAAATGTGTTATAAACATTTGCAAAATAATGGCAGTACACAGTTTATAATATTTGCCATTTAAAAATACTGAATAAATCATTTATAGTCTAATTTTCTTCTAATTACTCAAATGTAACTTAAGTCTTTCACAATAAATTACTCTGGAAAGAGGAGTAACCTTAACCTTGTTGCGTATAGTTTTTCTCTTATTATGTCTTTATATCATGAAAGCAATAAATGAGAAAAATTAATAGAAAATACAAAGAAGAAATTTTGAAACAGATATACCCACACCCACCAGAAAGACAAGTCCCCCCTTTTTTTCATTTTGATGTATTTGTTTCCAGTATCCTCAAAGGCCTAAACTATTTGCTTCATATTGCTACTATACTTTGTATGTTATTTTATATCTTGTTTTCTATGAGATTATTACAAGAATTTTGTTTAACATACCTGATAATCTATAAAATAATAATTTGAAGGGCTGGCCAGATAGCTCAGTGGATTAAAGTGCCTACTTAAGCAGATGCAGGGTCCAGGGTTTGATCCCAGGCATGCCATGCCGGCACCCCCCGAGGGTATGCTGAGAGGGCTAAGGAGACTGGGCGTGGTGGCATGTGGCTGTAATCCCAGCTTTTGGGAGGCAGAAAATGGGGTGATCACCACAAGTCCAATCTATGTGGTGATACCCTGTACATCCTGTACTAAATACGTAAGTAGTAATAACAATAGGGCTGGGGAGATGGCTCAGTGAAATAAGTGCTTCCCTGGCAAGCAAAAGGGCCTGAGTTCAATCTCTGGTTCTACAAAAAAAAAAAAAAAAAAAGTAATACTAATAATAGTAATAAAATTGAGACATTTCATTGTCTAAAAAAGTTAATATTTTCTTAATAATTACCATAATGTAGATTAATGATTTTAATAATTAAAAACATATATATTAAAAGGAGCACAATAATTTAGGTTCTATGATGTTTTTGGTTTTTGTGTCTGGATAAGAGTTTAAGATTGTTTATACCTAAGCCTACTAAGAGCATCAAAGTTAACACATCTCCAAGGCAACTAGATAATTTTAGTTTGTAAGATATAACAAACATTAGTATAAGAAAGCCCAGGTCATATTTAAGACATACCAATAATCTCTATGAAACAGTTGATTGTGTCAATGTGAGAATTTTAGAAGCACAGTGAAATCGGCTCGGCAACTCTGCGCCTGAGGGCAGCTCATTGCCTGATGCTGTAAAGGGCCGTGAGGATGGATGGATCTGCTTCTGTCCTGTGGAGAACTCCAGGCTTCACCTCCAGCTTGGACGTCATCTCCGGGCTTCCAACACAGACTCTTCGGCTTCTGCCATGAGTTTCTCAGCCTTCTGGTTCAGACGTTTTAGCCTCCATCAGCCCCCTGGAATGCATTCCAGGGACACCACAGTGAGCTCCAGACCTTGGGCTGAATGCTTTAGTCTCCACTATGCAGACACCCTTCTCTACCTTTCCTCATCCGACTCCACGAGTGGCCATAACAGTCAATGTGATAAGTTCTTACATTTGTATAAATTGTGATATACCTGTTTCTCCAGCAAACCCTGATGCATTCAGTATGTACGCATTTACAAATTAAAAATGCATTGTTGCTCTGATACTCAAATGTATTTGAACACCACATATTTTATCTGACAGCATTTAACCAAGATGTTTATAATATATAATGGTGGACAGAATAATACACTCCTCCATTTTCTGGGTCCCAATATGTAGAATTTGAATGAAGACAAGACTGAGTTCGCAAATAAGCCCCTGTATACATGGGTGGATTGTCTTGGTTACCTGAGCCGGTCCAATATGCTCATAAATCTCACATGGGGGATGAAGTAAAGGACAGAACCAGAGAACTAAATAACATAAAGAACCTTCAAAGATGTAGGGAAATACCATTAGAAAAGGAAGTAGAGGGGCCTGAAAGATAGGAAAAGGTGGGAATGATTCTATTCTTGAGCATCCAGTAAGGAGTCCAGCTCTCCTGATGCTTTGATTCAGTCTTGTAGTCCCTACATCTATAATATAACTCTTGTGATGCTCCCTCCATTGTAACACTTGTAGGGGCTGAGAGAAACATGCATGCATTTCAGGAAGATACTGGTATTCACTAAGCTGTCCAGTAGACTGGACATCTTGAAACTTATGGCTTCATAGAATTAAAGAATATGTTGAAAACTCATAAGAAAGACCTTTGGTTGATCTCAGTAATTTAGCCTGACCAGAAGCACAGTACAGAGTATTTTAAATCTTGGAAAGCTGACATTGTTTTGTGCTTTTGCTAGTGATTGCCTGTGAATGACTGAAGGAGCAGAGCAAGTTTAATTCCAGCAATCAGCATCTTATAGCATTAGTCATGAAATGAATTCAAATCAAATGATTCCACTTAGGAGTCATGCTACAGAATAAATCAAAGACAGCTGAGATAAGCAAACATTCTTCACACCATCTTTCCAAATTTGAGATCATGGTAGGGCAAATCTCAAGTACAGCTCTGTAGAGTTCAAAATAAAGAGCCTATTTTTCAATGCACATTTCTGTTGCATAGTATAAGGTAAGTTAAATGTTGTTTTGCTATTTGGCTGTCATATAAAAGAGGGGATTTTCACTAGTCCTGTTTCCTATTTTTCTTCAAAGTCCACAGTTTTGTAAATAGGCAAAGGAAGACTGTATAGTCCATTTAAAATTTACCTATTTTTTTGCAGAGCGTTTTCACCATGTCAGATGTGTAGATACAGCAACAGTTGAGGCAAGTACCTCAAACTCAAGAAGTTTGAACTTAAAGGGGGGAGACAGACTCATAAACCACTAAGAGCCATGCAAACTGATAACTGTTCTTACTGAGAAAGTTCATGAGGCTGATGCTAGGGGAGCCTTCCATGGGGGCTGATCAAGGTTCAGGGGCTTCCTAAGAAGGCATTGCTTCCAATGGAATTTGAAATATGAGATGGAAGTTCTCAGATACATCTCCAATCTGTGGTAGGAAGGGTTTTGTATGGAGGAAGTCCAAAATTTTCTTAATGAGAGACTAAGTAAATGAGACACAGAAGCATGATACCGCTTACCTGGATTGCAAGACAAACGATAGGTACATCACAGTTTCTTTAAAAAGGTCTTATTCTTAAAATATGTATTTAAACTGAGAGTATTAGTAAAAAAAAGTGTCTTATTAAAGTAAGGTTTAAATTATTTTATTTCCTTTAGAACATAGGTTTCACAGCTGCTCTCTGGAGCATTTTGTGCCAGGCAATATGCAAGTCACTTGTAGTATCTGAAGATCATTTCATTTGCAGGGATCCCTGCATTAATAAAACATGTCAGGGCCTTGAACATCCAGTGCAGAACGCAGGTGGCTCGCAGCACTATCTACTACAGTGCAAATCCAGGGGCATATTTTGATTGGTGAAGAATATGATGAATTCAGTTTTGTACATGTTGAATTTCAGGTGCTGTTAAGCAAAAAGAAGATTCTACAAGGATGACTTCAGGGTTCTTAGGATTCTGTGGCAAATGAAGTTCTGAGAAAGCCTGTGCTTATCTAGAGAGAAGAGAAAGGAGAGAAGATTCAAAAGAGCACCACGTGGGCTGGGGAGATGGCTCAGTGGAATAAGGGCTTCCCTGGCAAGCGCAAGGGCCTAAGTTCAATCTTCATTTCCACCAAAAAAAAAAAAAAAAAGCACCACGGGGTGCAACAGTAGATGCAGAGATACCTAGGGGAACAATGCTGTGAAAGACAGAAGGACTCAAAGAAAGGAGGCAGTAGAAAGAAGAACTCAAGAGTAATGTTTTGATGTTAGCTTTAGCCCCTGTTTAAAGCATGTGCTTAGTATGACTGGAGCTTTGGCTTCCAACTCTTGAAGCTCTGGGTTCAAACCAAAATAAACCAAAAAAATAAACAAAGCATTGAAATAATTTGGTGAGAAATGCCAGAAATTCTAAATTCCTGTACTTTGAGGCAAATAGAGTAAGATTAGAGTTCCCAAAAAGGCTGAAAATAGTGACTTTGTTAAAAATTATTTGAGTGCTGTACTCTGAAATAATGAAACAGGAGCAGTGAATAAAATTTAAGGAGATCGGCAATGTATGTAAGTTTATTGCTGAGAAAGATGAGGATGAGGGAAAGAATAAAAGGGAGCAAAAGAAATAAAACTTGGAGGAGAATACGGTCCTCTCAAAAATGATTTGTTTAGCTTTGTACAAGGAAGGCCGCAGCCCGTCTACCTAATGGCCTGGCTGGAAGGGGCCAAGAGTGCGGGCACACAGATGCAAGCAGCGATAATTCATACCAAGTAAGATTAAAAAGGAAAGTATAACATAAAGTCTGACTCAGAGATCAGTACATATCCCAGGATGGGGGTGACTCAGCAGCTCTAGGTATCCAATGACTTCATTTTCTATTCCACCAAATAAAAGAATTTTTCTCTTAGCTTCCACATATACCATCTTAGCGCAGGATTTTGATCAAATTTGGGTCTCTGCTCCATCTGTGGCCACAAGCTGTGCCTCAAGGATGTAAAATATACCTGACCAAGCCCTAAGCAGGCACCGCCATAGGACCAAAGTGTGCAATAAGCGCGGCGTGGGTTCTGAAGGAAGCGGATCAAGGGAGCATTGTACTCGCTAGGGGGCCGAAACTCTTAGAGACAAAAAAGGTAGATGGGGTAGCACAAAAGAACAGATGTCTAGCAGAGAGGAAGAGTTAAAGACATGAGTCAGAGAAAAAATAAATCAGTACAAAAAGATGTCAGAGAAAGCTGGAAGAGATCCAGAGAATAGGTAAGGGATCAGCTTTAGACGAGAAACTGAAACCCCTCCCACCATCACTCCAAGAGAAACCCTCCCTCTCTACCCACCTGCCATCCCTGTATTTCTTTAACACCTATCATTTCTTCCCAACACCTATTATTCTCAATGTTTATCCTACTGCAAATTCATTTACAATTGATAATTTGTCTACTTTTTGCACATAATCACCATTGTAGTATCAGGAGGCCTGCTTATCTTGCTTCCCATAAGAACTCTGGCAGCAGAAATCTAAGCAACAAGCAGGACATTATTCCCACTCTGGTATGCTTTCGAGGCAAAAGAGCGAATGGGTGGTAGGAAGGAGTTGTAATGAAATAATAAATATAACTTTCAGACATAGCTTCATACTTTGTTTTAGTCTTTTTTTTTTTTACTTTTACTTTTACTTTTTCCTTCTGGTAGAATTTATTTTTGTCATCAGATTTTATTGGTACATTTTAAATATACATAATGATCATATTAATCATGCAGAATGTGTACCTGTGCATCACATAGCTCAACTCTTTCTCCTTCAATCCTCTACCTTCCCTTCATTTTTTTTTCTTCTAGGTAGTAAGCAAAGTCCCACATTCCCAAGTGTGTACACACTACTTACATATGTACATATTGACTTTTTAAGATTTAAAATATGTAATTGGTTTTGAATCATCAGATGCAAAATGTCAAGGATGAGCTAGAAATTAAAACATTCATACTGAGTGACAACATATGTGTGTAACGGAATATTGTACTATCTACTGACCTAGCTTTGCTGTTTATGACAACATCAAAAGGGGTGAAAGCCTTTAACTTTTACTACAAAATGGATATAAAAGAATTTGCTCAAAAATTCCATCTCAGGAAAAATTGTAAAATATCTAGTTTTATTAGTGAGAAGATATTCTAAAGTTAAGCTGTCAACTATATGAAATAACCTTCAAAATTTTCCTCAAAATAAAGTTCCCCAAATACCTCCAAATGAAACAGAATAAAACTGTCTTTTATGAAAAGCCTTGGCAACTGGATACCCCACTGTCTCCAAGAGAGCAGAACTGTACAAGTTTAACACATGTGGAAACGGTACATTGGGTGAACTTGCAAAAAGACCTTTGACAGCTCTCTCCTTGAATATCTAATAAAAGGAAATCTTCTCTAATAGCAGAGAAAAATTGTCTGGTTTCATTTAATTCTCTGTTGATAGTGGAGGTCACGCAGAGACATACACAAAGGCTTCTCATGGTGAACAATGCTGATATTTCTTTATCTTAGGAATTTGTGTCTATGTGCTCTGCATGTATATGCAGAGGAAGTTACTGATCTTTTTGCTCATGAATATTTATTGTGTCTATTATAATAATTAGGAAATAAGGAGGAGAAAAAGGAAGAGTGTAACAGAATTTTAAATCCTAGAGGAAAGCTTTTAAAGCTTCTGTAGACATATTTACTATGATGCCATTAACCCATCTGTTCAATTATTTGTTCATTTGGTAAAACATTTATACTAAGAAAGTTCCTGTGCCAGGCTCTGTGCTGATTCCCTGATAGAAATGGTGAAAACCTTCAACCACCCTTCAGGTGAGACCACATTCTGTATGGGATGAGGCATTTCGGAACACTGAAGTCTTTCACAATGATAGGGACAGAGAGAGAATTCAGCGGTCTAAAGTGTCTGCTTAAGCAAGCTTAGGCAAAGTGCAGGGGCCAGTTCGATTCCCAGCACCACGTGCCGTGCCAGACCCAACATCAGGGTAAACTGAGCCAGCCACAAAAACTATCTGTCTGTCTATCTATCTATCTATCTATCTATCTATCTATCTATCTATCTATCTACTTACCTACTATCTGTAGATATATAGTGATATAAAACAGTCTCATGAGTATATACGAACAAAAGGCAAGTTTTCATCAAATGCCTCTAGTCAGAGGACCTCATATGAAGCACACAACAAGTATATTAAATAACTCACTCCTTGCTGCGTTGTTGACTTGGAATTGAATACTCGGGACTATTGGAACGTAAGATATGATTCCAAGCATTTACTTTCATAGCTGACACCACAAGGGCCCCTGAGAAATTCCTCTCAACTCTCCTGCATCTACAGTCTTAAAACAAAGGACAAGCACATCTGAATTGTGTAATGTGTGTGGCTTTCTGCTTCCAATGTCTGGATGAATTCTATTTTGGAGTCAAGGAAGATTTGAAGATGCAGTGTTTAAATATAAGTTAGGACAACTTCTTCACCTTATTGTATTCCTTGTCTGAGATATTCTGTTTATAAGGTATATTTATATAAAAATATTTGTCCAATTCCTTTTATATCCTAGGTGTACCAATTTGTGACTCATACATACCTATGTTTACCCTATAACACATAATACAACATATATCATGGTTACTATAAGAATTATAGTTATTTAAGAACTTATAGCTAGTATAAGAATTATAAATATGTTAATAAATAATATTCAAAATTAAATAATGCCAGTGTTTAATTGAAAATTGCTATTAATTTAACATATGTTAGTTATCTTATAATTTTGTTTCAATATATTAGAAGAAAAATATTTGGAAAATATGGAATAATCTTAGATTTTTCACTTGCAAACCAAGTTTTTTTAGTGAATATATTTCAAATTGTGAACTTTTTTTTTTTTAGTACACAATCTACAGGGTCTCATTACACAGATCAAACGCAAAATGATCCTCCTGCTTTCAGCCTCCTAAGCACTGGGATTACAGGCATGCGTCACCACACCCAGTCACAATGGCCTTCTCAGCATGTGGGGAGGGCGGTTATTGGCACTCCAGGGATCGAACCTCAGTCCCTGCGCCTGCCTAAGCAGAATCTTTAGTTTGCTGAGCTATCTGGCCAGCCCTAGATTGTAAACATTTTTTAAAATTGCATTTAACTATCTAATTACAATTAGCTGAACAAATATTCTGTGGCTATCTTGCAGTTAGTAATTTGATGAGCAATTTAACTAAAAGAAAAAACTGGGCTATCATGTATCTCTTTTTCCACTGGTTTTTAAAATTTACTTCCCAATATCTCCTGACCATCAATACACCAAGATCCTTGTAACATAATATCATATTTTAGTTAAATATATCTTTTACCTTATTCATATCAAGGAAAAGAACAGGTTTATGTCACATATAACTAACATCACTTGAGTTTTAGGGTCCTCTCACCCACATGGACAGATGTGTGTAGCAGGTTTGGCCCCTGGCTGATGTTTCTACTGCCAGGCTGTTGACATGGTACAAGAAGGGGACTCCTTAGAGGAAAGAGGTCCCTGGGAGATGCTCTTGAAGTGGTCATGGAGGCTGCAGACCGACTCACACTGTTTCCTGCCGTGAGCTGAACAGCACTGCTGAACTTCTGGCCTTGAAGTTACACCTACTCAGAGGTATCAAAGGAGGGAAGTGCAAACTGACCATAGAATGAGACATACAAAAGCTCAAGCCAAATAAGTACTTCATCTTTCGACTTGTTTATGTTATACATCTTGTGAAAGTGGTATAGACTAATGTATTAACTTATAAATATTTACACGTTTGTTATTGTGAATCTCGATTTGTACTTTTGCCCCAAGCTACCCAGGCATTACATGCTGGCCCTCACAGATGCATCCAGTTGTTAATAATGAAATAGATAATAAGGCAAAATATTGTGCCATTAAAATCAGGGTATTATGTCACTGACAATATAATGCAGAAAAAATAAGAGACATCTCTAGTTCTTGTTTTGTACAGGAAGACCTAGTAAATAAACAGGCAATTGTAGGTCAGTATGGTGGGACAGGGGAAGAAAACACTGACTACTTTGAGACTAGAGAAGGGTACCTTTCCCAGGGGGGTTAGGGGTGGCTTACTACCGCAAGCTGTCTAAATGGAGACCTGAAGCATGAGTACAAACAGTCAAGAGAATAAGAAAAGAGGTAAAGACACAGTTTCTACAAAGAATATAAATTAGTTGATCTCTGAATGCAGAAAATTGCTCCCTTAAGAAAACGTAGAAAAAAACTCATTTATACCTAGAAGTAATATTTTTAAAAGTCTGTTCCGAATTTTCACTCAATGTTGCTCTCCTTTGCCCTGTCACAGGTTCTGATTTAGTAGGTGTGAATTTTCTGTAGAGTAAATAGGATCAATAATAAGGCCTTCTGGCTCCTGAGTAGTGCTGCCATGCACCAATCTTGGTTATTTCAATAAGTTTCACAATATAACTCACTTTATTCTTTCAATAATTCACGCAGGTAGATGCAGTTGTTATGCCCATTTCACATGAAAAATCCAAGTTACAAGTGGAAATCAACTTTTTTTAAATACCATAACTGCTAAATGGTAGACTTGAGATTATTTATTTATTTTTTGGCTGATCCAGGGATCGAACTCAGGGCTTTGCACCTGCCAGGCAAACACCTATTCTACTGAGCCATCTTCCCAGCCCCCTTGAGATGATTTAGAAGTTGGCAGTCTGGATCCAAACGACAAAACAATAGAAATAAATGAAATATTCCATAGTTATAACTATGCTTATTTGTGATTTTATAAGTATGCATTGTGTAGGCACATTTTTATTAGTACTTAATTATACAATGATACATTTCTTTATTAATATTACATATAAAATTACTGGGTATATATGATTAACATATATTTCTTTTTTGTTATTACTGACAGCATATAACAGGTGCTGCACTGAGTGCCTTACAATACTTACCATTTTTAAACTTCGTAGTTGTTACCATCATTCTACAGTTGATAACCCTGAGCCTTGGGGAAAATAAGTAATTAATTCACCATCACATAGTTGAAAGGTTGTCTATATGGGAATAAACTAGATTGCTTCTAATCATAGAAATATGATACTTTTCCAGACAACCTGTCATTTAAGAAGGAAGAATTTGTTAGTAATATTCACGACATCATTGTATGGAATTGCACCAGTTTCTCAACAAACTTCCATGATAATAATGAAGATTATGACATTTTTGGAAGTTTCTTAGAGGAATGTTTATTTCACAACAAAATAAATCGAAGGATAACTTCTTTCCAAAGTTTTCTTTTTATTTTTATATTACAGAGTTGAGAGGCAAAATCAAACCTGATTACATATTTAATTAAGAAGGGAGAAAGCATAGATTTTCTCATTTGTAATATGGACACCACGTGTATTCTTTTTAATAACAATTTGCTTCAGTTTCTGATTGGAAAGCTTATTAATGAGAAGAATCTCAATGATTTATACCTTTTTATTGGAAAAACTAGGCAAATGATAACTGGTTTGATTCTTTCATGTCCCATATTGTTTGTTTGTCTGTTTGATTTTTCTGTACTAGGCATCAAATTAGGGACCTTGTGCATGCGAGGCAGGTACTTATGCCACTGAGATAAATCCCTGCCCCCATTATATTATTTTTTTTTTAATTTTGAAGCTTGAAACCATCATCCCTTTCTGATTTCTTACAATCACAACTGCAGAATGATCTGAGTTGTGCAAAAATAAATAAGGAAACCTATTCTGACCAATTTTTGGTCAGGGACTGAATTAATGAAGCTTGGTGTCTTTGAGGCCAAATCTCAGAATTTAGCTCATTGCTACTTCAGAACAGGCTTTTTCTCTTCTGAGTAGAAGGAAATCTCACTCTCAACATAGCACTCCATCTGTTAAAAAATTTATAAGGCCCCATCTAATGTAATTTTTTCTCTGTTCTCTGTCAAATCTGGATTGAATTAAACTCTGTGATCCAAATGATTTAAGGAAGGTATCAACATACGCATGCAAAAAATGTACATGCTGTGGATTCCTCTTCTATTCTAACTTACTCGTAATGAATAGGCAGGAGTCTCAAATTAAAATTAGTTGATAATTTCAGGAAATCATCATGGAAGCATTTTGAAACAAAATTAATCTAGATATCTGCATTTAAAGTACTATAAATGTAATTTAAAAGGGCCAGGAAGATGGCTCAGTGGAATAAGCGCTTCCCTGGCAAGCGCAAGGGCCTGAGTTCAATCCCTGGTTCCGAAAAAATAAAAAATGAAAAATAAATAGATAAATAAATAAATGTAACTTGATCTACCATCTGTTTCAATGCAATCATCACTGAATTCCTGTCATTTTGTTTAGTGAAATTCTGTACCATTTCTAATGGTTTTTCATTCTATTTTTTATTCTCTTTAAACATACATTCAAAATATTGCATGAAGGAATATTATTTCATAGTAGAAATGAAAAGATGAAGAGCAACAACTGTAAGAAATGCACCAATGCTCAGCTATCCAGGAAGTGGTGAGAGCACAGTTAGCACTGAAGTTCAGGCCCATGAAAACTGCCGACGCAGTTGCTTGGCTGTAACTCAGTTCCTGTCTAATAAGAGTTTCATAGACAAATTCAATATTTTTACTTTTGGAACTGCTAGTTTCATCGGCAGCCTCTGCAAAAATTGCCTATTTTGTTAGCTTAATAAGCTAACATTGGAGACACAACATAAATTAAGTGTAAAAATTAAATTTTCAGCTCTATTAGATTGGTAATAAGAGTTCGTGAAATGTTTTTTGAACAAGTTAATGTAAATATTATTTATAGTTCAAATTAGAAAATAACTCCTTTTCAGAAATGAAATTATTGACTACTAAATGCACATTTATTGTAACCCTTACCAAGTTTTACAATATAAAAGATACTGTAATTCCCTCAAATAGAATTTTACAAAATCTCTAAGGATTTTACATCATGACTGTGTATGTCAAATGGATATTTTTCTCAACATTCTAATGACATTTTCCATGTTTAAAACTTTCAACGACAAAGGGGATTAATGATTTCTATAAATTTATAGGAAAATAATAAACGAATATTTTTGAGGATAGAAACAAAGTCAAAATTACAGGAAGCAAAACTAATTTCATTAAAAATAAACAATATCAAATTATCCTCATTTTCATTTTGAAAATATTCACAGGTTTTGCATCAATAATCCTTTCCTTCACATTTCTTTTTTTTTTTTTTTTTTTTTTTGACCTAAGAAATGAGCACATATCTTTATTTTTGAAATCGGACCCTTTGCCCTGTTTGTTCTGTGATATGGGGAGAACTACATTTTTTAACAAAGAAAGAAAACAAAGTAGAAACAGTAAGTATCTTTTCACATCCGAGTGTTTTGCTTGCTAAGGGCCACCTGTACATGTTTTTCACTTTCTGTGTATGGGAATTAACTTTTACGTTGATAATGTCACAAATCCAACAGTGAATTAAAGCAAAAGATTTTGGAGAAACGATGCAATCAGAGATGGCTGCCAGAATCATAAAAGTTACTTTTTGAGCACTTAATAGGTGCCAGTCACTTTGCCAAGCTTTCTTTTATCTTTGTAAATCTCTATGATAACTATATGGTAGATATTCTAATATTCTCTTACCCAAGAGTAGGAAAGTAAATCATTTATTATACTTGTGCTTAATGTTACAAAGGTAAAAGTACGTAGTGGATCCAAAAGAGAATGCTGCCTGTAGTCACTTGATTCACATTTAATCTTAGTTTCACTAAACTGCCATTTTCTCTTTCATAAACCAGAAAAATAAATTTTTCCATTTTCCAAAAATATATCAGATGACTAAATTAGGCTGACAAAGGGATTAAACACATTAAAGTTAGTTCAATGATCATAAGTATAGATCAGTAGTTTATGATATGTCACAATTAGATATTCACCATACTTTTTTCAATAACATAATTATGTTCAGTGGATATTTAACAAAAAGGAAAAAAAAAGTATGTGTCCCATATGTGTGCCCACCTTCTTGCTACATGACTCTCTTCCTCATTTGGAACTGGATTTAATCAATTTTACCTGACCAATGGTGCTTGTAACTCCATTGGTTGACCATAGTTTTGTCCCACCTCACGGCCACCTAAGGAAGTTCCCATGTTTTCCACCACCTTAGACCCATCTCACCTCATCATTTTCCTTTATAAAAGTCCCTGGAAGAGACAGCTTCTCAGGCACCACCCGCCTGGGGAGACCCCATCCTGTCCTTCTCTTGGACAGGAGCTTTCTTTCCTCCCAATAAATAACATTTCTGCTCATAACCTCAGTTTGTTACTAAAATTCATTCTTTGGTTTTAGAGAACATGACCTCTTCCCAGGTAACTTTCAGGTAAGGAGTTTCATTTTTCCCTTGTATCATTTGGAGGTCATCCATGGAAATCATTTGTTCTGTATGTCTTTAACTCTGGCTCTTACCATGTTTTCAATTTTTAAGCCTCATCTGTTAAAAACATTTCTTTTCTTTCTGTTGATCTCAAATCTCACTCAGTCCTCAAGCCAGATTTAATGAAGTTCTTCAAAATCACATTCAAAAGAGGAAGAATAGTTTAGGGTTAGTTGACCACACTACAGACAGACTGAATGTGGGTGAACTTGTGGACAATATTTCATGCCTGTGTCTTGTACTTTGAACAACTGCTGTGAATATAACAACATGTAATGTATCAATTATTGTTACTCTCCTGCGAGTCTGTTTTGAAACTGTTTTATTGCTATTTTCATTTTTTGTTGTTTGATTTTTTTTTTAAAGACTGACACAGATGTGAGAAAAGAGCACTGTGGCCTTCAGTGTTCCCTAGTGAGCTCCACTCAGCAACAGCTTTGTCATCACCTTCTGTGCAAATAGTTGTGCTACTGCAGTACATATTGGAAAGACAGTTTGTGATTTGTAAGATTTGGAGCAATCTTAACAAGTTGGATTCTTGGGTTGGAAAAGGTAAGGAAATGGAGCAAAGGTGAATTACCATCAAATTGCAATGTATTAAAATGTCAATAGTAAAAGTTGGTTGGGAAAGAAAGAGATGAGAAGTTAGGTGACACTATGGGAATTAATTGCCTTCAAATTACATATGTTGAACTGGCTGTGACATACTGCTTAGAAAGGAAAGAATTTTGCAGTTCAAGGCTGTGTTAATAACTGGGGAACATCTACATTAGGGAACACATAGAGCTACCTTACTCATTGTTTGGTTATAATCATAATCAAGATTGATTTTGAATGATGATCTTAAAGAACTATAGTAATGAGTAATATCCTTTAGCCATTTGAGTATTTAATTAATAAATAGCAAAGGTCTTCTAAACCTCAAATATAAAGCTAAGTACTATATTGAATGATAAAAATCTATATAATTAATTATGCCTGTATTTTAATCACATATGGGAAATGATGATGCTCTTGCGTATAATTAATGTAAAGCTCTTGGTATGCATGTTGGCACATTTTAAAAACAGAGCTAAAGTGTCCTGTATTGGAGGATACATAATGAATATGTTATTTTAAATATGTTATATAAGATGAAAAATTTGTCATTCTGGCCTCTGTCTGTGGTTGGGGTCAGTAAACAACATTTTCCAAAGCTGGAACACAGGTGTTTTTAAAAGTCAGTTAGAAACATTTAACAATCATTCATAGCCAAGAATAAGTAAGTAGAGGATGAATTCTAATGTAGCTTCCACACAACATCCATGGCGGAATTTTCAATCACTTTTCACATGCACAACACAGTACATATAGTAGGATGAGTGAACAAGGCAAGAAGTTGTTTCCTAGGGAACATAAATTTGCTTAGTTAATATATTTTTAAGTGTAAAAGGGTAAGGAATCATGTCTCATGACTGTATATGTGAGATCCATAAATGAAGGGTGAAAAGCTACCAGATTGAATTCCAAACACAGAAAATGGAGTGTCTATAACCACTGAGGGAAAGAGAACAGTCTTGAGTTAAAACACACACATTTCCTTTTTCCAAAAATATTCCATCATTATGTTTCATATTTTCACCTCAGTTTCATAGTTACTGCTTTGAACTTTATAATTTCTTTCGCTATATTAATTTCGTCTTCTTTTTGAGGCAGGTACTGGGGATGGAACTCAGAACCTTGCACTTGCCAGGCAAGCATTTACACCACGGAGTTACCTCCCCAGGCTTCTTCTCCTATTAATTTCTGACTTGATTGTTCTTATCTTTCTAGGGCCTTGAAATTCATCTCAACTTATTTATTTGGCATCATCCTGTTCTTATTGTAATACAGTGGTGCCTAAGTTGACTAAATTATTTTGCTTCACAATTTTGGAAGCAATGGCTATATTTGTGTTTGTATGAGAAAGATAGCATGGTGCAGAGTTTGTGAACACAAACAAAGCTTTCCCAAATTCTTTTGTTTGTGAACCAAATTGCTTACAATCTGAAGCATTTGTGAACCAGGGTAGAGCGGTACCTTTAGGAAACAAAGCAATTATGTGCATCCTAAATATTTCTACATGAAAGTATGCACTTCACAGAGTTTCATAAGTTTGGTATTTTGTGCTTCCACTTTCATTTGATTATAGAAACTATTTCTTGTGTGATCAATTGATTATTCAAAAATATATTATTTCATTGCTTTGTCTTAGAGTACTTACCATCGCTTCTTTTGCTATTGAATTTTAGGTCCATCCTGCTATGATCTGACAGTATGGAGGAGAGGGCTTCAATCCTTTTGTAGTTATTGAAGCACACTTTAAGGGCTAGAATACAACCTATATCAGAAAAAAACTCCTTTTGCTGTTAGGAAACATGTGTGTTATGTTTTTGGCTGAAACACTGTAGATACCAATTGAACCCATTTGTTCAGTGGTGTAGATTGACTTCTATAATATTTTCTTGATTACTTCTGGTTTTCTTTTGTTAGAACTCAGAATCCTGGTTCTCAAGGGTACAAAGAATAAAAAAAAATACTAATATTTACTAAAATCAGCTTAAAATTGTAAGTGTGTATTTTTCCCAATTTCCTGCATTAGGATTTGTTTGTATTCATATTGTGCACTTTCACACTCATTGCACAACTTTAGTTTTTGTCTTCTAATCCTGATATATTTTCAACTACAGAAAACAGAAACTTAAATATCTCTCTAGGAAGCTGGGAAGATAGCTCAGTAGAAGAAGTGCTTGCCTGGCAAGTGCAGAGTCCTCAGTTCAATGCCCAGAAGTGAAGAAAAAAAAAACAAAACAAAAACCTCTCTAAAAGGCACATATTTATTTTGGCTGAATGTAGTTCAGAATGGTCAGTAGTTCTTATTTTTCTAAGGCACACTCCGGCTTTCCCTAGGTTATTGACCGCTGGCCACATATATTTATTCTCTTTATTCACTTTAGCTGACTCTAAAATACTGCTTCATATATATATAT
>NW_004524582.1:18071580-18120827 GCF_000260255.1 Octodon degus
TTTTTTATCTTAAACATTTTACTCTTTCAACCTCTGGCATGAAGCATACCCATTACAAAGTCTTATTTAAATCTGATGTTTTCAATTTGATTATCATGTAGTAATTTTAGCATATGCAACAAATTTCTTTTTTTGAAACAAAATTTTACAAGAATGTCTTAGAACTGATTTTTCTGAGTCAGCACAAAATATAGGCTTCGTTATGTTTTTCCTTCTTGCTCACTTTGTCTTTCCCTGAGTCACTGTTTCTATGATTGTGGAGAAGTTTTCTTGAATTATTATCATTAGTATTTCTTTTCTTGTTTTTTAATTTTATTCTTCAGAAACTTCTATTGGTTAGGGCTGGCCAAATAGCTCAGCAGATTAGAGCGCCTGCAAGCAGGTAAGGGGGCTGGGGATTCAATCCCAGCCCTGCCATGCTGGACCCTCCCCCAGGACACACTGAGACTGCATTTGAGACTGTGCGTGGTGGTGTGTGCCTGTAATCCCAGCTCTTGGGAGACTGTAAAGAGGCGGTTCACAGTAAGTCCGATCTAGTAGTGAGACCCCAAACACCCTGTAGACCCTTTACTAAAATACACACACATGCACATACACACACACAAAAAAAAAAATATAATAATAATAATGGCTGTCACTGACAAAGGCTGTAGTACACGGTTTCAGGGTAAATCCTGGGGCTGGGGAGGTGGCTCAGTAGAATAAGTGCTTGCCTGACAAGCACAAGGGCCTGAGTTCAGGGTAAATCCTGAGGGGATTTAACTGATCTTGTCAAATGCAAAAGTTACATATTTTGTTATATAGGTCTTGCTTTTTCTTGATCTTAACCATCCAGCAGAAAAGTATGAAAATGACGGATAAAAAGTAAACCACATTAATATGCTGAGCTGTAAAAGGCTCAAGTCAACAACTTCTGACATTGCCAGTCCTAGAGACAACTTATTATTATAATGGACTACTGGACTCTATTGGATTATTTTGCTGAATTCATATGCCTATAATATTTAAATGACAATGGAATGCCCATCTCTGACAAAACTAAGCAAAAAAAGGGATATAAATGACAGAACATTTTGTAACAGTATATACAAAAGAGGATAGATATACAGCTACTTTCTCTTAATTCAATGAGAGGAAAGATTTGTACTAATAGTGTGTGGACAGGATATCATGTTTGCCTCTTCTACTATGAATAACCACTATGAAAACAATATGTAATGTACTAATTATTGAAACTGTCCTACTAATCAGTTTTGAAATTGTCTCATTGCTATTTGTTTCTCAATAAAAATAATAAAAGAATTAGAGAAATTTCTATTGCTTGTAACTTTTTTCCTACTTCCAGTAGTTTTCCTTTCTTAAAATTAATTCTTTTATTATTTTAGTTACAAATTTTTGTTCTTTTAATCTGTAATTCTCCTGAATAATTTCTTGGCATATCTAATAGTTCTTAATTTCTTCCTGGAATATTTGTTTATTCCTGAAAAATAATTCACTTCTTTTTTTTTAATTAATTTAAACTCATTTCTGAGATTTTAAAAACCAGGATTGATTTACATCATTTTAGTTTTGTTTCTACTATTTTCCAGCTTATTTTTACATTGTACCTAATGGTATACAGTTAATGTTATTTAACTCCTTGCTCTCTTTTCATCTTATGATAACTTTGACATTTCCAGCTTGATAATTTTTTATTTTTCATTTGTCTGTGAAGTTAAGTTTTTAAAATACTTTTAGGAGTGACAATTCAGATAAATTTGATTTTACTCTTTATTTTTTTTCTAGAACCTTCTAGTATATGATGTCTTGACTTGATGAGATTCTCTGTTCCCCTGCTCCACTGTTATGTGGATCAAATCTAGTTTTCCTTTATCTAAAACTATCCTGTTCAGTTTCCTTTCCACTGTCTTCCCTCTACCTCTGTAGGGAACCCTGCCCAGAGATAGCTCCCCCTTGCTTTGTTTCTATAGGTCATGTGGAAGATTCTACTGTGGTATCTGTGGACCTTTGCAATGTTCACTAATGAATATTTTTTGAAAGGCCAAAGTGTTTCTCCATCCAATTGATGCCTATTTCCCTGCTATATACAAGTGAATGGTAATGAGAATATTTGTAAATTTTGAACAATATCTCATATTTGTAAGTGTATAGAAGTAGCCTATTATGATTTCTTACTTTATTGTTTTACTCTTTTATTTTCTAAATATTGCCAGAGGGTTTGTAACACAAGATGCTCCTGCCCAAACCAGTATACAGCTCCCTCACTTAATACAGAGGTTGTGTTCCAGACACACCCATGAAAAGCAAAATTAAGGGAAATAGGGGTGTTGTATTTACTTCCATATTCATAAGTATTTTAAGGCTTTATAAACCCTTCCCGCACTCTTATAAACCTTTCCACAATTAAAAAAAAAAAAACACTTCTAATCTTCTTACAATTTTCTAAACATGTAAACTTAAGTAATTTTAACAACATATGTATACTGTACAGTGTTAAAAATATTACAATATAGAGAAAAATCCATGATAAATAATTTAGATCAATATTTAAATTTTATTTAGAAGAATAAGACTAGCAGAAACAAAAACAGAAATGAGGTAACATACAACAATATATATGTTACAGATGTTCAAAACAAGTATAGCTAATTAGGGCCAGCCATACAGCTCAGCAGATTAAAGTGCCTGCGTAGGCAGATGGAGCAGCCTAGGTTCCATCCCCCTCGTGCAGTGCTGACCCCACCCCCAGGAGGCACTGAGATGGAGACTGAGACTGGGCATGATGGTGCGAGCCTATAATCCCAGTTCTTGTGAGTCTGAACATAGGCGGATCACTATCAGTCTGACCTACATAGTGAGACCCTATAGACTCTGTAGACCCTTACTGAAATACTAAACAAATGAATAAATAAATATGTTGTAACCCCAAACTTGAACAACTTATAATTTTTATATTATCTATTTTTATCACCAACTCTGTTGCTCAGATTAACCGATATAATTATGCAAGAGTAGACAAATAATTGAATATTACTGCTTGCATTCAAGAAAGCTGAATTTTTCTTTACTTTTTTACTTTTTAAAAAATTTACTTTAAAGAGATTATAATAATAATTGATAAGACATTAGCAATGTTACACATTTAGAAGACTAAAATGAGAGATATTCAAGCATGGATTTTGTGTTACACATTACTGTCCTCAATGTAGTTGTTGCTTAGATCACAGGTACAGAGTTATTCAAGGTGAAAATTCTACATATTAACTGCTATTTTCAGAAAACTGACAGAAATTAATACAATCATCTCAGCTATCATATATATATATATATATGCATATATATATGCCTATATTTTCTCTCTTACATTTTGTCTAACTTATCTCTTTCTCTCATTTTCATTGTTTAATCCTTAAATTCACTTTCTTTCCATTTTACTATACCTATTTTTTTTTCAAGCTTTATTTCTTTCTTCAGGTTCTTATACTAGGGAGACAAAAAGATATTTACATATGTGGGTTAGATTTATTTCACTTATGAGTATAGCCTTAGTATACATAAAGGTTTCAAATTTATCCTTCTTTTTAGTTGTGTGATAGTCCATTGTATAAAAAGAACACATCCCTTTCATCCATTCTTCAAGTGATGGGCATTGTGGTTGTTTGCAAGATCTGGCTACGACAAACTGTGCTGCTATAAGTATGGGTGCACATATATCACTGTGGTCTGAAGTTTCAGTTCTTTTGGGAAAATAACTATGAGCGGAAGAGTTGGATTGAATAGGATTTTTCACTTTTAGTTTTTTGAGAAGTTTCCACACGTATTTCCATAGTGAAATGGTTATACCAGGCTACATTTCTACCAATGGTGGAGAAATGATACTTCCTCCCACAGCTTCTCCAGCATTTGTTATTAGTCAATTTCTTTCTATCTATCATCTATCTATCTATCTATCTATCTATCTATCTATCTATCTATCTATCTTTCTTTCTTTCTTTCTTTCTTTCTTTCTTTCTTTCTTTTCTTTCTTTCTTTTCTTTCTTTCTTTCTCTGTTCCTTCCTTCCTTCCTTCCTTCCTTCCTTCCTTCCTTTCTTTATTTCTTTCTTAGTTAATTTCTTTATGAAAGCCACTCTTTCTGGGTGAGATTGTATCTCAATGTTGTTTTAATTTGCACTTCTCGAATAGCCAGTGCTGTGGAAACTTCATTTCATGTATTTATTTTCCACTTGTATTTCTTCCTCTGAAAAACATGTATTCATCTCAAATGCCTATTTTTGGATTGTGTTTTTATAATTTGGATTTTTTGTTTTTAGATCTTTGTATATTCTACATAGAAGAACTTTGTCTGAGTGATTATTGGTTAGGATTTTTCCCCAGTTTGTGGGTTGCCTTTTCACTCTGTTGGTGATTTACTTTGACGTGCCAAAACTTCTCAATAAGATGAGATTCCAGTTCTTCATTACTTGCAGTATTTCCTGTGCAGTTTGGTTTTTATTCATGAACTGTTTGCCTAAACCTATGTCTACAAGATTTCCACCTATTTTCTCTTTCAGTGGATTTAGTTTTTCTGTTTTAATGTTTAGATATTTAATCCATTTTAACTTTAGTTTTGTGCATCATGAGAAAGCCTTGGTCTAATTTTAGTTTTCAGCATGTGGAGAGCCAGTTTTTCCAGCACCCTGTGTTAAAGAGGCCCTCTTTCTTCCAGTGATCATGTTTGATCCTTTTGCCAAAGAAAAGATGATCGTGTGTTTGTAGTTGTATCTGCATCTTCTCATCTGTTCCATTGGTCCTTGTGGATGCCTTCTACCAGTACCTGCTAATTTTGTTACAGTAACTTTGTAGCATAATTTCACGTCTGGGGTTGTAATGCCTCCTGCCTTGTTTTCATTTCCCAGGATTGCCTTTGCTTTTCTAGGATTTTTCTGTTTCCAAATAAATTTTAAAAATGTTTTCTCTATCTCTGTGAGGTATGTTGATGGTATTTTGATAGTGATTGCATTAAACCTGTATAACAATTTTGGGAGTATGGCCATTTTCACAATGTTGGTTCTTCCTATCTGAGAGCAAAGTATATCTTTCCATTTTCTAAACTCCTCTTTTATCTTTTTTCAGAGTATTATAATTGCATTGTATAGATCTTTTACTTCCTTCATTAGATTAATTCATTAGTATTTCATTTTATTGAATTCTACTGTGAAGTGTATTTTTTTAAATTTCTCACCCAGTGTGTTTGTTATCTGTGGAGAGGAAAAACTTAAGCATGACCTATGGACTAGTATATGGTCTATTTTAGAAAACTTCCCACATGCAGTGGAAACTAATAGCTATGCAGATGTTGTTGAGTGAAACACTCTGTATATGTCCACTAAGTCCACATTTTCAAAAGTTTGGTTCAGTTTTGCTATATATTTGCTATTTTTTGTCTGCTTGACCCATCTTTTGAAGATAAGGGGGTGTTAAAATCTCCTGTTATGATTATGATATTGACTAATAGATTTTTTATGTCATTAAAATTTGTCTTATATTGTTGGGTGCTCCCATATTTGGTGCATACCCCTTTATGACTATTATCTCTTCCTCTTGAATTTTTCCCCTAACCAGTATGTGTTAACCTTCTTTATCTCATTTGATCTTTCTTCATTTGAAGTTAGGATTGCTTTGAACAGGATAACTATCCTTGCTTTTTCTGAAGTCCTAGATCATGTAGTATTTTTTTTCCACCCTTTGACTTTCAGCCTATGAATTTCTATATGGGTTAACTGTATTTCTTGTATACAGAATATTGTAGGTTTTTGTTTCTTACTTGACTCTGCATACCTATTTAATTTAATCAGTGAATTGAGTCCATTTGCATTGGTGGTTACAATTAATATGTATTGACTTACGTCTGTCATGTTATTATCCTGTTGTTGGTTCCCTTCTTTTCTCCTGTATTTGTTTGCCCTGTTTGGTAGGTTCTTCATTTGTCATTTTTGGATTTGTGATCTTTTTCATTCCCTTCTAGAATATCTTTTAGTAGCCTGTATAAGTTTGGTTTGGGTGTCATGAATTTCTTCAATTGTTTGTTATGGAATTATTTTACTTCTCCATTAAACTTGAAAGAAAGTTTTGCCATGTATATCAGTCTAGTTTGGAATTTGCTTTCTTGTAGGACTTAAAATACTTTGCTCCATGTTCTTCTTGACTGATGCTTTGTGAAGAGAAATCTGCTGTTATGCTGATGGGTTTTCTTTTAAAAGTGATCTGTATGTTTTCTGTAGTGGCTTTTAGTATGCTGTTCTTGTGCTGAATTTCTGGGATCTTCATTATTTTATATCTGTGTGTAGTTTTCATTGGGTTAATATTATTTTGAGTTCTCTATGCCTCAGTTACCTGAATGTCAGATTGTTTCCCCAGACTAATATTTGGAAAGTTTTCTAACGTTACTTCTGCTCATACTCTTTTTATGTCATTTGTGTTGACTCCTTTCTCGTTGCTGCCTATTAGTCTTATATTGTTCATCTTTGGATTGCAGTCTTTGAATTGCTATTTCATGAATCCAGTTGTTTTTTGGAGATCTATCCTCACCTTTTCACTAACTGCAATGGTGTCTTCAAGGTCTAAAAATTTGTCTTGACTTTCATTCAAATAGTTCTGCTAACTTTTATTGGAGTTTTAAATTCTCTGCATATCTTTTTGAATCTGCTTCCCGTACTTTTTTTCTTTCCTATATTGCTCATTTAAGGTTTCCATCAATTTTCTATTCTTTATATTTTTATCAGTGTCTTATTTAGAAACACACTAATTCTTTCATTGTAGTTGTCACTTCATATTTTATTGCTGTGATTATTTCTGATCTGATTTACTCTACAGCATTCTGTAGCTGTTTCTTTACTTTAGTTGCAATTATTTCAGCTATTTCAGGTATGAGTTCCAATTTCTTATATGCTGATGTCTCCTGGGTTTCTTCTCATTGGGCTTGAGGCCTGAGATTGCATTCTGCTACTTCTCTACTTTTTTCCTGTATTTTAGGGAAGGTTCTACAGGGTTTTCAGGGTCTCACTATTAAATCAGACTCGTAGTGATTCTCCTGTTTACAGACTCCCAAGTGCTGGGATTACAGGCCCAGGGATCGAATCTTTTGGCAGCCCTATAATTTCATTTTCTTATTTGTTGTTCTGTTCTGTTCTGTTCTGTTCTGTTTTGTTTGCAATACTGGGGTTTGAATTCAGGACCTTGTGCTTGCTAGACAGGCAAGCGTTTATTCTACTGAGCTATCTCCCCAGCCTTCTCTCTTTCATTTTATATTTCAGAGAGAATTCTTTATTTTGATTTTGGCTCCCTGCTCAAGAAACTCACATCAGACCCCAAAGGGAGAAGGATGAATTCTGTTTGTCTGTCTGTCTGTCTGTCTGTCTGTCTGTCTGTCTGTCTTCCTACCTGCCTACTTGATCCTGATAATCAAGTTAGTCAGTCTGCCAATACTGCTTAGTTTGAGCAGAAGAAGCGTTTTATTAACTCTTGTTACTGAAAACCACCTCAAGGAAAGTGGAGTTGGAATGTTTAACCTCTGAGTGTTGCTAAAGGAATGTGTGAGAGAGTAGAATGGACAGCATAAGCAACAGGCTGCTTCCCTGTGCACCAAGACTGTGAAGCACTGGCCGCAGTGGTGGATTTGGCCCTCACCTATGGTTTCAGGGTGATCAATGTATGGAATAAAGAGGCCAATTTTCCAAAATGGTGGTGGCTGCCACATTCCTTAATTCTCTGTTGCACTACACAACATTCCTTAATTCTCTGTTGCACTACAGAGAATCTGCCCCTCAGGTTCAGCGTGCTCAGCAATCTAGTCTCTCAACTGCTATAACAAAGAAAAAAGAAAACCTGGCTACTGCTCAGCTGTCAGCAGACCTTGGAATCATCCATGCGTCATTGGTTCTGGGTGCACACAGAATTCAGGAGTTTTGAAGTTAATAAGGCCTCCACATAGATTTCGTAAGATGGACTGGGAGGTCAGTCAGTGTGGCCCTGGGAAGTTAGTGGATGAAGCTCTGAGTGAGAAGACTAAAGTGCAGTGTTGACACCAGAAGTTTGGAAAACCATGGAACATGGATCATCTAAGAAAAGCTACAAAAAATAAGCAAAGCAGGCCTAACATAAAAGTTATGGTAGCTACCCCCAAAAGTGCCATAGAAGTGGAACTTCTTCCACTAGACTTGCAATTAACCACAGATTGCCTTCAATTTTGAATAAGGAACTACAACACTTAGCTTGCTTGCCTTGCTGGATTTTGGGCTTGCTTTTATCACAATGCTTTATATCTGCTCTTTGTACTTTTTGGAATGCTAATATTTTCTTGTGCCATTGAATGTTGGAAGTGTTTAAATGTTCATTTGTACAGAGGCTCACATATAAGAGTTTGCCCTACATCTTGGAGGAAACATGAGGCCTGGACTTTTCAGCAATTCTGAAACTATTAGAACTTTAGCAAATCTTAGAGATGGACTAACATTGCCTTTGCATAAAAGGATTTGCATGAGTCTTTAGGAAGCCAAGGGCAGTATTTTATGGTCTGTGTCTAAATGTCCCCCTGGTTACCTCATATAGTTACAGGGTGGGTGTCTAGAGTTTATGATTAATTCATGATCCAATACTGGGATTGGAAGTGTGAGTGCTTCTGGGATTATGGGAGTGAGTGCTACACCTGTAGCTGTGGAGGATAGCTTAAATGCAATATAAAGAAGGGAAAGAGGCTTGCTCTCTGTCGTTGTTTCTCCCTTTTTGTTCTTGATGCTTGTGCTGTTTTCCACTCCTATAACCTGCTGTCCTCTGCCATGTGCCAGCCTGCCTTGGAGCCAGTTGATAATGAACTGAAAATTCCATAATCTGTGAGCTAAATAAGGCTTTCCTTTCTTAATTTTGAATGTGTCAGGGTGTATTGTCCTAACAACGTAAGCAAGCCCTCTTGCTGGAACTAATTGATTGAACTGAAAAATTTACCTGGACTTCTCCTCTGAAGCTCACTCTGAAGAAGTAAGGAATGCATGACAGATGCCTGAGCACAATATTCATAGGATTGCTTTGTACCTAGTCACCTTGATTTTTTGTGCCTTAATGGCTGCTTACCCCAGTCCTTATTTCCCTGCCCACATTAGCTGTTTATTTATTTATTGATTGTTTGCTCTAAACTGTATCTACAGTTGTCCCAAGAGAATCAAATAATCAATCAAACACTTGACCAAAGGTTAGTGAGTGCCCAAGGCCTAAAGAATGCTCTCATAGATAAGATTAACCCCTTCAATAAAGTGCCAGAGTAATGTTGCAGAAAAGACAGCTTTAAATTATATTTCTTCTTTAAAAAAAAAAACAAAACTTAAGGAAAATCTGTGATGAGAAGATCTTGGAGACCCTGTCTAGAACTCATCCTAGGATCACTGACTACTCTAATGTCCCTGCTTCCAATTGGGCTTTGTCTCAGCTGTAATATGCACAGCAAAGACTTGCCAGGGAAACTAAAAGAAGGAGGAAATATAACAGAAAAGGTCCTTCGAGGCAGTGTACTTCAGTTTCTTCGTTGCCAAGTTCATGGTTCCTGTTCCAGATCTGATTGTTCTTGTCTCTTAGAAATGGCTGGTCATCTGTGATTCATGGCTGGTAGCCAGTTTTCCTCTTACTTGTTGCTAGCTTACCTCATATAAGCCCTAGAACACCAGAGATTAGCACCTGAAATTCTGGGAACGAACCTGATCAGAGTCTGTACATGTAAACAAATCTGCATCCAAATTTTGGGTGTCGTTTCATTTTTCTGCTTGATGGTGCAGGTTTGGCTTTTATTATCTACTTGACCCCTTCTTTAATGCTGCGATATCTCAAAACCTAAAAGTTGTACTGCTGGTGTTATCATCAACACAATTCATACCAGCACTAGCCTCATTATGTAGGTGGGAGGTTTGACTCTAAGATTTCAAAATTACAGACTGAAATGCCTGCTTAGGCAGATGCAGGGACCAGAGTTTGATCCCGCAGCATGCCATGCCAGCCCCGCCCCCAGAGTGTGCTGAGACAGTGATTGAGATTGGGGGTGGTGGCACGTGCCTGTAATCCTGGCACTTGGGAGGCTGAAAACAGGAGAATCACTACAAGTCTGATCTGTATAGTGAGACCCTATAGATTTTGTACCAAATACATTAAGAAAAAAAAAGATTTCAAAATTATTTAGGTCCCTTTCATATCCTTTAGTTGTCACCAAATTTGGTCTTTCTATTTCAGAACAATTGTTTCACTTTTGAGTTAATATGCACAGAATGATTGTACACTATTTCTCACCAGATAATGAGTTTGACATTTGTGAAATGACAAGCCCAGAGTCTCTGTCATGTAAAAATCTGACTCCATTTAAGGAAAATGTGCTGTGATTGTCCCCATCTAATATCCCAAGTAATAAAAGATCTTACTCTTGAAGGTGTTAGCTTTCCTTCCCTAACAAAATACCTCATAACACCAACTTCGGTGATGAAAAGTTTATTTTGGGCTCATCATTTCAAAGGCCAGGTTTCAGGCCAGGTTTTATCAGCTCGGTTGCTAACTTAATTAGCAGTGTAAAGCCAAGAATCACTGTGGGAAGTATGTAGTGCATAGTAGCCAGAAAGCTAAGAGAGGCAAGAGGGGCTGGGTGCCCGATGCCCTTAGGGACTCATTTCCTTTGACTGATGTCTCCAAGTAATATTTCTCCCACCTTCTATAAGTCCTTCCATGTTATACTATCATCATCATTTGGGACTATACTAACATCTGATCTTTTGAGGTACATCTAAGATTCAAAGCATAACAAAATAAGATATTATACAGTATATCAACTATCAGCTTTAGATGGACATTGTTTATGTAAAAATTGGTACATCCAAGCATTTCTACCCCCTGAACTTGTATTCCATGGAAGGAGTCCATAGTCTGCAGCCTAGAACAATGTGTGGTTGGTTGTACGTTGTCATCTACTATCTCACAGCACAAGAATAGCTGTGGATTTAGGGCTACCTGCCAAGGTATGTGGATATCAGATGGATTTCATTTAGTTCGTAGTCAGGGAAAGAACAGGCAAAACAAATGCTTAGAACTTCCCAAGCCACTATATCCAGTTTCTTTTCAAATATAAGTTCCATGTTTAATATGCAATAGCTGGAAGAGCTGTGGCAGATCAAATTTTCTAGGGTAGGATCCCCTCTTGTTAACCAATATACCCTAGAGATCAAAGATATTAGAATAGAAGATGAAAAATTTAAATGTCCAGAGATGAAAACACGACAGGCTATTTAAATGAAAGAGGTGGGCAAGGATAATTAAATGTTCTATTTTCAGGCCAGATACACTGCATATAAGAAAGAAAGAAAAGTTTCTTCACATGTAGGTATGCCCTTCTACAAATTTTAGAATTGCTAATACTCTCTGTCATCTACTTTTTAAAAAGATGTAGGTAAAATTAATATTTGTGTTACCTCCTACTTCCACGACATAGGAGACCATACCAATAAATGGCAATTGACACAACCCAATTATAGCATCAATGACAGAGAGTTGTAGGGATATTTTGAAACCTACACAGCCTAAATCTCATCCTAATTGTGTGCTTTTGCTCAGCTCCAGATGAGATTTATCATACACTAACACAGAGCCAATATTGCCAGATCATCCATTTTTTCCAAAAGAAGCAGGAAATCCAGATTATTGTTTGAAATATTCCAGAATTTAAATGTTGACAACAAATTCAATCAATTTTTAAACATTGTGTAGGCAAACATGGTGTAAGCCAAACAAAACACATCTGCAGGTCATGGGATAGAGTGCACTATTTCTGCTTGAGAAGCTCAAGCGAACATGTTTTCTCCCATATTTTTGTTCTTCTGTTTCAAGGCCAAGCTCCTGTGCTAGCTCTTCTGTGACATATTTCTTGAATTTCTTCCAAATGGCTTGTGTTTTACTTCGTGTCCTTGCTCCAGGCAGTAGAGCCTGCTGCTGAAGCATCCACACAGTATCACCTTCTATGGCTTTTTCTGTTGATCCTTCATATAAAACTTCTAATTTGCTTTGGATAAAAGACTTTTTAGGTCTCAATGATGGTCTCTCAGACCACCCTCTTCTGACAAAACCCAACTGTGTGAATATGACTCTGTTTAGGGTAGAAACAGTGATCTTTATGGATACAATTAACCCAAGGATCTGAAGGAACCATCACTCTGAATTATACGGGTGGGGTCCACATTCAGTAACACTTGCCCTTATTAGAGACAAAAGGAAAGCACAGATGGAGAGGAAGACGTCTGAAAGGCATAGGCACAGATTGGAGAGAGGCTTACATGTAAGCCACAGAAAGGCTGAAGCTATCAAACCTGAGACTTGAAGGATTCTTTCTCCTCTGACTAACAAGATGGCTATGGAACTGTTGATAATTTTACTTCTCATTTCCTGTCTGAAGAGCTAAGATAAAGTATTTGCTGTTTTAAGCCACTTATTTGCAGAGAACTTTTACAACAACCTTAGAAATTAAGACAGAGAACATATTTATACAACTTTGTACCCAGACACATAGCATGCAGTCTAATATAGTGGAAACAGGCAACAAATACACACTAATTCACCGGATGCACAAGTATAAATTCTCACTTTTCCTAAGTTGAAGCGTTTCCTTGCACATTTCAGGCACTACAACAGAAAGATAGTATTTCATACCTCATAAACAGTGTTCTTGAATAGATGTATTAAGACTCAGTAATCAAACCAGAAACAGTTTATTATGGTTAGAAATCTTTACAGCTTGTTTCCGCAGACGTGTGAAGTGTGCATCTCTGTAGATGAGCAAGAAGAAACAGACTGCATCCAAATGCAGAATGCAAGACCATACATTTCCTTGGAAGGTAGGGGACCTCTTGCCATTAAAGGCCAGAAAGCAGACCAGAAACAGTGTTTTATGGTCACAAAAAGAAAAACATTTGACAATCTACTTGTTAGATTGTAAGTTCTACGTACTAAATTAAGTACTAGGTAAATTATCTAACCACAGTAAGGGCATGGCAGTTGCAGGAGGCAAGTATTAAAAGCATTAAGAAGTTGAATAGTTTTTTCAGAGTATCTGGACTTAGAAGGAAGTAAAATCTGTTACCAACCTCCTACAGGTTTCCCATATGCTGTTTTCTCTTGATTGAGGAATTATAGTTTTTTTGGAAAAACGGATTCACTTAGACTACTGGTTTGAATTTAAGAGTATTAAGTTGGATTTCCTACTCTTAAAATGCAATCCAGATTGCGCTTCTATAATTCCTCAAAAGCCAATTGAAGGATAGAACTCTTAGTACCACCAGACCCATTAAATCTTGGCATCATTTTGCTTACTGAAAAAAAATAATCGAGTTCTGCATTGGCTCCAAATTAAACACTCTTCTTTTTGTTGATTGCTAATTGATGTCAGTAATCAGAATTATGATTCATAATGAGAAGGTCACAAAGATGAAATCATGTTCTCACAGCTAGCATCCTTGCAATGTCAATACTTTTTATGAGAAAGTAGTTTTGACATTTATATTTGCCTTAGGACTTCCATTTTCTCCGTCGGAATAACATATCCAGAATTACACTAGAGATGGTGGTAATCATGCCAGCTTGCCCATTAATCTTCTTAAAAGAGAAATACACCCCCAACAAGCCCGTGGAGAGACAATGGCTTTTATCCCATTCCTTGTCAACCAATCCCAAAGTTTACCCAAAGAGCAAGTAGTTCAACAAAAAGAAACACATTTAAGCATGTCAGTCCTCCAAATGTTATAGGGTAGCTTATATTATAGAAAATAATTTCTTTACATTAATAGTCCCCAGTTGGAGTCAATGAACATCACAGCTGACACAACAGACAGTGTCTGAAGAAATTTTGCTTGTCACAGCTAAAGAAAGGAGGATGTTCTTGTATTATACAGTGGTAGGAAGCAAGGGCCCTGTTAACTTAAACATTCCATAGTGCATTTTCCAGTCTACATGACAGGAAAGTATATGGCCACAAATATGATCAGCTTAGGAGATTCCTTAAAAATCTAGGATTGGATATCCCATTCAGCAGCCATTCCCCTCCTGGGTATTTTTCCAGAAGATCTGAAAACATTATACCACAGCCCTGTATGTGCACCCGTGTTTATAGCAGCACAATTTGTCATAGCTAAATCCTGGAAAAAACCCCAGATGCCCATCAACTGAGGAATGGATAGAGAAAATGTGGAAGTTTTACACAATGGAGTGTTATTCTGCTATAAAACAGGATATATTTGTGACTTTTGTTGGTAAATGGCTGCAACTAGAGAACATACTCTTAAGTGACATAAATCAGACTCATGTGCAAACATCTTATTGTCTCCTTAGTGTGGAACCTGAAAAAGAAAAATGGAATCTGAAGGGTACAATAGACACTGGGAAAGGGGATGAACCTATTCAGAAGGAGTAACTGAGCTAAGGAGAAGGAGTGGGGGAAAGATATTTATTTGTGTATGTAAACAGGATGGTTTGGACACCTGTACTATGGATTTCTGCTGTCTACGCAAAGGAGCAGATAATGCTTAATTTATTTTGTCTTCTTTTTTCAAGTAAGTGTCTTTTTTCTTTTCTTAATTTCTTTTATATCTCTTTCTTCTTCCAACTTTGCATGCATATATCTGGTAATTTGAATACTAGTTGGAAGACAACACAATGCATTAAAGCAAACATTTTGAAATTGACATTGCTTTGTTAAGTGAAACTCTCTGTCACTTATATTTTTTCTGTTTTAGTACTATTTTGTAGTCTCCTTAGGAAGTGTATAAATAAAATAAAATAAATATGAGCAGGGTTGTAATCAAGAAACCATAAAATAGATAAACAAGAGAAATGTCTATTAAGAAAAGTTAATTTAAATTTGAGGCTTAAACAGCTGTCATAAGACAGTCAGTTCAAAGCTAGATGCAAACCTTAGAATAAAAGAGAAAAGCAGTTTCATGAAGAAAAGTAAAATCAATTTAGCTCTTTTTTGTTTTTAATACATTTTGAGGGGAGCACGTTACATGCCAGAACCCAGAGAAACGCCCTCCTCCCAAACTGTCAACTAGAAGGAAGAAACAACTTCTGGATTTGTCATAGATATATTTAAATGCACCATCAACAAGCAAAACAAATTGCAAACACATTATTTACTTTTTAAAAACTATACAGTATAAACTTATGATCTACTAACTGTACATTGTATCCATACTAAATGGACATTGGTGAATAAACTGTGGAAATAGATGTTAGCATCTATCTTTAAACCAAATATGAAGCTGGTGTTGGTGGTGCATGCCTGTAATCCCAGCACTTGGAAGCAGAGGCAGGAGGATTACCATGAGTTCAAGGCCAGGCAAAGCTATATAGCAAACCCTATTCCAAAATAACCAACTATGAAAGTTATTGTTCACTTAACATTTGGATTACAGGTACTGCCTCATATGTAATTCATGAAATAATGGCTTTGTGATTTCTGTGAGAGCTTTGTGAAAGTTTCTGTGTTTATCTGAAATTAGGGGAAAACAATCCTTTAGGATGTGGAAAATTTATGTTCTTAGGAATTACTGGTTCTAGATAAAAAGTGCTTTTAGCTTCCAAACTAAACCTGAAGTTTTTTTTTTTTTCTTTTAATTTATTAAAGTGAAAATGGGGAAAGCATTCTCTAGAATTTTATGTGCCAAGTGGAATAGTTGGGGGTCACTATAATGAAGGTCAAGGGTATTTGGAGTATTTTTAATCTTATTTTTGCTATTATTTCTCATATATTGCTAGCAGCCCTGATGAAACATAAGGATATTTTTTAATCAAGCAGTTTAGATGCCCAGTCTAAAGGACTGCGGATCAACAGAAACGTAAGGTTGTAGAGAGTTTGAACACCAGGTGGTTGGGATAAAAATGAGCTTAGAAAGGATGACTGTTAAACACTGAAAGACTGTGTTCTCCTGATAGTCTAATGTGGAATCCCTAGTCCGCATTGCCATGGTTGCAAATGGGGCATTGTGAAGTGCTTAATGCTCAAGGAAATGATGAAACTGGAACTTCCACCATGGGAGTAGTGTGCTTAGAGGCACACACATAAAAGGGCTTGCTAGCTCTGCCTGACACATGGCTATATGACAAGCAGATGTCCCTTGGCAATCCAGGAAAAGAGCCCCCCTGGAAAACTGATCATGGTGGTACCTTAAATTCAACCTTTCAGTTCCCAGAACTGCAAGAAAGTAGACTTCTGTTACTTAAATCACTAAGTCTACATTTTCCAGACAATAATACCTAACCAGAAAATAATCAGCCTTGAAAATTAAAGATAAAAAATGTCAGCCTCAATCACCTTGCCTTATCTGCCACTGCACAGTAGCCAAGAAGCAAGTGAAAAATTATGAAAAATCTTCTACATTGCACTGGGATCCCCTTGGTAACAACCAGTATTTATTTTCTGGTTAGGTCTTCTTTTTCAAAGGAACACAGAATATATTTACTGTATTCTGACATAAATTTTATTCTAACAGAAAAATAGATCCACCCTGCAGGTGTGGGAGCAATATAAATGGAATACACCACTTAGCTTGGACCACCTATATAGAGCTCAATAAAATTAGTGTGGAAGATTATGCTTTCCTTCAAATAAAGTAGACCAAAGTAAAACTGTAGATCACCAGTTTGGAAGTAGGAGTGAATGACTCAATTTATAGCTGCAAATTCTTGAATATAACAAAAGACTATCAGTAACTTAAGAGTAGTGATCTCCCACTGACTATTATAAGTAGATAATTAACAAAATATGTCTTTGATTTGGATCATCTTATGAGTTCTGTTAATCTCTTGCTTATCATACTCAATACCAGGAAACCCTTAAAGAAGGAGATGTGTACATGAAAGCTGACTGTTACTTAATATCAAAACAAAACTATGAATATCTATTATTCTGTCTAGATAAATAAATATATATGCATGTGCATAGGTAAATATACATATATTTAAATCTACTTTTTAAATACATACTTCAAGACTTTTCAGAGAAACATTTACAGAGTAAGACAGTGAAAAGGTATCCAAAATACACACTGATGGAAAGAAAGCAGCCACTGCAGCCTGAAGAGTAAGGGAATGAGCCAAAGTAAACCAAATGACCTACAACTTTTCTGACGCTAGTTCAGTAACAGTTCTAGTTAGAAGTTAGTTTTGTACTTCGGGGGACTAGCTTGTGTCATCCTAGTCTTCCCACAAACACTACTAAAAGAGATGGGGAAAATTATTGGAGGATATAGGCCAGCTATCAAGGTAGTGAAATGACAAGGGCCCAAACTCCAAAAGAAGAGCACTGAAATGGAAGAAAAGTATATAAATAAGCACACCATTGGAGGAGGGTTTCTCATTTTGACATTTTCTGGTTCATGAGAATAAGCTGAAAGAATAAGAATATTAACAGACCTGGAATTTTACAGCAATGGGAAGAAAAGCAGAAATTAATTTTAACAAAGGAGTAGGGAATTGATAGATATCACAAGTGTTCAACTAGAAAATGCTAAGAGTAAGATGAATTCAAAGGCAGCTAATTCCTTACAGAGATTAAAAGTTTTGAATCTGCCCCATTTTGACTGGATGAAGCTGACTTGCCCCATTACAACTGCCCTGTAGGTGGTAATGTTGCAAGCAGCTGAATTAGACAGAAATTTTACAGGCAGTCAGACAGGGCCAGGCCCTCAAGGAGACAAGATGGAAGACAAGGTGACTTTGCAACTTGGAAGAGACAGACACTCCCATATGGGCCACACCTGAAGACCAAGACAAAAAGAGGAAGCACAGCTACATACTTCCCTAGGGATGGGCATTAGGGATTGATATCCTAAATAGTATCAATCAACTTGAAAGAGCCCAAATGAGCCACTAGCCCAGCCCCCAACAGGAAGAGACCCTGTTCCGTATTCGTGCCTGCTTGCTACGTGACTAGCTTTCCTATTTTATACTGGATTTAATCAGTTTTACCTGAGCAATGGTGCTTGTAATCCCCTTGGTTGACCATAGTTTTGTCCCTCCTCATGCCCAACTAAGTAGTTCCCATGTCTTCTCCACCACCTTAGACCCACCTCACCACATGGTTTTCCTCTATAAAAGTCCCTGCAAAAGACAACTTGGGGGGGGGGACACTACCCGCTCGGGCCCCCCCTTCTGTCCCTCTCTCGGGACAGGAGCTTTCTTTCTCTCAATAAATATATCCTGCTCATAACCTCCGTTTGTTCCTAAAATTCATTCTTCGGTTTTAGAGAACACGAACTGGTGCAGGTCAGGTCCAGAGATCATTTTTTCTATGTCATCTGGAGGTTCCCTATATGGTTTGGAGGTCACCCACCCGAGATCAGTTTTTCATCTCTGTATCAGTAACGTGAATGTGGAGAACAATGTGCCAACCAAAGGATTACGTTATTTTTTTCTTTTTTTTTTTTCATTTATTTATTTCTATATTTATGTACTTGTTTATTTATTTAGTATTTTTTTTAGGGAAGGGTCTCCAGGGTGTTCACAGGGTGTCTCAGTACTAGATCAGACTCATAGTGATCTGCTTGTTTACATCTTCCCAAGGGCTGGGGTTACACACGTGTGCCTCCACGCCCAGTCTCTATGCCCTTTTAGCACTCCCCAGGGGAGGCACCAGCACTGCAGGCCCAGGGATCGAACTCTGGCCCCTGTCCCTGCTTGTAGGTGCTTTAATCTGCTGAGCTATTTGACCAGCCTTTTCTTTTATTTTCACGAACACACTCTACCTCAGTCAGTTGTTATAGGAGCTTGCGGGGCTGGGTGATGAAGATTTCTCAAAAGTTTGCATGTGCTCTGAATCAGATTTTAGGTAGGACACAGAAATTCACAAATTAGCCTGTCTCAGAGTCTAATACAGAAGTGTGCAAAATGTCTGTTCCTGCCATAGAAATCAGAAGGATCAGCTAAAGACCAAGAGCGCATGGAGTCCTCCAGGAGTCCATGTCAAGAGGCCAAAAGATTTGTGAGAGAAGAGGGTGAGGGCGGGCCTGGGAAGTGGAAGGGTTGGCCCAGGAAGCTGAGGAGTCCGCACTGGCAAGCCAAAGCAGGAAGAGCCTGCACTGAAGAAGAAGAGGTAGAATCTGTGCTGAAAACCAGAGAATTTCCAAGATGACAGCGACGGCCGCAAATGCACCAAAGAGCACAGCTGACGCTCCTCCGAGGAGAATCAGCCTCCATGGGCTGCTTCCAAGCGAAATTAGCGGAAAGCTGTTTTTCCCATTCTCCTTTTTATAATCTTCTGACAATAATCCTCCTTAAAGTAGGTCTTCCACACCCAGAACCGTGCTGACTCGGTTCAGCTAGGTGACGCCCGTGCAAGTTGGGGGGTCATTAATTTAACCACCACAGTCTCTGGTGTTGACTTAAAAATAAGAAATAGGAAAAACAGGAAAAAAAGATGAAGTACGAAACAAGAGAAAAAAACGAAAGTAGAAGAATTGCTAAGGAAATGATACCAAGAGTTGGCAATGAGTGGGGTTAATGTGCTGATGATAATAAAAAGATAAAGAATTTAAGATAATTGATATAGTAAATTTAAAAAGAACATTTTATGTCTGAAAAATCTAACATTAAAACTCAGTTGAGCATATTGAGGAAAGATTGACTAACGTGTTACGGAATTGAAAGAATAGCAAAACAACAACAGAATAACACATTAGCTAAAATCTAAAAATATCTCAAACCCTATGTAACAAAAACATAACTTTCATATCTGACAACATCAGTCAAATCCCCTCAGGATTTACCCTGAAGTCCTGTACCACAGTTTATAGATCTTTTGTCAGTGTCAGCCATGTGGATGAGTCATGGTCATTGCTTGACCAATTTGCTCTCTGTGAAAGCCTGAGAGAATGTTTTCTCTCCATGTGACTCTCCTTAGACACACTCTGCATCATCAATGACCTTCCTCTGTGGCCCCATAATCTCCTTGATCAGAAAATTTGGGACACCACTTAGTTACAGGATGTTACAGTACAGGTTTTCTTATGTCCTGAATTTGCTCTGACCTTGAAGAGCTAAGGCCAAAATGTTGATATAAAAAAAAATTAACAAGATAGAGAGGAATGAGTATTGACTTGTGGATCACAATGAAAGAATCAATACTATTGTCATTAATAACACTTGGTAAAGGAGAGATCATAGTAGAAGAATTATTTTGGGAAGATAATGGCCAGGACAATCTGGTGAAAATTTGAAATACTTAAGAGTTTCACTTGATTCACAAAGCTCCATGAATTCCATTTAGTGTAAATATAAGGAAACATACGCAATGCTTAACTGCATGTTTTTCATTCAAAGGAACATTAAAAGCCAAAACCACAACTAATGACCAAATAATCTTCCTACCAAAGTATTGCAAGATAGAAAAGAACTAGATGTTAGTGTTAGCATGTTATTGGTTAAAGACTGGTTATGATATCTGCCCTTGAAGTTAAAGCCTAGTGTCTTCCTACCCTTGTAGATCTGCTGAGTTGCTGAGCAAACCTCAACATGTTTTTTAAAATCTTTGAATCATCATTGTGGATGTACAGCATGCAAAAACAGATGTTGTATTTAGGATTTTTATTAAGATGTAATGAGATGACATCAGATACATGTTTAGAACAGTATGAATTTAGTGCAATATTTTATTATACTTAAAGTTTATAATTTTGTAGCATTAAGTAAATTTGCATTATGATGCATCTTATCTCAGTGATTCTTGTCTTTCCAAACTGAAACTCAGTACTCATTAAATACCCATCCTTCTTCCTCTGCTTCTACAGCCATTGGCAACTACCATTCTGTTCTCAGGATAATGAACACCCTGCTCCTCACACAAACAGAATCATAGTATTAGTCTCTTGTGACTGATGTTTTTCATGTCATATAATAATGTCCCAGTGTTCATCCATGCTGTGGCCTATGTCAGAATTTCCTTCTTTTCAGCATTGAGTAATACTTGACTGTTACCTGTCTATCCATTTAGTTGTCTATGGGCATTTTCTTTGTTTCTAACTTTACCGATTATGAATAATGTTGTGAATATATGAAAACAAATACATGAGCTTCTGTTTCAATTTCTTTGTTGATGTCATCACAAGAGGGATTGTTAGATCATATGTTTGTCTATGCATATTTTTGAGAAACTTCACATTATTTTATTTTCAAATGTTATTTATACATGACTTTTTATTTGTTAGATTGAAAGATCATGATGAAAAGTTTGAAGTTTACCTGTTTATGGTGAAGTCTCCCATATGGGGCTATATTTTGTTTTTCTTTTTCCTTCTTTCTGTTTTTTTTTGTACCTGGGATCAAATCAGGACCTAGCACTTGATAGGCAGGTTCTGGAGCTCCTGAACTGCCTCCCTGGCCCAAGCAGCCTACACTTTCTAACAATTATTTCTGATTGTTCAGCGGAGGACCATTAGCCTATGAAACGAATGTACAGGCAAAACATAAACATAGTGGTTAAAATCCAGGCAATCCAGATTGTTGGTCTGGGTAACACATACCTTAATTACATAATTTCTAGGTCATCACTACTCTCTAGTGTACGAAAGAAACAGGGAAAAAGGTCCTGCTATGAGGAACAAATGAGTGAATTCATGTACAAACAATTGAAATACTTTGAACAAATTATTATGGTTCAGTGAATTTTTTACTATGATTCATCTGTAAACAGTTACTTCAGCATTTTTCTAAAATTCATGCATTTTGTCATGACATTCCTTACACATTGCTTCTGTGAAGTGTATTTTACAATTACTTTCTTGTAAAAACAATGACTTGCAGCTCTATTCACTGACACAACTGAACATATTAAAGTCTTCTTAAGAAATCAAAATATTATTTTTTGGCTGCAAAGCTTTCTGAGCACCAGGGTAGAGGTTACACTAATTATGTAAAATGCTGAAGAAAATCTACATAATAATACAGCTTAAAATATAAGAAAGGATGAATAATGAGAAAAGATAATTCTTTACAACTGTCTAAACATAAAATGCTTTCAAATCCAAGTAAATTATCTTCTCATTGATGGATTTGGCAGTCCTCTAGTGTGGAGATAATCATTTAAAAAGATAAGATAAGGGAAGGAACTCAGATAGTCCTTGTTCAGCTGGTTTAGTCCTTAAAGATGACAGGCAAGGAGATTTAAAGATCAGAAATGCATTGTGTGCATTTTTCTATCTATATGCAGAATAGAGTCTATGAACTCTGTCAATACACCACAAGACTTAAACTTTTGAAACCAGTAGGCAAAAACTTTCAATATTTATGAGTGATCATTTGCAGAAACCTACCATTTTTAACATTGATGTCAGAGACATCAAAGATTGACAATGTTGGGAAAAACACATAGTAACAATTGCCCAACACCTTGATTTGGAGAGGATTTCAAGAGATACTGAAACTAGGTATCTGCCCCTTCTTAGCAACACAGAAAAGTGAATCTTTTGTCAATCTAGTATTAATTTTTTCTGGGATTTTCATATACAGTTAGGACAACTTATCAATCTTGACAACATCTTTATTTTCTATGCTGATATTTCACAAACTAGAACAGGTTGCTGTTTTTGTTGTTGTTGTTGTTGTTGTTTTTTTTTTAAGGTTCTAAAATTTTCCCTCCTGAAAATGTCATGTTTTGTTTTATTTAATTTCATGAACAATAAGAGTATGCTGTCTTTTTTAGAAATTTGGGTACTTGGGAAAATTATCATTAAATGATAGAATCAAGATAAGTTTAAGAGGTGTTGGAATAGTGTACAACTACCTACTCAACAGAAGGACCTGCTAATAAAGTGCTGCTCTCCACCACTATTCACCCTTTGAGTAATGGCTAAAACATTTAATTTTAATGACTTCTGAAAGACAATTGAAGGGATCAGCACTGTATTCTGACTCCAAGAATCTAAGGTATGGCTAGACAATGGAAACATAGAGTGCTCAGAAATAAATTTGGTGGTCAGGAAAAACTACATGAGAGATTCAGATAATACCCAGGTACCTTCATGATTGATTCATCTTTGGAAATATTTAATTTAAAACTTGTGTTCAGTTTTCCTTGTGATGGGCCATGTGATTGCCAATGGTATATTCCATTTTTTCCTTCCAGTGGAAAAAGGCTTATATCATTCCATTTTTTCATTATTAGACTCTATTTTTCATTTGTTTTAGGCTTTGGTGACATTATCTCATTACAAAGTCCAGGCTGGCCTAGAACTCTCAATCTTTCTGCTTTAGTCTCCTGGGAATACAAGCATGCACTGCCACACACAGACTTTAATTTTAAGAGCAGTTTATATTTATAAACAAAAGAGCTGAAAGTGCAGAATTTCCATATACCCTCACGAAAAATAGCCCATCTCTATTTGCTCTATTTTTAATGTCTGTCATTCATAGAATACATTTTCTATACTCAACCCATCAGTGTGGATACGTTTTCATCAACCAAAGTCATCTTTTACACTAAGATCACTGTTTGGTTTTCCATTCTCTAGGTTAAGATAAACGTTCAATATCATATATTGATCATCATAGAAATTAGCATAATTTCACTGTCTTTTTGACTAGCATGAGTTGACCTACACATCCACCAAATAACACTATTTCTGTCCCTGAAGTCTCACTTTTTCTAAAATATCAAAGATTCTGAATCATGCAGGTGTAGTTGAACTGGTTTGTTTTACTCAACAAAATATATTTAAAGATCTTCAAAGTCTTCTCACATCTGGGTAGTTCACTTATTTCTATCACTAAGTAATATTTCAGTGCCTGTTTATATCATAGTTTGTCTTTTGTTTCACCTACTGAAGGACATAGGAAAATACACCCAACTTTGCAGTGTGTCTGAGTGGTGAATCCACGTCTACATGATAGCAAATACTACATTCTTTATGTCACCTTATCGACCCATGTGTGAGTATGAGTGCCCTGGCAGGTGAACACTCATTCAGAAGGAGCTACAAATCTGTACATGTGTTAAGCAATGTGCTCCGAAGCTCTTGCATATTTAGCAGAACTCTTGCTGGTATCCTTCTTCACCTCTGCTGTTGTGAACACGAAAGTCCAAATCTTAAATAATCAGTGTCCACTTGAGAGGATCAAAATTGAAAGAAGAAACAAGCCAATGACTTTTCTGGTTCAATCTGCCCACCCTAAAATTTCCTATTTTCAAACACACACACACACACACACACACACACACACACACACACACAGTTTAAGAGTCACACATCATTTTGCTTGTGAACAGTTGTTACGCTTCAATTTTATTACATCTTGGTGTCCAGGAAAATAAAAATACCCAACCTTCTGTGACTCAATACTACTCTCTAAATCTATACTACAAATATACACACAAAAAAAAAGCCTTAGATTAAATGAAATTCAGAGGTTTAGTTAGGGTTAAGGTTGGTGTTAGTGTTAAGATACTCTGAGTTTCTAAGATGGACTCAAATCGAAAGTGAAGGAATATTGGAGCCTATGGTCTTGTTGGGTTTGCTCCTACCCTGGAACTGCTAAGCACAGGACTGCTGTAACTCACCTCAAGTTCATTTGACTTGTTTTCCTTTACAAACTTGAGAAAAATTACCCATGAAAATGACCATCAGATTCGTTGATCCTTAACCTCTAAAATACTCCTAAACAATTATTTTTATATTACATACCACACTGTTTATAATACTAACTTTCCAACTCAGTCTACCACTCTGCCCATGTAATTTTCAAATGATTCATTTAATACAGTTTAAGAAGTTGATTCATTGTGATAGTTTAATATTTCTTACACATGTCCTTGTTTAATCTATTCAGTATAATTTTCATGATTGCTTTAATGCAATGTTCTGTCATTCTCATTATTCAGAAAATGCTTAGATGTCCTTTTCTGGGAAACTCATTCTGATGTTCAGGTATTGCACAAATAGCAAAAATAAAGAATATGGCTTGTTAGACAGCAAAGAAATAAGCTTTTTGATGTCAAAATGTCCCGATCAAATAAAATGTAGTAATAATAATAATCATGGTCTTAAAAACATCACTCTGTAAAGTATGCAATGTATTATTGTTTTTAACTATTATTTATTTATTTATTTATTTATTTATACCAAGGATCACACTTAGGACAATGTGCTTGCCAGGCAGGAGCTTATGCCATTGAGATATCTCCCTAATCCACTAACTCTTATTTTGAAGGGAGAAATTATGTTTAGTAAATTATTCAAAATCTGAAGAATATTATTTTTATTACTCCTACTTTTCATAATTGTAATTATAAGATATTATGATACTGCATTGGCTTATTAATTCTAACATGACAATAATTCAAGGGAATGTCATTCAAATGTTTCTTCACTCACAAGGAAAGTTGAGGGTCAAAGGCAGTTTCCATAAAGAAAGATACTCAGTACAAATTGGAACATCAATGTCCTTCGAAAATCCAGGCTCATAAGCAACTCCAGTCCCATTGAGAGAATGGCAATAAGAGCTTCAAAGAGAATGAAGATGTGGTGAGTAATAATTACTCTATGGACAATGCTTAGTCTCTTTATGAACTCAAAGGAGAACATTTAGAGAACGTAAATGAATTTCATCCTTACTCTTACCAATCTATAATGATTGAATATAGTGATTAAAAGTTCGCAACATAGCCAGAGAAAGGTGATATGATACTCTTTGCTCAAAACATTTCTATTTAGGAGGTTGTCTTACTTGTTAATTACGATGATCATCATTTTGGAAAATAAGTTTCCTTACTTCAGCCTACAAAGATATTATATTTCTACCAAAAAGCATTCTTTTGCAGGACTTAGTGAAGAGGAAGAGAAAGCAAAGACTAAGGGTTAAATTGCTTGCAACAAATGTCATCCCATAAAGTCTGGGAGGTAAACCATAAAATTAAGTTTATATCACAAAGTTTTTTTTTTTCTTACAAAGTGCATTGCTCAGTTTCGTATCAGTACCAGAAAACACCTGAGCCAGGTTTCTTGTTAAGTATGCAGAGGTTTATTTTAGAGAATTGCTCAGGTTGAAATTCAAAAGTATGCAGATCCTTGTTTTGGGACTCTGACAGGAGTATCACATCAAAACAGAAGCATGTGAGGGAGAGTTCACATCTTGAGATAGATAGGACAGAAACAGGACAGAGAGAGAGAGAGAGAGAGAGAGAGAGAGAGAGAGAGAGAGAGAGAGAGACAGAGACAGAGACAGAGAGAGAGAACACCTGTAGGGATCTCATAATTCTCCAGGTCAGGCTCCAATGACCTACAACTCTCCCAAAACATCTCTGCTAAAAGTCCATAACAAGTCTGGTTATATTATGATGAATATTAAGCCTTTTATAAGGACCTTTAGTTTGCACTCACCTTATTCAACAATCATACAAGTTTCTTGACATTATAAATACAGGGGAAAAAAGAGTTATCTAAGTTTTAAGAATATGATCTTACGACTATTAATTGCAAGAGTTACTGGGGATATAAATTATTTAATGTAATATATTCTTTATTCTCTAGCTTCTGAAGCTCTGAGCTAGAAAAAAAAAAAGAAGACCATAGTCTATAGTCACTGGATCTGCCTCTAAAAGATAAAATGGTAGTATCACACGTGTTTTGTAGGTTAGATCTAAGATGTCTGCCCCAAATCTCATGTGTTAAAGGGTTTGTTCCTCAGTGCATCAGAGTTCAGAGCTTGGACTTTTCAGAAGTTATCTGACCATGATGGGTCTACTTGTACAGTAATTTAGTTCATTGATGGAATCATAGTTTGGTGAACTCTGTACGAAGTAAAGACTTTATGAGGTGGGCCCATTCAGAAGAAGTAAGCTACTATGCAGACTGTAGTCTGCTCTTTCTATCCCTCTTTCCCACTCTCCCTCCCTCCTTCCTGGCCACTATGAACTGAGTAACTTTAATCCACCATAAGCCATATGCTTCACTCGTGAAGCATGGTGGTGCTTTATCTTCTCATAGATCCAAAAGTAACAAGTCAGTTGATCACTTACTGCAAACTATCAAACTGTGAGCCAACAGAAAGTTTTTCTCCTGCAAGTTGAGGTTTTCCTGTATTTTTCTATAATGACAGAAACTTAATGAACAGTGCCATAATCTGAATGCTTTTTTGTCCCTCCAAAATTCATATGGAAATCAATACTGGACTGATGTGTGAAGAAGAATAAAAAGTAAAGCCATGTTAATATGCTGAGCTGTAAAAGGCTCAAGTCACCAACTTCTGACATTTCCAGTCTTACCGAAAACCCACTACTATTATGGACTACTGGACTATATTGGAATATTTTATTGAATGCACACACCTACAATATTTAAATAACAATGGAATACCCTTCTCTGACAAAACTAACACAAAAGGGGGAAAAATGAAAGGCCATTTTGTATCTGTATATTCAAAATAGTTAGGATAGATATACAGCTGCATTCTCTTAATTCAATGAGAAGAAAGATTTGTACTAATAGTGTTTGGACAGGATATCATGCCTGCATCTTGTACTATGAATAACCACTAAGAAGACAATAATATGCAGGGCATTAATTATTGAAACTGTCCTACTAACCAGCTTTGAAGCTGTCTCATTGTTGTTTCTCAATAAAATTATTTTTTAAAAAATCATATGGATTTATAGCTGTCATGATGTCAATATTAGCAATTACTCCCTAGGGAAGTGATTGCGTGGTAAGGGCTATTCCCTCAAGGATAAATTGAAAGGCCTTATAGAAGATAAGGGCCAGCCAGATAGCTCCGTGGACTAAAGCGCCTGCTTAGGCAGAATGCAGCAGGGCCAGGGTTCAATCATCCGAGTGCCATCCAGACCTGCCCCTGGGGTGTGCTGAGGCAGCAATTGAGACTGGGTGTGGTGGCAAAAGCCTATAATTCCAGTGTTTGGGAGGCTGAAAACAGCAGGGTCACTATGAGTCCAATCTACATAGTGAGACACTGTAGACCCAGCACTACATACAAAAAAAAACAACCTGAAAAACACAGCAAGATCCTGCAAAAAAAAAAAAAAAAAAAAAAAAAAAAAGACAACCCGAAGAAAAGGTAATTCTCAACACAACTCATAAAACTGTCTTGAGAATTTAGTAATTATGCTAATAAAAACTCTGAGAACTTAGTAATTATGCTAATAAAATGAAAACTCCAACTTGGTTGGTGGTTCTTTGCTTCCGTTAACTGAAGGAATGCAGTAGTTAAATTCTAGTTTCTCTTTGACGGGCAATGTGAGAGACAGGATGTGTAATTTAGAATAATTTCATGAAAAATATCACTGAGAAGATGAAAACATTTAAACAATTTCTAGAGTCATTAATACAAGCTTCATAATAATTGAACTGGTAAATTATTATGGGTGGATGTGCAGAAAAGTAAGAGAATAAATTTAATGCCCTTTAATCTTTCATTCATAGCACCTCGCATTGCCCTTTGTATTTATTATTTAAGCAATAATTAGCAGTTGGTTGGATCCTACCTGACCTACTCTTAACAGACTGAGCTGTATTCTTCTCCAGAAGTCCTGGGTTGAAGACCTCAGCCTTATAGGAGAATATTTGGAGCCAGGTTTTTGGAGAAGCAAGTAAGGTTGAACGAGTTTGCTAAAACAGTGAGCTAAACAAATTAGACCAGAATTCTTTTAATAGGAGGAAAAGACACCAGGAAGTGTATGTATAGGAGAAAGAACATGTCAAGCCAAAATGAGAAGATTGTAAGCCAAGAAGACATTAAAAAAAAAAAAAGCCAACTGTCGCAGGATACTGACCATGGACTGTGAAGAAATAAGCTTATGCTGCTGTGTCCCTCAGTCTGGTATGCTGTGATGGCAGTCATAGCTGGCTAATCCTCTCTTCCAAATGGATCACCTATTTCGGATGTGGGAAATCAAGATTTCTCTCCCATTTGCTTTTAAATTTTGTTCCTTTATAAAAGGCTGATCAAGTGTGGCATTCCATTTGCTAGGAGCAATTGTATGGGGAATGGTCCATGAATCAAGAAGACACTACTCATCTTCAATAATACTGCTTCAGATATGTCTACATCAGTATAATAGAAGTCTTCCTTCAGTGGAATGCCAAGGGTTTTTTTGTTTTGTTTTTGTTTTTGTTTTCTTTAGAAAAGTCTAAAGAGGTCATTGTATTACTGCTTATTTCATGTAGGGCTAAGGACATGGTGCATTTCATAGTGAAACTGCCTGATCATATACTCATAGAAACTAGAACCCTGAGATCCCAGGGTTTGAAAGCACTGAGTCCTGTCTCCTTGCATGTCTTACTGTTTTTCTTTAATGAGTCCCAAGGGAAGCATAGTGTATACCAATATATACATATCTGAGCCAAGACTGGACCTGAAGCTTTGCAGGCAGGAGGGATAAATGCCCATTGGTATGTGTACATGGCCTACCATGCAGGATGGACATGGAGATGGGAGGAGAAATCATGCGCTGGGAATCAGGGACCAGAGAAATGTCATCCATGGAGTTTTAAATTCTCAGTTGGAGTCAGACTTCTAGGTAATCTGAAATCAATCAGAATGACTGTATAGGAAGCAGGATATATTTTATTTAGCAGGATGTTATCTGGTTTTTAACTATTTAAGAATGATTTACTGGCCTTCATTTGTTCAATGCTCTTGTACTATGGCATGGGAGGCAAGACCTAGTCCAATGCAGAGAGAAAGAATGTGATCAAAGTAGACATCGGATGGCATGGACAAGACAGTGTGTCCTTGGAATTTTACTTCCCCTACCATCTCGGCCTCCACGTGGGTTCCAGATGTGGAAGTTATGTGGGTAGCCATGGGGGAACCTAAGACTGTGCTGAGAGACGTCAGCCCCAGAAATGCTTTCACTGGGTTTAGGATGGAAGCTTTCCTATACATAAAGTTACTCAAAAATAAAAGACCACTGCATATGAACAGTGCAGCTAGAAAAGAACTGAAGATGCCCTGCTGTTTGTGAAGCATCTCTTATTCTGTTTAAACCAGCCCTACCCTCCTATTGTGTAGCTATCAAGAGGCTCTATTGTACTGACAAGGAAAACTGAGTCTCAAAAAAAGAACTCACCAAGGTGACCCAATGTCTCACATCCAAGTTTATGAAGAGCCGTGAAATCATCCATACATTATGAATTACATTTCTGTGGCTTCATCTTTTTGCTCAGTTTATGCTGCTTACAATTTCCGAAGTTACATTCAAAAGTGCTAACTCACACACATGCACACACACACACACACACACACACTTGCACACCCATAAAAAATTTCATGAAATTTACACATCTTATCATTTTGAAAAACCTAACACATAGCTATATTCTGAAATATATGCAAATTATTATTCAGTTGATTATGCAATTTTTCCAGAAAGTGGTAGTTATACCATACCTTATAATTAATATCAGACTGCCTACACAGACTCAAATTAACTAAGTTTGTACTCTGAGTAATTTTCATTGCAGCACTGTCACTGAGGAATTTAAATAACTTCCAATAGTAGATTCTTTGTAATCCTTCTATATTTCAAGGGGTTGCTGAAAATATTGCTATTTGTAAAGGTTTCACTGAGCTTGTTTAAAAATCCATTTTAAAATTTCTTCAAGTAATATTTTTTTTAAGTGTCATAGCATCAAAAATAATTCCTGTAGCACTAATTGATGTGTCTCATCCTTTGGCTTATTTTTTATAACTAGATTACTATTGCACTGTATATTCCTCATGTTATTATATGCTGTAAAAGAATTTATTAAAAATTATTAAACTAAATAAAGCAATAATGTATAATTTAGGTAAGAAAGAACTCACTATAATCAAAATATGCCTTTGAGATAAATTTTAAAATGTTGAAACAAATCTTGATGACTTTTACTGTCCTAAAGAAGGATTTAAAGAACTCTTTGAGCAATCAATTCTCATGGCAGAGTTTGGTCCTGAGAACTGTGTATTTACTTTGATTAAGTATGATTAGCAGTGGTTAAATATTTTGGGTCTAACTGTTCAAATTGGAGCTTTAGAAATTCAAGGCAAACCAACTTATTCTGAGACGAAGATTATATTTAATGCATTCTAGACTCTAATGAATGGATAAATTTTAAAATAATTCATCTTAAAACTAAAACATTCTATGTGATTTGTTCATAAATCACTCAGTCTGTTGCAGAAGTCAGAATAGCAATCACTGAAAGAGAACAGTTCCCACATCCTGAAAATTATGAATGTTACAATAAGGCAAAAAGATGTTGGATGATGTGGCTAAATTAAACCCTGAGGTGAGGAGTTTCCATGGATTTTTCTGGGTTGGGCAATAAATATAATCACATGCATATTTCTTGTGGAAAGGCAGAGGGACACTTGACACAAACAGAAGAAGAGCAAAGCCACACTTCAAGGAAAAGACAGAGTGGAGGAAGAGGCCACCATGAGATGAGGGAGCCAAAACACAATGCAGGAGTTGCTTGGAAAAGTGACAAAACACAGGGAGCCATGTAGCCCATGAGCCCAGACAGACAACATCTTCGTTTCTCCTTTGATAATGAATTTGGACTTCAGTCAACAAGAACTACAGTCCAGTGGACTTCAGATGTTTTAAATCAACTTGTCATTATTTGTTTTAGCAGCCAGATGAAACTCATACATCCATCTTTGGTTCGGCTTCTCCAACTATGAGGCCCGTGTAATAATAGTATCTATTTCACAGAATGAATAGGAAATTAAGGGATTGAGCATTATAATAAAAAGAGTGTACTAATTGCATTGCTTCTAGAAGTGCACCCCAACATTCTTTGAGTTATGAATTTGAGGTCAGAGCAGATATTCTGCGCACTAATGGACATAAGGACAAATACATAGATAGGACTGTGACATGTATTCCCAGAAGTTCAGTTGAATGTCTATACTAGAAAAGAATAATTGTGTCAAAAGGAACTGTAATGACCAGCATATTTTAAGGAAAATAATGTCATTCTGCTGTTACCTTGTGAAATTTTGTGGGTGACATGAAATAAAGAAGCAAACTCAGGAGAAGTTAGAGACAAAGAAACAAAGTAGATATTTTCCAATCCTTAATCCAGTAATCTGCTCCTCCTCCAGCACTGCCAGGTAAAGTAATGATGGAAAAGGTTCGCACAACATTTCTTGTTCATGAGAACATTCTGAGATGAGCTAAAACTTGCTTTTATAAACTTCAATTTACATTATCTTTTTGTTCTTCTTATTCTCCTACTTCCTATGTTTCTCTTTATTCTTCTTTCCTAGCTAAAATATTATTCCCTATGTATTGTATTGGATAATAATATATTATAACAAAATGAGCATATTTCAGTGTTTGAGACCAATAATTTGTTTGATTAATGTCACACAATAAGAATATTTTGTAATGCTTTTCTCAGTTTTTATCCAATCATACCTGTTAGCAGCACACAGTGATTTTCTTCCTCAGCAGGAGTAAGAACCTCCACAAATCTTATTTATCTCTTTCTCTTTCTTTCAACCTCCATTTCTTGGTCCTCTTCTTTTTGAAAAATCTATTTTCCCCTTTGCTGTTATCTATTTTTTATTTTGTTCTTTATTTATATTGTTGTTTCTCATATAAGAGAAAACTTGGGGGTTTTCACTTTGTGCGTCTGATTTTATTTTGCTTCACATTACGGTCACCAGGTGTCTTCATTTTCCTACAAATGACTCAAGTTTATTCTTCGTTACAGCAGAGTAGTACTCCATTGGGTATGAATATGCCATTTTCTTTAGCAATTTTTGCCCATGTATGAACATATAAACTTCATTTTTAATAACTACAAAAGTATTTTATATTATTTTAACTAGAGATAGACAAAAATGAATAACAATTCAACCATATGAGATTGTTTTAACTTTCTAAATGTAGAAAGTTGGTCTTCCTTATCTTTAGTGCATTTAAGAATCCCTTAATAAAAGTGCTTCTGGGTAAATTAGCATATTCTAAGATAACTGTTGGCATTTTGAAAAATCAAAACAAACAAAAGCACCCTGCAATAGGTTGACAGCATATTCAGGCTGCGTATATTGACTTTTTCCCCTTAGTGACTGCACTAAATGGACTTACGGAATATTAAGGAGCAGCGCAGGCAGTGACCAATCAACTGTGAAGAGCTAGAAAGGAGATTCTGACCACTCCCGTTCTGCAATGCAATACTTTGCAAGAACTAAAACCCGTCTCTACAAATTTGCTTCTTGTCTCAGAACTAATATCATTCATATTTGCAACCCATTAATCTTGGGAAACTCTCAATAGCTATACTTACATTGTAGGTGTCTGTTTGCTTGGCTGTCTCCTCTAAGATTCTGTCACTATTTCAGTGCCCACCAGTAAGTTTTCCTTTCCTGGCATCTTGAAGGGTTCTCAGCCATGAACGATAGATACACAGTCAATATTTCTGCTACATACATGGGTGAAAAATGGACTGCAATGTAACCTGAAGGACTGTTCCTTTTAAGGAAGGCGGAAGTATATGAGGAGAGAATGAAAGAGGTAAAGTTACTTTGAGTGGCTTCATTATGAAAAACCTTCTATGACTTTTGAGTTTAAAGACTGTATTATTGTACTCTGTTTGAAATAGAGCTAATCATGTAACTATAGAGATTCTGAAGAACATCAGAAACAATAATCCTAATATGTCATTAGTATTTACAAAAGATTTTTAAAACACTGTGTTTATGCAGATCCAAATTCCCGTCGTAAGTGCTATAATGCACAGTTCACTAAGGGACTGGATACAGGCTGAACCTTAAGGAGCATAAGGACACAATCTAAGTTAAAGTTAATAAAAACAAGTTCCAGCTCAGCACAGAATATTCTTATCAACAAGAAAAAATGTGTAAAGTATGTTGGAATTCTTTTCAGTGAAAGAGAATTAAGGCATTTTTGTATAATTCAAAGCAGATTGATAATTTTAATATAAAATCACTCTAATAACATTAAAAATTATGAGAGACAAAGTTCATGTAATTTTCTCGCCCAAATCATCACTTCCTATCATAGAAAAGCAATGTAGCTGAGTAGAAAATGTGTGAAGCTATTACAGAACTCAGATTTATTTGTTTATCTACCTATTAAATAGGGAGTTTCATTTACTTTTAATATTGACTTTTCTCTTCTATTAGGAAGTGTGTACACATAAGTTCATGTGCATTGTGTAAAGACCCATTTAAAATAATTTAAACTAAAAAGTTGGTAAATACTGGATATATTGCTGGTACTCAAATAATAAAATTCACTATGGGTTTTACAGCTTGTTCTAATGTTTTTTCTTTGCTTTGGTCTCCCTCTCCACATATTTGTAGCAACTCCAACTACAATTCACCAGTGTCTTTGAGTCCTTTATGTTCTGATTTGCTTTTCATTTATTCATTTCATGCTATGCACTCTTTTTTTTAACCATAGCCTTACAAAATGCTTTAGTGATTTCAAATACTGTCCCTCGACTAAACATGGCCTGCTTTCTGTCACACAATTTCATATGCTAGTTCTTGAATAAGGGACACTAAACCTTGACTAGGATGAGCAGTTTGTTATTTTCATCTGCACTTGGTGAGGAAGTTGTGGCCTTTATTTTCACTGATGTGGATTTTACCATCATTATCCATGCCCTAACCTGTGGCCTTGATTACTGTAATACTCTTGACTTTTGGTTACTTTTGAGCTATGGCTGCTGAGGAATGCAGCAATCTGTTTGTTTGTGGGTTGCCACTGCAGGAAGCATATGGTACCAGTGTTCTGTCATAAAATTCAATGAAAATGCACTTTAATGAAGCCACAGCAAGGCTGAGTATATTTGAGGAATCACTTGAATATTTAATATGTCTAAATGGAAAGGAGATACATTTTTCTCCTTGTGATATTTGCTATCAGTAGTTGAACAAAAGACATTTAAGGAAGACATTTTAGCTGAGTGTTATCATTTGTATTACCATACACATTGTCTAGCCATAAAGTAAGATTCACAGTAAGGTTTAGCATTGTATAGCCATAAACTTAGGTTCCCAGTATGGTTTAAAGACCCTTGTTTTTATACTCAACACAAATGATTATTAAGATGCTGAGAACACACAAACTTTGTTCAGCTGATGGGTGGAACCATTTTAATGGAGACTAAGAAGTAAAGAGTGGGGCCAGGTAGTAGCTCAGTAGAATAAGTGCTTCCCTGGCAAGCGCAATGGCCTGAGTTCAATCCCCGGTTCCACAAAAAATGAAGAAAGAAGAAGAAGGAGGAGGAGGAGGGGATGAGGAGGAGGAGGAGGATGGGGATGAGAATGGGGATGAGGAGGAGGAGGACGGGGATAAAGATGAGGATGAGGATGGGGATGGGGATGAGGAGGAGGAGGAGGAGGAGAAGAAGAAGAAGAAGAAGAAGAAGAAGAAGAAGAAGAAGAAGAAGAAGAAGAAGAAGAAGAAGAAGAAGAAGAAGAAGAAACTGAAAAATAGTATCTATTCATCAAGAGGAATGAACTGAGTTGCTCTATAGTCAGGTGTAAAACAAAAGGAAAGCAATAGGTGAACATCTGTGCCTCCCATGACAAATCAAGTAATAAAATGTAAGCTACCAGCAAAGATGTTCATGGTGATTTCATAGAAAGTCTTAAGTACACAATTACCTCAGCAGAAATTGTACTTAGACAAACTTACACATATATGCAATACAAGCAACATATTTTCTATATTGGCTGGTTTTGTACTATGCAAGTGCACAGAGCACATACAAATATACATGTGGATGATTTCTCTAAATCAACATCTTATTTTGCTTTTAAGATATGTCCTATGTCATAATTGTATGAAACCCCGAAATATTTCTTTGTAACCCAAATTTATTTTGTGCTTATACTTTTTAATAATATGGAACTATCACAATTCCATTCACCACTTAGTTTTGGCATATCCTGTTATAGCTTAATGTACTTCACTGTTATTTTGACCTGAAGTCAAAGGAAGAAATTTGTAGATTTAGTGCATGTTTCTGCAAGTCGATTAACTCATGATGCACAACTTTTAAGACTTTAGTCTCCTTTTGAAAACCTGTGGTCAGGTAACTCTAATTGTTATGCTTAGTTAAGAGCAAACTTTATTTTCATGAGTAATGACTGCCAGTTCTGGAAGCAGAGAAGGAGGCTAGTAGTTGGAGTGCATAGTCAGACACTGACTTGCTGGCTATAGAACTTGAGACCCTGTGGGTGGAGGCAGAATTACACAGTGGTAAAACAATGGTTTGACATCAGAGTGGCCCAAAACCAGGTTTGACAGTGCCCTAGCCCTGAGAGTCTGAACATGTTACAAAACACTAACACTTTTCTTGCATGTAAAATCATAAGAATGTAAACCTCTTCCCCTGATTATTGTGCATATTAAACTGCATCATTTCTTTCGTGCTGTGTAGGTTAACATTCAGTAGTTTGCCTGCTGTTATGCATAGCACCTGTGTGTGATACGGTAATGATGCACTCTTTTGTTTGTCAGTCCACTTTATTGTCAAAACCAAATTCAAAAGGTCAGGGGAAAAGTTAAGTTCACTATGGATTGAAGCTGTTACTTCATGAATATCAATAGTCCATTAATGTCACTTTCTTCACCAACTCAATCAGTAAGTACTGAGGGCCACTTGGCAGGACTACTAGGCATGAACTGGTATTCCTGAATAAGACAGAGTTTCTCCCTTCAGAAAAAAAGATCATCATCTACAGAAGCACCTATAGGTGAATAAAAATTATAATAATGTATTATAGTCAAAGAAAGGAACCTGTTTGGAATGAATAGAAAAGGGGAAAAATCCTGAAAAGGCAATGGAGTTTTATTTAAATTTAAATTGGACTATATATGTTAAAATAAAAAGCAAAGCAACAACTAGTATTACACTAGAAGTTTAGTAGACCATGGAAATTTGTTCAGCTGAATTTGAGAGAAATTAGATGACACAATCATACAGTCCAAGACCCAGACAGCCAGAGCTCCTTTTACAACCCAGAGCTCTTGAGTAAAGCCACCTTTTGCCAGCCATACACTGTTGTTTGTCATGGGTTTCAGGGTTAGGAATTGGGCCATGACCTGCAAACTTACACTCTGGAAAACATAGTCCCTATGTCGGGCAGCCAACCCTTCTGGGGAATGCTGAAACCCTGTAATTTCTACCCATCCCTACAGCAGAGTTTCCCTTTCATTTGATAGTAAGGTGGCAATTAAAATAAAATGTAATATACTGCACAAGAAGAAGGCAAAGGAAAAGCATGAGAACCTCCCAATGAAAAAGGAAGGAAGTTTATGGTCAAAGTAATTAGATTCTCTCTGTTACACATAGTCACATAATTGAGAGTTGCCTGTAACAGTCTGTATATTTCTGACTTTTATAAGAAACTGACCTTATAGCTAGCACTGCCAGTCAACAAAAATATCATACATATTCTAATTCTTTTTCTCACTCTGATTCAACTTGGAAATTTTGTTCAACCTAGCTCTATAGCAAACGGAACAACTTACATCTATCAAAAACAATTGAACAGGGGCCGGGGAGATGGCTCAGTAGGATAAGCGCTTGACTGGCAAACGCAAGGATCTGAGTTCAATCCCCGGTTCCGAAAAAAAAAAAAAAAAAAATGTGCATTATTATTAGGCAAAATTTAATTTAATATTATTGTCAAATTTAAAATTATTGTCAAATGGTAGGAAATTGTTTTCTACAATGCTTACTGATTTTTCTGTAGTCATCATATCTACCAGTTTACCAATTCATCAAATTCATCTGAGCTATTTTTTTTCTTTTTCATCAATTTCTTTTTTCTGTTAGATTTAGAGAGAACATAAGGTATTCCATATGAATGGGTTTTGAGAGTGTCTTAATATCTCTTGATTCTAAGAAATTCCAACTTTTGATGAAATATCACAATCAAATTAAGGCTCAAAAGCACAGGAGTAAAACTTCATTAGTTTCCTAGGTAGGGGAGAATGAAGATGCAATTATGTAGGCTCAGGACTCTGCCAACTGTTGTGAATTATGGGTTGGTCCAATGTAATAAAAATTAGTGAGTCTTTGTCTTATATTGTAAATTAAGTAAACTTCTGGTGTAGTGACGGATATTTGATTTATGTTGCCCTCCTCTTAATTCTTTCAAAAGTGAGAAATCACAGAACTACCTTAATGTTTCACAAGATTAATTGTCCATAACGCCAATTTGGTTTGCGTGAACTCAGAACAGCTGTAATTATGCTCACCTTCCCCAGTGAATATACCTAAGAAAATATTTCTGGGTTATAAGTTCCATCCTGCTACATTTAAGAGGCCAAACTAAATACAGTGAAATTTGCTTATTTCACTCTTTTCCTGAATGCCGTCCTACAGTTGATGTTCAAATTTCAAAGTCCTTGCAAGGTTTCCAAACTGCAGGGTTGCCAACATTTAAGTTTTTAACTTTTTTCACCTTCTTTGAATAATATGCATTTTTTTCATTCCAGATAATTACTTTTGCATTAATATCAACCTTTCTACATCCATAGAATCAGCTAATAAAAAGAAAAAAAGAAAGATAAATTAGAATTCCAGGTTTTCCCTGTCATTGCCTTTGAACTGGCTTCTTATATGTTATCTGAAATTCTCCGTTTTGTCGCTAATACTATAATTATCCTAAAGTATTACCTTTAGGTTTCTACTAGGAGTATCATTTTCTGTTCATCTCAATTTTGTGAATATCCCAACTCATCAAAGACTATACGCTATTTTTAAATTTTTAATCCATAGATGATACTTGTACCTATTTGTTAAACATAATACAATATTGTAATTCATGACTATAATTTGGCTTTTTAAATAACTGCATACATATTTTTGTCTGCATGAAGTTTTTTGTTTTTTTTTTTTTTTAATTTTAGGGAAGGGTCTACAGGGTGTTCAGCGTCTCACTACTAGATCATACTCCTAGTGATCCACCTGTTTACAGCCTCCCAACAGCTGGGATTACTGGAGCGTGCCACCACGCCCAGTCTCAATTGCTGACTCAGCATGCCCTGGGGGCGGGGCAGGCACAGCAGGCCTGGGGATCGAACTTCCTGCCCCTGCGCCAACTTCCAGGTGCTTTAATCTGCTGAGCTATTTGGCCAACCCAGAGGAAATTATTTTTAATTGAATGCATTCAGTTATTAGAGAAGGAGCTCAGAGATCCCTACATTTTAAAAATTTAATCTAATCTGTCTTTAAAAGCAGAAAGAAAATGCCAAAACACTATATATTCAGTTCCAAAGACAGCTGTACTAAAAATACAATTCAAAAGTTTCAATGAGATTTTTGTTACCCAATGTTCTTAAAACTGCTTTCCTCTTGAGGCCTGTGTTCTGTGAAGTAAAGCTCTTTTGAGCTTTCTGGGTGCAAGAGGAACAAGAAAAAATTTGAAACAGGAAAAAAAGTGAAAACATCGACTCCAAACTATATACAGCTTAATAGACACCATAATGAGGCACCAGCCAGAGTACGCCAGAAAGTTTAAAAGTACCTTAGAGATTAATACAGAAAAGTTAAAAGCCCAGAGTCCCAGCATCACTTAAAGAGAGGCCATGTCAAAGAAAAAAAAATACACATCATAGCATCAAAAAGACTGCATTGGGTCCAGTTTTTCACTGACTGTGTGAGTTTGAGAAAATTACTCTAAGTCCCTTACCTCATTTGTCATATTTTAAAAGGTAAATCCTATAATTTTGTAATAAATGTCGATGGGAACTTTCCACTGCACAAGAATATAGTTCCTCCTAGAGACACCCAGGTTTCTACCTCAAGAAATTCTACCTCAGTTCCACACTTCAGTAATGGAGTCTGGGTTGGTACAATTTGCTCTTGCCTTCCCTGATACTAGAGAGGGATTCACTTGTTCCTAGCCAGGCCGACCAATGTCCATTGCTAAAATGCTGGAATTCAGTGTGAGGCATTAAACCTAGTTTGATGTACATGTTACAAAGAGGTGACTCAAGATGGTTATCTATTGCCAAGCACACAGTAGGCAGAGGAAGCCCCCAACAGACTGAAATGAATTAATCAGATACTCTGAAGAATGGTCTGAGGGCTTCTGAGAGACTAGAACACAGGGTACTTGAACTCTGGATGCTTTTCTGCATCCTAGTTCTAATCCTTTGTGCATGTTGTTGTCATTGGGAAATCGTGCCATGGCATATGTCCAGTTTCACATAAAAATTCTCTTTATCCTTAGGTTTGCAGAGATTAACTTTATTCCCCAGCAAAGAGAAGTGCTTGAACTAAGAAGAATACAAACCTCATATTGTAATTGCAAAGCTTTAACTGAATAATTAGAAAGTATTATCTAGTCCAATGCCTAGAACGCTGTTCAACACCCACTCAGTTTTTTGTTTGCCACCTGGAGGGAGATGTCAACTTATCCTTTCTAGTAATTCAACACAATATGTTGCTTCTTATATTTCCAATTTATAGATGAAAAAACATAGGCTTACATTGATTTGGCAACTTATTCATATACATAAATTGATTCAATCATACACCGAATATTTATATGCTACTAATGCAAGGCAGTCTTATGTTAGTCATGTGAGATACTATGACACAAGTGATAAAAATCATCTCTTCAGTTTCAGTGAAGCTCCCATATAGTAGGGTTTCAGTAAGGCCATCCTAGCATCCAGATTCTGTTGCTTTTCAGATATTTAAAACCTATTCAAGTCCTGCATAGGAAGTTCCTACAGAGAATACAAACCATTTTAGTTCTCACCTTTCTCTATATACATCACCAAGTGTTTTAATAATTCATTTAATTTCAAAAAATTTGCTTAGCTGACTGTGACTCTAAGTTGCAAAATTTGTGATGAAATACCATAGTGGACTTTTCACTGTTTCTGTTGAAATTTATAAAACATACTTTTAAATCCATATGTTGGCGGAAGCTAACATTCACTCAATTATTTCTATGTGCCAAATATCATGTAGAAGTGATCCCTATACAGCTGAAAGTTAACTTCACTAGAACATTGATAGGATATTATAAAAAAAAATTGACATGTCAGTAGAGAAAAATGATACCACAGAAGGCTTAAACTTGGTCCTATCAGAGAATGAAAAGTAGATTCATGTTTTATACCTAACTCATATGACAGCAAATTCAGCTCTCTAACCATTACTCTATTACCTGGCAGCACAGTTTGCTAACAGTACTGCGTACAGCATCTATCGTGCATACAAGTCCTATCGTGTGCCCCGATGCTGCTTAGCTTGTGTAATGACTGTTACTTTGTCTAGCTGCCCATGTGTATCTAAAGTCAACTTCTGTAATTGTAATTACACCACATGTAATTTTGAAACTTTATATAGCAAAATTTAACTTATGCCTTGCCTCCTTTATTTCAAATTCTACTTGGCATGCTTAAATTTTGCTGAAACTGGATTTTCACTTTAGAAGATATATGATTTATTTCATATCTTTCACAAAAATAAAAACAAACAAAAATGTGTATTTTTTTTTGACCCCGGTATACAAGCTGGAATAACATTCCAAAATATTTTAAAGTGAAACCTTAACCAAAATTTTAGACAACCAATTTCATTTGTCCTTTGTTACAATATTTCCAACATGCTGTGATGTGTAGCTATTTCTAACCTCTATTTCCAGCTTCACTTGCATTTGATTTATGATCAAATTTTGTGATTTCCCTCAGCCTCCATTCCATTGTCTACAAATTAGTGAGTAGAAGTTTTAATGTTGTGATGTAATTCTCTATAATAGACTCTCTGCAGTACTGGGCTAGTAAGTAATTTTAGCTGCATTTAGACATAGGAGAATCAAGTGACATGATGTATCTCAAAGCACAACGAGAAGACAGACAATACAACTGCAGGAATTTGCAGGACATTTGCTTTCTTCATGATAAAAGAACTGACATTAAGCAAACAATAACAAAAACAACAAAACAGACCCCAAAATGTACACTGTCAGATGCAATAGAAGCTTTTTCTCAGTATTAGGAGAATAATGTGGCAAGGGAGCAGCCTGCTATGACAGCCCTGCTGATGCCCTGAGTGACTCGGTCCGGTGCACGTCGATTCAATTCTCCTTGCAATGGAAGATTTTATTGCCAGGTCTGACAATGATATCTATCACTTCTATTCATTTCCTATTGTTTAGGCTTCATTACACATGGTTAAATCCAACTGAAATGAAGGCTGGGCTTGTGGTTTCTCTGTGTCCTTGGGATGAAATTAAAATTATGGATTTTGATGATTAGCTGTCTCTCTATTTTATAGTTTCTTAGATAACTTTTAGTTCTAACCCATCCCTTGGTTTATGAAATGCTAGTTTACCCATTATGTCACAAATTGAAGTCTTATTTTGAGGATTAGTTTCTCTATTGCTTAAGTGACTAGTTGTCTTGCTCCAGTGTTAATAATGGTGAATTAATAAGACATGGATAAATCTATCAATATCAGTATTAATTGGTTAGTTTTCTTCTGGTGGAATCATTTTTAATTTTTTTATTGGAATACAAAATATGGACAGAAGGGACCTCTACAATCTCATACTCAGTATATGTTGCACAACTACGACATAAATTACTCAATGTATATGAAGTGAATAGATGCAGATTTAAATGATAATATCTTTGTTGTGTGTAATGGTATATAACAGTTCATGAAAGATTTTTTTAAAACTATTACCCATAAAGCACTAAAAAGATATATAGTTTTATTGTATCTATATCTTTCAGCAAGAAAATCTTGAACTCCTCATATTTCAATTATTTCAATTCAGAATTCTACTTATACGTCTATGAGGCAATTTAATGAAAATAGAAAAGTCACTAAGTGCCCACAATGGGTCTAGTAATCATTGACATAACAGAAATCAAATAAAAGGTGATTACACACCTCTTGTATTTGTGACAGCCACGAATTCTGTTAGCTAACTCATGATTTCATCTGGAAGTTGCCCTGTTCACTCTCATGAGTGTTCCAGTTTGGATGACTAATTATATGTTTATTCTAGTTTTAATATTCTCGTTTGCAATACAGTGTTTTGAATCCTTTCAAATTTCTCTTTGTGATCTCTGTGTTCCTTAAATCTTGTTAGCCTTTAATGATTTGAAAGAATACTTCAAGCAACAAATCCTTGGTTTATAACCTGGCCGTACTCTATAAAATATTGTGCTATTTTACATGTGAGTTAGTAGACAAAATTAAGTATTCGCTTTAAGAACTAAAATGAAATTCATGGGAGTATTCCACCAAGATATACATTAAGATTTACCTGGCAATAAATTTCTCAAGCATAAGTGTACCTGGTAGCTGCTATAGGTGAATGTCTGTTGTTGAAATTTAAAACATAAATCAAATTAACCAATGTTCTGGCAGTAGATTTTCTCAACATAATTGGAAATCAGCAGTGATAATTATTTGGAATAGATTGCTTAAACACAATTGTGTCTAGTAGCCACTAGAGGTGACTGTCACACTTCAAGTTTCAAACACAATTGATAACTACAGTGCTTGAGGTTAGATTAATATAATTCCCAAATGAACTTTCTCTAGTTTATTTGAATGACTTTGTGAAAAATAATGAAATGCCATTTTAGTTATAATTATTAAAGAAGTACATTTTCAACTAGTAGGATTAATCCAAGTTTAGGATTCAGGTTTTCAGCCAATAGAAAATCAATTTCCTATTCTTTCACTTCACTGTATAAAAAAATATTGCTTTTATTTTGTGGTCACTCTCCTATTCCTCATACTACTCAAATGCTGGCATTCTATGTTTCCAAGGATTTAAAAACTTGTAGTCCTATTTTTTTCCAAGAAAATATCATGAAAATTTCAATCTTCCACTTCTGTCTCTTCAACCATCAGTAATTTGTCTTTGCTTAACTCTTTCCCTAAAAGTATTAGTGTAATAGTGTTAGATAAGATCACTCTAAAATCACATCAGTATGACTTCTATGCCAAACAGTTCAATGCTTACATACTCACTGTCTCATTTGTTCCGTATAATCTGCAAGGTGAGGCTTTATCCTTTGCTCCTTGAGTAATACGTACCTGGCCTTTTCGGAAGACTCAACAGCCTTGAGGTCAGTGAGCTCATATTGTCCCTAGGATGTGTTTTGGCATGTCGCAAGCACTTTACCACCAATATGGAACTGTGACCCCTGCCTATGTGAGGTGTATGCATTGCCTATGGCTACAATAGCACAAGCTCTGTGTCTTGGAACAGCACACATCCGTATGGGACTGTTCCTGCAGGTTGAAAATTAAGTCAGTTTTTTTTTTTTATCCATGATTTCCACATGAGCCAGTTCATCCAAAATTGTATTCAAGTTGTTTATAAATTCTACACCTGCAATAAAAATCTATGCCATGTCGATGTCAGCACGTGCACATCTCAAGCCATTTGATGTGAACAGCTTCTGATTCTGTGGACTTGGAAAAATACGATGGGCTTAGAGTAAGTCTCGGGTGCTGCAGACCCTAAAACATGGGGGCCCTAAGATTGTTACAATGGTCAAAAGGTGGGGTCACCTCACATACTTACCCTAGTGTAATATTTCTGGAAAGTTGGTTTTAAAAGGAAACTTGTTTAATAACAACAGAATGCATCAGAAAGGACCATATTATAAATATGCCCAAGAAGTTTCTAAATCTGGACATGAAAATTTAATATGTGGTTAATTTAAACAATGGTGAATAGCAAAATGGAATGTAGACACTGGAAAGTTGGGTGAAAATGTTCAGATGGGAAGAGGAATGGGGGTGCTGGTGGAAGGAATGGAATAGAGATTTTTAAAAATGACAGAAAGAATGGTAGAAAAACAACAGAAACAAAGTCTTCTAAATGAATATGGGAGAAAAATTGTAGTCATGGTAAACAGAATAAGAAATATAAAGATGTATCAGGTACAAGTATAAATTCCCTCTGATGAACAAGACCATTATGCATGTCAAGAGGGTACCAATGAAATTGTTTTAGTAAAACAGTGACAGGAGCTCTCTTGATTAGGTGAAGTCTAATGGAAAGAAACAGGCTACTTTCTTTCCGTACCCCTTCTAGTGTACATAGGCATGATTAAAATATCTGTGAAAAACTATATCTAGAAATTACATATTTTTGTGTAATCTATTCAACCACATTATATTTTTTCTTTTTACTTTAAAAGCATTTTTGGCAGCTTGAGCTCATATGCCTATCAAGCTCCACCACAACAAGCTCCAGGGCTTGCCAGGTAACAATCCAATGCCAAGTTCACTTTAGATCACAGCAGAGCAAGTTCAGGGGAGCCGATGCCATTAAGGGAGAATCAAACTATCATGTCTTAATTTAATCTGAGTTCTCAACCAACTTCATGTTTCAAGTCTGAGCTGATGAAATTTCTCAAGGAAAAATATTAAAAATCATAAAATAATATATGCAGATGTCTATGAATTCTCATTTATGATCTTTTATTCTATTAAACACACCCTTTCTTTTTTTCCTTTTCTTTTCTGTCTTTCTTTTCTTTTTTTGTCTTTTTTTGTATTTTAGGGAAGGGTTTACAGGGTGCTCAAGGTCTCACTACTAGATTGGACTCGTAGTGATTCGCCAGTTTACAGCCTCCCAAGAGCTGGGATTATAGGCACACTCCACCATGCCCAGTCTCAATTGCTGTCTCAATGAGCCCCAGGAGCAGGGCCTGCACAGTAGGCCCGGGGATCGAACCCCTAGCCCCTAGGCCTGCTTGGAGGGGCTTTAATCTGCTGAGCTATTTGGCCGGACCTAAACACACCCTTTCTGTGTTAGGTAAGATGTCATGGGTTATTTAGACACAATTTTACTGAGCAGAAAATCCCTTTGAAGTCCCAGTAAAATTCTTATTTTCAATCTTTACTCATATCTTCTTTTCAATTTTGCTAACAGCAACATATTTATAGTTAAATAACTGTGACTGCCAATTGCCAGTTCCAGTTCCTTTGCTTATTACTTGTCTGATCTTGAAAATTCATGTGATTATTGAGTGCCTAGCTCCTCATCTGTGAAGATATTTTTTAAAAGAAAGAAAGAAAAGAAAGGGGATAGTTATCTTTGCCTCAGAGGGTGAGGTAAGAATTAAGTAAGATTGAAAATCTAAAGTGCTTACTGCAACTCTCAGCAAAATGTTGGCATGCAGCTTGTGTTCACTTTTTCCACCTTTTTATATCCATATGTCATGTTTACAGTTAAAAAATGGTGATTCCTTTGGAAATTTGCCTTCCAATGAATTCCATGCATCCATGAAATTTGGCCTTTCATGAAACTAAGTTGCCAGTGCTGACTACACCCATTCAGACCCATTGCCCATAAACTCTATAAACTACTTTCCAATGTGTTTTTGATATATAAATTCTAAAGTTTCAAAGACTCATTGCTGAGTTTTATTTAGTAATTTCCTTTGTACATAAATGAAATTCAGCTATTAGTTGCCTATATTTATGGGGTTCAGTTAAAGATTTCTTTCATGATATATATGTAAGAGGAAGTCCTTGAACTACAGTACTGACATATTTGGTAAGTACTTTGGCTTATATTTCTATCAGGCATTTTTAAATACCTGCTATCTGCAAATCATTCTAGACAGTACAAAAGAGAAAGACCATTTTAAAAATATTATCATCAAAGTCATTCTTTTAGAAAAGCACACATTGTGAGCCAGGTATTCTTCTAAATAATGCATACCTTTGCCCACATATTACATCATATTTTCTCCTAGTTGCTATTGTTACCACTTTAAATGTGAGAAAATACTACCTCTATAGAGTTCATATGGTTCTCTGTAAATCACATGAAAAATAATGGGAAAGTCCAGAATTCAAGTCCAAGATATCTGGAATCTCTACTTTGTATTAGTAGACTTAGACCTACACCTACAAGCTCATGAATACAGCATTTCAATTCACTTTTATTTCTTTACCTAAGTCTTTTTTTACTTTTATAAGTATGTTTCCTGTGCATAATGATAAAACACAGTGTACAGAATTTTTATATGTATATTACACATTTCAACTAATTTTCCTGTTCCTTTCACCTATTTTTATTTTTCCAGCATCAGATTCCTTTATGGTAAACATCCCCTCTCTGCCCACAAAATAGATACAATTCTGTGAAAAGTTCACTAGCAAATCAGACAGCAGTCCAGTGGGAACCAATGGAACCATCTTCAGTACATGTTGATGCAGGGCTGCTCTGAAAAGCATCCTTCACTCTGATTCTCTGAGGGAACTGAGTACCGAGTGGGGCCATTATCCATGGATTTTTAGGAGTGGTGAATCAATCTACCAAATTCTGTAAATGTGGAGTAGACATAGAGACTGACTGTGGCCCCTGGCTTCTTTCCACCCCATGACAACTAGTGGGAGAATTTGGCTTGTCGTTGGCATGTGGTCTACAGAGTCACTCTTTCCACTGTGCTCCTTAGGGAATAGCAGCCTAAAATGTTTCCACCATTCCAGGAGGCCAGCTCCTAAGTATTGCGTCACGATACAATCCAGACTTTGGTGAGGAAAAATGGTGCTATTTATGGGCCTTTAGAGACCCTGTGATTTAGTCTGCTGGTACTGCTGTAGTAAAAACACATCATGTTTAAACAACAGAAATGTATTTTCTTAGATTTGTACAGGCAGGTATTCCCAGATCAGAGCACCTCACAGGTTAGTCTTCTGAAACCTTTCTTCTAGTCGGAGAAGCAGATCATTTTGGTTTAGGGACTCACATTGATGCTCTTTTTTTTTAACATTAACTGCTTTCTTAAATTGTTATTTTGCAATAGAATTATATGAGCTATTAGGGCATTAGACTATATATTTGAAGAAAGATACTATTTAATGCATAATACCTTACCTGTGAGCTCTGGCTGAAGCAGTGTCACAATATACCATTTTGAAAAGTATACTTAGTCAAAAGGGCAACTTGGCATGTTCTTAAGCCAATAAACACAAACACTTATAAAATAGCTCTTTATCATGATGAAAATGTATTGAACAATGAGCAACATTGAGTACCTATTTATATAACAGAAATTAATTAACTCCTTGGACCCTTACAATTCTACTATATTTTGAAATTCATTAACTCACTTTGCAAAATAAAACTATTACAGACAGATCAAGAGTTTTGCACACATTTTCTCAAACAATGACAAATCCGACCATCTGAACCTAGATCTGGTCTCGGAATACTAATGTAATCCAACAATGGATAAATGTTTTCATATTGTGTAACATACTATAGAGCCACTTGTAATAATCCAGAGCAAAATAGAAGAATTGGATATTTGTTAAGCACTTATTTGGGCAGTATGTTTTTACTGAAAATACAATCAGAAGATGAGGTTCTTCATTCATGTAAGCAGCCCTGCTATGAGGTCGGTAGAGTCCTGCAGTAGAGTTATCTCTAATGTTTCTTGTTTATCAGCCAAGAATGTATTAGAAGTAAACTCCTTGAGTGGAGTCAGAATCACAACTTGGTAGACTTACTGGTAAATATTTAATTTAGTTAGGAAAAACGATAGCAACAACAACAATAACAAAACACCTCTAGTCAAAGAAACAACGGAGGAGAATCTACGCACAAGAAGGGAGAGCCCCAGTAGGCCCATCATGTAAGCTGCTGTAGCAGCTCCCCAACTAGAGCTGCATCCCATTAGATCATGAGAGAAAGGGTCAATCTTAAATTTATTACTAAAAGAAAGGGCAGTCATCCCTGTCAAATGAAAAGATTCTGAGAACTAATACTAATGTCAAATGTTGTTTTATTTATAAATGACCAATAACATATCTTCCCTTTGGTGAAATTATGGTCTCCTTATATTTAATGTCATATATATTTTGAAAAGCATTACATTATTGAGTTTTCAGGAAGGTTCTTTTTTATTTAAGCAATAATAACTAAAGCATGGTATAATGCTAGACACTGGTCCATTTTGTAATAACTAGTATTTCTATCACTGCTACAGTTATTTGTTAACGGATTATACTTGCTCTTTATGCATTTCAAGTTGGTACTTTATTTTTTTATTTTTTTGTTTTTGTTTTTTTTTATTTTTTTTCAAAGTTTTATTGATAAACAGATAGCAATGAGACAGTTTCAAATCAAATTGAAAGTACAGTTTCAACAAATAATACACTGCATATATTCTTCTTAGTGGTTAATTGCTGTACAAGAAGTATACTTGTGA
>NW_004524582.1:18122327-18178387 GCF_000260255.1 Octodon degus
AATAGCTGAATAATACTCCATTGTGTAAAAATACCACATTTTTCTCAACCATTCCTCAGGTGATGGGCATCTCTGAGTTTGGTTTGCTCTTCCTTTTCTACTTGTTGAAGGTGCAGCATTATGGTGTTTATTTGTTCCCGTTCTGTTTTCCTAATGTGTGAGTTCACAGCTATGAATTTCCCTCTGAGAACTGAAATAAAAACTATTCCAGGGTTTTTTAAACAGAATATGAATATAAATATAATATAGATTCTGTGGTGAAAATTCAGTTGGTAAGTAAATAATTAAATAATAAAAATCATTGAAACATTTTTAGAGCTTGCTTAGTATCATCTTCTAAATGTGTAGCATTCCTAATATCTTATCAATTATTATATTACTTTAAAATGAATAAAATAAAAAAGACAAGGAAAAATTTAAGATTTCTTGAAAGCAAGAACCAATATTCAATTGTTTCTCCAATGATGTATAATTATACCAGTTAATCTGAGTAAAAGATTTGAAGATTAAAAACATAATAAAACTACCATTGTTAATCAGCTATTCCCATTTTGAAATTCTGCAACATATGCTTTGTTGTATATTACCCTGTTTCTTTTTTCTATTTGTTCTTGCTTCTGTTTTTTCTCTTCAAAATAAAATAAGTTTAAAAAATCAAGTTATTTAAAACAATTAACTCATTGCCATTATAAAGCCAACTAGACTGTGTATTACATTTTCATTTTACAGGTAAAGAAACTGTATCTAAGAGATCTTTCATATATTTCTATTGGTTACACAGCATTAGTGTTTGTGAATTAGATTGCAAATCCACTTACATTAATTTCCTAGGACTGTTGTAAAATTCATTAGAAATTGCTAGGTTTCATAAAGAAATCCTGATTTATTCATAAATCCAGAAGCTATCAGTCTGGAATCAAGGAGTGGGGAGAGTTGCACTTCTTCTATAAGCTCTAGAGGAAAATCCATTTGTTGATTCCTTTGGATTTTGGTAATCATAAGAATGATTTCTGCTGTATACCTTTGATTTCTGCTTTGCATTCACATGGCCTTTTCTTTCTTGTCTTTGTCTTCTTGACTGTTTCTTGTGATGAAAAATGTAATTGGAATTTGAGTCCACCAAGATAATTCAAGGTGACTATATTTTAAAATTCTTAATTTGAAATCACATGCTAAGAATCTTTTTTCCACTCTGGTCATATTTAGTCTTCTTGAACATGTCATTTTAGGAATCATCATTATGATTATGCCAAGCACATTGACTACAATGCCTTTGTTATGTGTCTCTAAATGTCAATAAATGTGTTGAAAGATGTAGTAAGACTCTTCAGTAGGATGGAGTAGTAGAGAATGTCTAGGAATACCTTGAAAGAAGAAAGGAGTTGGAAGCAGGATTTAATACATTTATAGTCAAGTGTTCATTGACCGAAAGGAAAATGACTGTCATAGTCAGGTGTTTACAAGGGAAACAATTATATATAGGATACATAATTATAAGATTATTTTATTATAACCATATGTCATATACAAAGATTGTGTAGGCAATCTGTCCACTTCGTAAAGACCCAAAGACTCCAGCCGAGGCTTGAATCTCATAGCAATGTGCTGTATAAGTGTAGCTAATGACCTAGATCCCATGAAAATGCCCATCAAGAATTCAACTGGACTCCAAGAACCCATGACAATGTCTCATGCAGGCTTGTTTTGTGGAAGTGCACTGAGAAAGCTCAAAGATCAGTTGTAGAAGCTGGAGAGTCTGTGTAAATGGGATGAAAGTTCTGTGCCAGCAGGCTGAGAAACAGCCCATTCTATATCAGGAATGGAAGCATGACAAGCTTCTCCAAGAGACTGAGCAGAGCACCATCTTCCCAGCTGGAACCAGGAGGCAATGCTCAAGGTACGGACCAGAGCTCCCCCAATGTAAACTCTAGCCATTCTCAGAGATAACAAGGTTCCACGTGCCTGCAATGGCAACAGCCAAGTTCATGTAAGAATGGTCAGCATGACAAGCTCCTCCAGGGGAACTAACAGCTCAGAAGAACCCAAAGCTCACCAACAGCTACTTAACAGCTTCCTAAGAGCTATTCTTGCTTCTCTCCAGTTTTGTGTCATGATGCAGAAAACAACCCTCAGGTGGGCCTCCCCCACCCAGCACCATGTTGATTCAGTTTAACTGTGTACAACTAGACCACAAATAGTCCATCAGAACTTTCTAGAAGTTACTTTCATATTTTATCTACAAAATCATACTTCCTACTATATTCATTCTGTGGAGATTTAAAATACTTTATAATATAACTAAGTCGTATTTTATTAGAAGTATAAAATATTTTTATATTCTTTACTACCTGGAATAACAAAAAGAATGATGAATGAAAACCTGAAGAGAAATTCACATCTAGATGAGAATCAAAAATAAAATTTCAAAGGGCATTGTAATAAAAAATGTTCCTAAAGTTGACTATATAGATGGAAATTTACTCTGTAAAATGACATTTAGGAAGGATAAAAGATAATTTGAAACAGAAAGTATTGCCACAGGAACTTCATAGGCAATAATTTCAGTCCGGTAAATTAGGTTTTGGTAGCACATAGGAAGATATTCAGAATTAGGAAGAGAAATACTGTAGAAGTTTAGCTTTTTCTTGTAAAGTTTTAAAGACTTTACAATACTAAATTTTGTTTGTGAAAATAATTTTTATAGTTAAATTAATATTACCATTACAGAAAATATTCAAGTGTTCTTAAACAAAGTTAATAGCAAATAAACAGAAAGCCTTTCTCAGTTACTTTTTTCTCATTGTTGGGCCAAAAATACCTGACACACAAAATTCAGAAAGGAAAGGATGATTTAGCTCATTGTGTGTGGAGTTTCAGTCCATACTCAGCTGGCTCCAAGGCAGAGTGGCACATGGCAAAGGACAACAGTTCATGATGGTGGAAAGTAGGGAAGAGCAAAAGGAGAAGCAGCAACTCTGGCAGCTAGCGATCCTCTCTCCCCTCCTTACATCTGTATACAGATTACCTGCCCCAGGGTGGATGTAGCACACACACCCATAATCCCAGCGATGGATCATGAATTAATCACAAACTCTAGAAGCTACCCCATTACTACACGAGGCTTTTAGGGGGACAAATAAACACAATCCATAATACAACCTAAAGTAGCTTATTGTAGACATGAGAATTCATGTTGTCCAGGAATCTATGATGGCTCTTGATATATGGTAATGATGTGGCTGAAGTGTTGTATTATTAGAATGCTATTAGCAATTGGTGAGTGCATTTAAAATCAAACCTCCAGATGCAAGGTACATGAAAAACACAGCAAATGGGAACAACAAACAACCACAGCACGGACATAGGATTTGAAATATGTTACACTGTTTAAGAAATGTATCTTGGCATTCTGCAGGACTCAGTGAACCTTTCATTCACATTTATAGCAAGATATACAGATTGGACTGATCACTGCTAATGAACTCTCCAACTGACCCTCAAATATAAAGCAATCAAATAAGCCATGTCAAGTGAGGGTTGGACGACTGCACTAACACAGCACTGTCATATATGCATGTGGATGAATCTCAACAACATAAAATAAATACATCACAAAAGAGAACAGAGTATGATTTTATTTATATCAATAACTAAAGAAACTGTACTTTTTTTTAGGATGGGTATATAAATGAGAACATTACAAAGATGTCAACATACCCAAAAGATATGAAAGCAAATGTCCAATCAGCAGCCCCATATATCTGAGAGGAAGAGCAAAATACCTAGGTTGAAGCATCTGTGACTTCCAAGTTAATGACAAAATTAAAAAAAATGTGGTGCTATTCATCTGCTCTATTTTGTGTTAACTACCCATCTATATTTTAATTGGAAAAATATAGTCATACTGTAACAATGGTTTAATAGGATTTTAGAATTGAATGTAAGTCATTGTTTGACAAATAGTATTTAATTTAAATAAGAGATTCAGTGATTTAGCTAATGTTGGTTAAGAAGCAAACAGGACTCCTGCCAAAATTATTCCTTGTATTTGGAAAGTGAAAAATTTTATTCATTTTTACACTTCACAAATAATATTTTGATAGTCGTTTTGATAAATGCAAATTTCGCTGTTTAAAAAATAAAATCATTTAGGTTATAGTTAGCAATTTTTCTCTCATTCTTCTCTTTTCTTTGGTAAATTTCATGTAGTTGATGACTGTCTTAACCTACTCAGAATGAAATACAGTAATTTTCTTCTTTTTCCACCGAGCCTAATGGAAATAAAGTCAAATCTTCTTGTACTATAACCAGCTAGACATTTTTTTTCATGAGCATACATATTCAAGGAAATGAATGAAAGTTCCTGGAATTTTATAAGGTGTGATTCAGATTCAGGAAAATTATTTAAATAACTCTTAAACTACTTAAGTCTTGTTAAGCATGGCATATTTCACAAAACCCTTTCAATATTACAATTCTAACATCATACCTGTTAGCGTGATTAGATTTTACTTCATCATTCTAGAATTTGCTTTCTGTGGTATGTCTGGTTATGTGTTTGACAAGATTTTTTTGGCAGCACATACAAAGTTTAATAGCCAAGTGTTTGGGAGAGTGAGAGATTTTCCATCTGTTAATTGAGGAAAGCCAAAGGCAGGAAACGCAATTGCGCAATTCTAAAGCAGTGTGGATTGCATCGAATATTTCCAAAGGTGACTCTCCTCCTATTTGGTGTTAAAGATTTGTGTATTTAATTCTACTGAAGGACTAATGTTACCAATTTTTCTTTTGAAAATATTCTCCTTTGTTGTAGCTTTATTCAGATGGGGTTATCTATCTGTCTTTCTGGGATCAGAGAAGTAAATAGCCTATGTTCATAATGTGATCAGTGACCTTCACACAAAATACAGTGAGTGAAGTGCAAGGGATGGGATGAACTTGGGTATAACGAGTCAATGTCCAGGACTGGACAGAGAAGTAAAAGTTGATAGCACGTAGTTCTCCATTCCCTATCTTCAGTTGTCTGGTAAGAACACATTAAGAATTCTTTATCTCAAAAAGTAAAGATTACTTTAAAATACTTGTGATACAAATAATTGTATCCCTTTGCCATGATATGGTTAGCTTAAGGAAGCTGCAAGCTAAAATTAATAGCAAACTAATGACACATAACTTGGGCTTTTTATGTACAAGCAAAAGGAAAGCATTCCATGAGACCAGGGCATGTTCTCAAGGTATAAATCACTTGTTTCCATTCCCTGTGCAGCTTCGCACCTAATGCTTCTTTTTAGTCTTGTAAGTACTGTGATACATTATAGGCATTTCCTCAGCACAAAATGGGGAGAAATTAACTTTAAAGTCTAAGTTGAGAAATGATTGGAAAGAAGTGAGTCAATCTTAACTGCAATTTATCAAAATAACCTTTGAATCACCATCTAAAAGAAATATGCAAAATGCACAATTTTAGGATTTCTAATAGACATTGATCCAGAATGAATTCCCTGATCAACTGGCATATGTGAGAAAGAAGTTGAGAAAGACAGGAGAACTTATAAAAAATAATGTTCAAAGCAATATTGACAAAACAACAGGAGACCACAGAGACCATTCATTTGAAAAATGCAATGCTTCTAACATAGGAAAAAAGATATATATTTTTGGAGATGTTGTTTAAAATAGAAGAGGGAAATATTTCATGTTAAGAAAATAGAGATGATATACAGGAATGGCAATACGGTACAATAGCAAGAAAATAAGGGTTTGAGTTAGTTTTGCCTGATTGAATTGTATCTGAGTATTCTTTCTTTTCTCTTTTCTGTTGTTTTGCTTTATTTTTTTCTTCCTATATCCTATCTTCAACTTCAACCTAAATAACTGTTGACAGAATCATTGCTTTCTATAATGTGTACTTGTTGTTGAGGAAAATTCTCAGTGTATAGCTTCCAGTAAGACTGAAGGTATCCAAAATCGCTTCTCCATGCCTTATCACAGCCAGTAGCAGTCAGACAAAACAAAAAAAAGCACGAGAGAAGCTCCCCAGGGACTTCAAAAATTGACAAAGCTAGCTTATAGATCTGAAATGGAAAGAGGTATTATTCTAGCTCAAAAGAAATGATGTGTATGAATGTGACATAAAATATTGGCATTTATGATTCAAAACTTAAGGAACATCATGTTTTCTCTTTGAAACTTGACATTGGTCCACAGTCTATAGCAAAATAAAATAAACTCTAGGTAGCTCCTAGACATTGGAGTCAGAGACATGTAAGCAGGTAGAAAATTCAAATACACTGGCTTTAGGTCACTGATGTTAGTTTCTAAACCAGAACACTAGTCATTTAAATGAATTCCCCCAAAAAAATAGTTATAAAAGTAGATCATTCTTAAAAATCACAATGTGGTTTGGTAATTTTTCTTACACAATGCTGTGATAATTTCAGAAAACATTATTAGAAATAAACTTCTTATAATCATCTGATATGAGGAGGTTATAATTCAGCTTCAATTCACTGTGTAAGTATCTTCTCTTCTAACATGCTGCTAACTCCATTTTCTTAATAACCTCCATTTAAAGTATAAAAATGTGAGACTTTATTCTGTACCAACCTAGATGTGACACACATGCACACACTTTATGGTTCTATTAGCATTTATAACTCCTTTAGTGATACATCAAAAATTTTAAGCAATGTTGTCTAAAAATTATAGTAAATGTTAATACTTCAAATTTAAACTCTGCCTTATAAGTGGTGAATTAGTTCAGTTTGTTTTGATCAACAAATCAAGTGTACTTTTCCCATTATAACTTACAAATCTTATAAATCTCTATCTATCTATCTATCTATCTATCTATCTATCTATCTATCTACCTATCTATCTATATATGTCATTAGCCAGCAAATATTCTTTTGCCACTTTTAAATTTCAGGAAGATATGTCTGATCAGAGTTTGAAACAATAGTACAGTGAGATGGATCCACAGCTGGAAGTAAGCAGACTGGTCTTTCCTAGCTCTCTTGTTTTGATTACCATACAAATAGGCAGATTCCTATTTTTGCTCTTTACCTTCAAGGAGACAAAGTTGAAAGTAATCCACAGCAGGGAGCAAAATTGTAGGCAATGGAGCATGCCATCTGGTAGGAATATGCTGGAAAATCTTCAGGTTTCTCATTTCAACAAAACTAAAAGTAAAAGTCTATTAATTCAGCTTCTAGCTTGGCTGAGAAATAAATTCCGCAAGTCTCAAATTGCATCTGGTTTACTACATGTCTGGCTCTAATATGTACAATAAAAGCCAGACAATTTGGATGAAATTATTGTTTCTCTTTAAGCTTTTAGAAATTGGAGGCAACAGAAGTGTGATTCCTTTCTTAAATTCCGAGCCACTGTCTCTTAGGGCTCCATGATATTGATCTGAAATGCGCAGTCTATCTAGATGGGCTGTTCTTTGAGGGGCTAGGACTCACGTTTGCTCATGAGCAGGAAAGAATATTCATGGGAACAATGGTGTTTCCAAAAATTGGCTAGTGAGATCCTATGCCAAGATTACCATGATGCCAACATTGCATACTGCACTGACATGATCTCTACATCTTCTCATTTGGGTGCGTAGCTGTCTTTGGAAGCTATTATGCAGCTCAACCACTGTATAATTATAGTGAAAACCTTCTTCATACTTTCTTTATACACATACAAACACTTTATATGTATTTTAGGGCTAGAGTCCTGCTGATAGTTATCTTGTTGATATCATCACACAGCATTAAATATTCCGTGAAATAAAAATGTTATATGATCTTCCTAAGGCAATATTAACACATTCAGGAAATAATGACTTTAGGCATCATATTAGGTAGATCACGCAGTTTCTCTTTGGTACTATTTGGTACTCTTCTATTGTTGTAATGAAATAACCATTGCAGCATCTTCAAAATGTGAATTTTGTTGAGTCACCTTATTCATCATTATTAAAAATTTGGTAATTTCAATGATCCAGTTGCCACACACTGAAAAGTACTTTCTTTCCTATTCTTGAACCTATGCCAATTTTTATTCATTACTGTTTTGATTTGTCTTAGAGCAGAAGCATAGAACCATTCTAAACAATTATTCCCACTTTATTTCTCAAATGCTTGCTATGTACATGTACTTCAAAGCACACTCCAAGTATCTTGCATTTTTGCATTACCCACCACACCATGAAGTTCAGGATTTATCTGGTTTTGATTTCTCTCCGGCTCCCTTACTCCACAGGTTCATTAAGTTGATACTTTAAAATAATGACGATGGTTCAGTTCAAAATTCTGTATTATTTTCTCTCTGATCACCTGTATCATGTTAGCTTTACGATACATTCCTATTATCTGCAATAATTTGGGACAAAGTTCCTTCAGCTCTTCTGCCACTCTACATAATTAAAGGTTGAATATTCCTTATCCAAAACTCTTGAGATGGAAAGTCCTGCAAAATGCAGATATTAAAATTTTAGAATAGATATATAGCATCATCAAATATATTTATGTATATTACATAAATAAGGTTATCTCCACAATGAGGAATATAAACATTAAATTAGTTCACATTTGATGCAGATTTTCTTTTTCACTAGTACATGTTAAAGTACATAATGATTCATTTGTTGCAGTAAGTTGGTAAGTAGTATGTAACACTCCTTAATTCTTTTGCAATTCATTTTGTCTTTTTTATTTCCCTTCTTTTCATCTTTTGTTCCCCTCCCTTTTTGCAAAACTTCTATCTCCCTACTTCTGCTATCTTTTATTTTGGTCTTTAATTTATGTGTACTTGTGGTTTTCTTTCTTTTTCTTTTAATTTATTTGGTACGAGCTCTCACTATGCATCTCAAATTTATAGTGTGACTCCTGTTTTCAGCCTCCCCAGTGCTGGGATTATAGGCATAAGCTACCATGCTGGGCTTTGGAGGCCATCACAGTGTGCCTTGGGTTCCAGGGCTGGCACAGAGTGTGGTTCAGGGATTTGAACCAGATCTTTCTGCTTGCCAGGTGGATGCTTAGACCCCTGAGCTATCTCCCCAGCCCTGGTTTTCTTATTTTTTAAATAATATAAGAAAATATTTAAGTTCTTGGCTCTGATGGTTTTCACTTGACATTTTATCCAAAGCCCAGAAAAAAATGTCACATGATATTTTTAGTGCACATAGGCTCAAATGCACCTTGACACATAACGTCCATCAGGTATGGAATTTTCCACTTGTGATACCACATGGAGTCTCAGCAGGTTTACTACTTTACGCAATGCATATTCAGATTTTCAAATTAGGATGCTCAATCTACACCCATGAAGAACTTTTCACTGTCTGGTTCTTATCTCTCATCGTAACTGGCTCCATTTTATATTTTACATTTCTGACTAAAAGCCATCTACAGGGAGGATGTTTTGACTACCCACATGAAAGGTACCTTTGAGTTTCTATACATTAATCAATGTTATTTTAATTCAGATCAATCGCTATTCTAACTTTTGTGCTTATTTATTTGTGAGTTGATTTTCCCATCTTCCTTACTGTGACATAAACTACAGCCAGGAAAAGGTTTTTATCTTTTACAGCAAATCTATTCTCAATAACTAGAAAGAAATATGGAATATCTTACCTGTTCCAAGAATAATTTATTACATGAATGAATGAGTTGAAGATTGGAAGAACCCATGACTGTGCTAGGAATATCATTTCTAAAGAGGTGTGGTTCTCAATGGCCAAAGATTATATGCAGAACAGATTTAAGGGTCTGGGGGATGTACCCTACATAACAGAGGGGGATTTATGCCTTCTTCCCATCACAGTAGTAATGTTAATGACCATCCAATGAGACATGATCTCTTTCTTTCTCTTTTCAATGACCACCTATTCCCTGAGCTATAGCATAGAGACACTGCAGGCCATAAGAGACCATCTCATTTCCTTTGGCCTCTTATAGTACCAGAAATAAGAATCCACATTTAAGATTTTTTTTATAGGAATTTGACATCACTGTAACATCCACATATGTGACCAGTTTTCAAGTTATTGTTTTATTGATTTGTAAAGAGTTTCTATTAGATATACAATGGGAGATGAAAGACAGTTTTATATTTCAAGGAGAGGAGTAGCTGGTGTCAATCTAATAGAGACAAACCCCAAAAAATGTACATGAAGCTCAGGGCTCATGACCAGCTGTGAAGCCAGAGTCTACAATAATATAATGTAAGATTCCTCAAATTTAAGAGCATAGAACTCTATAATGGAAACACAAAAGCCCTACAACTAACTCTAGCATATTCTTAAGTTATCACTTGACCAAAGCACATAAATTCTTCATGTGTGTAATAATATGCACATGTAGAACCAAAGCACCTTAAAATCAAATTGCAAAAGTAATAAAAATATGTTTAATTAACACTCATGCATAGTAATATGTTTCATTGAAATTAAATTGATAGCGTTTCAGGAATATAAAATCACCTGCTAAGGTGCAGGCTTTCACAGGTAAGGAAATTTGAGGAACAAAAGTCAGTATACTTTTATTATAAAGAGCCAAAGAGCAAACAGGTTAGATTTGTTGGCCAGATGCTCTCTTCTACAACTTACGATGGTACAGTCACTGCACAGTGCATGGATGGGACTGCGGTCAATAAAACATTATTTCTGAAATCAGCTAGTGTAGTGCCGTATTTGGTTTTCCCTGGATCTTGAGTGTACAGGGGAGAGCAGATCTTCTGAGGGATGGGACGATATTTCATCCTTGTTAACACCATGGTATCTGAAGGTGGCTCTGAACTTGTAGTAATGGTAGACACTAAATACCAAATCAGATAATGGTAATAAGGGTTTTGACAGAAACTTGCATGAAAGGCTAAAAGATGTGAAGGCAAAGTGGGGGTACCCAAAAAAATTCTGATGAACTGATGCATAATATAAAGACATTTAGGTAGGATCAGGAGCTATTCTTGTTATATTTGGCTGGAATTTTATCACCAGATCATAGTGAAGACAAACTGAAAGTCTACATTAGACTTAGGATAACCTCAGTGATCAAAGAAAATGATGATGATTAGCACAGTTTGAGTTCAACCAGTCTGATTTGGGCTGTGAATTCTGACAGAGTCCATTGCCTGTGCTCTTGGTCAGCAATAATGACAGTTTCATTTTATCTGTAACAAACTGGAGATATCCCTTAGGAGGTTCTAGAGGAACTCTTGGCTGCAGCAATGAGTTATGCATCATGAGCTCTGATAATCAGCCTTCCATGTCTTTGGGGTTTAAACCCATGGACTTGGTTTCAACGAATCATGGCCAAAAACCAAAACACATATATGTGTATTGAACATACGAAAATACTTTACCTTGCTATTAATCCCTTAACAGTACAATATGTCAAATATTTACATAGCATTTACATTGAACTAGGAACTAGGTATTAAAAGTAATCTGGGGACAGTTTAAATATGTAAGAGGATATGCATAGTTTTCATGCATTTGCTGTGCTATTTTATGTAACAGACGTAAGCATTCATGCATTTTGGTGTCTGTTGCGGTCCTGGAATCAATCACTTATGAATACCAAGGGACAATAGTAGGTGGTAAAATGAGCATGAAATCGTGCAGGAAAATACTGTATTTTTTTCAAGGGCTCAGAATAAACCACTGAATTTTAACAATGATATATTAACAGGATCCAGGCATGAGCTGTGGTGCCATCTAATTTTACTCTGTGTCACAGAGAATTATAAAACCACCCAAGAGCAGAGTGTGTGGAAAGCCATGTAATTTATAGAGGATGCAAAATAAAGATTTTCTGAACTTTCGTGGAGAGGAATGGCTATTATCACTGAAGCCCACAGGATACTGCAGATCCGATTAGATATTAAAGACTCCTACTAATTTAAAATGAGGAAATTCAAGGCTTGTGCCAAGGACATTCTTTTTCTATAAACAAGTCCACTTTACAAAAATTCTATCAGTATTAAGGGACATAATCTTGGAATGTCTGTATCATTGTCATATAAATTAGCACCTCTGGTTATATTTATTTAATCTCTTGAAAGACAGAAGAAGCACAGCTCTATCTGGCAATGCCATGATGAATAATACTCCTAATGGAATTATAAATTGAAACTAATTGGTTTATGTGATTGTTATTAAGCCTAATTTAAGTTAGTTAATGGAATTTTGTTTGGCAAGGGAATAGAGTTGATCTTTGCACATGATATTTTTACTTTTGAGATAAGTTGTTATATTACCATATTGGATCCATAGATATAAATAAACATGATGTGATACTATTCCCATGCTCCTCTTGAGTCAAAGGTTAATTTTGAAGAAATGTAGCAAGAAAATTAATAATTCACCTAATATGTTGGTGTTACCATCTAGAGTATTTTCACATCTGGTCTTTGTTTTGAGCAGCCTCCACGTAGGGCCAAGACACTTAAGTCAGTGTGACAGCTTTGTGAGGTTCAGACCATTCTGCCACTGCTTAGAAGCATTTTAATCCCATCTAATGAAAAGAATTAATTCTCTAATACAAAAATCAAACTCAGCAGGAATATTAATAAGCATAAGGAAGAAAAAACATGCAACTTAAGGAGTCTTCCACACTATTGGTTAGCCTTTGGTGTGCTCATTTCTTAACTGGCCTGCAACATACAGCCTGGCTCAAACTTGAAATTGGTATTCATACAAGCAGATAATGTCTTTATCCTGTGTGGCATGGAGTTCTTTCAAATTTTCCATTTAATAAATCTGAAATACTTAAATAAAGAACAATATGCTTCTGTTCATGCTCCATATTTTTCATGTTTTGTTTTGCCAATTGACAATGTGGGTTTGAAAGAATTTAGAGTGGTCGCTGAGTTCATGTCTCGTGTTTGGCTCATCACCTTGTAGACTCTTTCAAAAAAAGAAGGAGAGGGGCCGGGGAGATGGCTCAGTGGGATAAGCACTTCCTTGGCAAGCACAAGGGCCTGAGTTCAGTCCCTGTTTCCGAAAAAAAAAAAAAAAAAAAAAAAAAAAAAAAGAAGAAGAAGGAGAAAGGAAACCTATATGGAAGATGAAAGTCCTGCCATTTCTTAATTAGCTTCTGGGTAAGTCTGTTTCCAAAATAGTTCTCCAAAGATCATACATTCCTGCACTGAATTGGGATGCATGGAGTTCATCCAGTGAACCTGGATGCGTCTATGTATGTCAGTCACATGATTTTCGTTCATATGATCTTTCATATAAGAACATCATGCACAGAAAACAGTGACAATGAAGGGTAAAGTTTGTTCACATAGAAGGCTGATATTCTTTACAGCGTCTGGGCTTTTCTCACTCTTTAAGAAGTGAGGAGTTACTCTGAAGCCATCTTGCAGACCAGATTCCATAACCATTTGGGCAAGGGCATTAAGTGGTTTTGCTTCCCTGGACTTTACAATCACTCCAAAGCAACTTTACACAATATTTATCTCTCAGATTTTTGTGTTAAAAGCAAACACAAGACAGATATTATAGACAAGACCTGTGCTTGCTTAAGTATGTGTAGTAAATCATACTTTTAAAAATTATTTTGAAAATAAGGGTCTTGATTGTACAGCCAATGACTAAGGGAGGAGGAATACAACTGATTAATATGTATTACACATATACAATACGCTCTTATGGATGGTTTCTGTACATTAATTTATTCAATGTTTACCATAGCTGAACTGTGACTGCTATTTAGTGTTATTCTTATTCAGAGATAAGGAACCTCATAGCCCCAGAGGCTAATAGTCATAGCTAAGACTTTTCAGTTGATACTGTAATTCTGAGATTTGATCAACGCTCTTTTCAACACACTATGTTATCTACCTTAGTGGAGCAAAGGACTTGTCCTTCTCTAGTGGGTAGGAATTTGAAAATGGTTGACTCAGTTGACACACTGAGCCATGGGGGAAAGGGAGCCAAGTTTTCAGTGCTTAACTTACTAAAGTGGAATTCCTAAAATTAAAATACTTAGAAAATATAATGCTAAATATAATTGAATTTTCTTAATATCTAAGACTTAGCCTTGTGGTTTCTAACCATTTTGACAATCTGTCTAGACCAGTGTAATGATTCCCTTACTTTATTAATGCTAGCAGTATTTTGATTTACAACACTCTGGTAAGCTTAATGGTTATAATCTGGTCTGGAAAATACAGGAATAATGTTGGGTGTTCATTGATCTCTTTCAAGGCCAATATGTTACATGTGATTTACATTTAATATTGACCTTCAAGTGCCAAAAAATTATTCCAGGATATCCTTTCAAGGTCATGCATTTCTTTTCTCTAAAAGTAGGGAAACACTTAAGCCATAAAGTATCCAAATTCAAAACATCTATGATAATACATCAACTATTGCTATAGGCTAAGTACTAAATTATAAACCAAACACCCCTGAATGCATTGCCACTTCTAAAAGCTTCTGTGGTTTCACCTTGCTTAGTAGATCAAACACAAGAGCCATACAAGGGTTTTCATCAATACTGATCGATATATTCTGCTATTATTATGTTTTCCCAGCTTTCCACTTGTGCCACCCTGACATTTTTATAATCAGCCTAAGTATTCAGAATAACCAGACAACTTGCACCTCATGCTTTTGCTTATACTGGCTCCAGAGAGGGGGTCATTTTCTCTCCAACACTACATTTGCATATTCTCTTCTGTTTTCATCTGTTTATTCTAAAAGTCACTATTCCAAAGTCCTCTACACACAGCTAGATAAGCAGACCTGCAACTTTCTGACATTTCCATGAGCCTAGAGTGCACTGTTATCTCACCTTGTATTTTAATTTTTATCTCCCTGTTTTGTTAGGATTTACCTGGTAGTGGGGCTCTTAAACAGTTCACAGCTCCTTTCCTGGTGTCTGTGGCTATTTGCATGTATAACACAGTGATAGCCCACCTTCTAGGATCACTCAAGATTCTTATTTTACTAACACTGCAAATGATGACCCACATAAAATAAAATTATTCAAAATATTTGCCAATGACAGATTAGGAATATGTATGAAACTATTTTCCAATGACAGATTATGAATACGTATGCAACTCTTATATTATTAGTATATGTTTTTTAAACTTTTATTATGTATGTATTTATTATTAAATTTTATTATGTATGTAGGTAACTATTAGTATATGTTTTTAAAATTTTTTTAGTTCACAAAAATTGTACATATTTGTAGTGAGCAGTATGTTGTTTTATACAATAACAGTATTGTTATATAATTTCTTTTCTTAAAATCTTCTTAAATATTATCTTTAGGGCCGGGGAAATGACTCAGTAGAATAAGCGCTTGCCTGGAAAGCACAAGGGCCTGAGTTCAATCCTCAGTTCCACCAAAAATACATAAATAAATAAATAAATAAATAAATAAATAAAAATTATTTTTAATTATTAAATATCTGTGCCTGGTTAAGCCTCTCATGGATAAATTTGATGTTTCTTTTCAAGTGCTGAAATAAATCTTTAGTTTTGCTAGAAATTCAATGACTTAAACATTAAGCACATTTGTACTTCTTACTTCAAGGCATGTTTTATTGAAATATTGACTTCTTTTTTAAAATTTTTATTTGTTGAGAAAATAAAATTCCATTACATGGTAATAAGAAAATAACAACAATTAATACACTGTATGTTCTTATTTCCAAAGTAGTTACTCAGAGTACAAGGCATAAATCAAAAAGATTTGTACAACAATTAAACAAATAACAACAAAAAATCCTTTCTTTTCAATGAACTGAGATAAACTAGTAGTATAAGTGAAAAAACTAGCATATATAAACACATTTTTGAAACAGTAGAATTCCTAATGTTACCTGCAAGTTTAATACTTATTTCAAGAAAATATTCTTTTATGGAAAGTTAGACAGCATACACTATATCTTGTTGCTTTTAAATGTTTTTTCATCTTAAATTATATCAGTTTGTCCAATTAAAACACTAAAACTGCTTTGCTCTTGTTTAGAAAAATAAGTTTTACCAGCAAGACAGCCTCCTTTCAGCAAGTTTAGATTCCAGCAGGTCAACATGTGTAACAAGAGATTAGAGGTGTGAACTTCCTCAATTTATGTTAACAAGGTGCTAAATGGGAAGGCCAATTACGGTTACCCCTGACTTCCTGCCTACTGAATAGCCAGTGAATGGGCTTGATCTTGGTATGGTCCTTGTTCAGTGGTATTTATAGCATGCTCAGCTCATACTTATTGAATTCCTGAAAGTATGGGTTGTGAATTCCTCGGGGTATTGGGGAATTTTGTGGGTTCACTATAAATCCCCAGATGCTTTCCAGAACACCTGGCAATAAATTCCAAGTTCTTTAACTTCCCTTTTTTCTGATGCAAGATTATTAAATATGAAATATCTCATGTTGAAATTCACATAAAGCAGCCTAATTAGTAAGAGGAGGAAGTGAGAGTAGGGGAGTATACGGTAAGGAAGGGATCCTAGCCAGGCTATGGGAAGGGATTTATAATTACAGAAACACAGAGAACTCAATCTCCTTCCCATCCTGCCTGGCATAACAAGCCTTTCTGCTGATATTCTTCCCTATTGAGGCTTTCTTTCTGCTCTGAAGTTTTGTGAGTTTTTCTGTTTCTCTTCTTGAATTGGTATTGTATTTACACTCGTTTTAGATTTACATGAAAGTTGGGGTGCTCTAGCATGGAGTCATGCCATGTACCTTTCATCTCAATGTTGGCTTATAAGAAAAAACCAAGGCATAGTTTCGATTTACAAGAGAAAATAAAAGATTGGTCATCTTTCTTTCTTCCTTTTGTTTTCTACTACTTTCTCTACTTCATCACATCCAAAGATATGCCATTTATTAAGTCCTCAAAAATTCTAATAGAATAAGGTTATCAAGGCGATATTTGACTCGGGTTTATAAATACTGTGTGGCTTCCCTGCAAGTTTCAAAGCAAAGTCAGTGAATCTCTTCTGGATACTGAATACCCATCACTAGTCTTCAAAGCAAGAAGCACCGTGAGCCAGAATTTAAATTCTCTGCACCACTGACTTTCTTGTGGCAGGAGCTCATATGCATTCTGGTGCCGTTCTCTGACAACGTCTCAGTGCTTTTTGTACAAGTGAAGTAATATCTTTTGCTAAGTTCACAGCTAAGCCCTTTGTAATAAAAAACAGGTTAAGGAAAGAAAGCATAAAATTTATTTAATATAGGTTTTATGTGGCACTGGGACCTTCAAAAATGAACACATAAAGAACAGGGGAAAACTGTGTTTTGTTATGGACAATGAGTAGAATTATGATTAGAGAACAAACCCGGGGTAATTTAGTAAGGGCTGTTCAGATTCTTGTCAGTATTCCCTTGCGTTTTCCATTCCTTTGGGTATAAGGGGGATCGTGTATGGAGCGCTCATATGGCTTTAGAAGATGATCAGATAATATTTGATGGTCTGTTTTAGGGAAGACAGGGGAGAAGGTAATAGTGGTCTCTTTACTTCTGTGATCCTTTTTTCAAATGTCAAATTGTCATAGTTTGATTTACCATGTTTTCAGTTGCATCATTTCTCTATCTAAAATAATCCTACACATTCAAACCCTTTCGATCTCTTGAGAAATGTTTTATAGCCAACAAGGTTTTTTCTTCTCTTTCTTTTTCTTTTCCTTTCATGCCTGCAGACGTTCTTGGGATGTCAGAGAGCTGCTACAACTGCTGCAGCACAACTTCAATCTAGAGGCAGTGTCCTAAAGTTGCAGAAGAGAGTTAGGCACACAAAAGACAATTCATAAGAGGTGTTGAGCTACATATATTTTAGTTATTATCAGTTGCATTAAAGAGGAGAATGAAAGAAATAGGTATTTGTCATCATATGACTCAGGGTTTCTTAGAAAATGAATATTGATTTGATTGGGAATGAAATACCAAAGGAATATTATATGAGTAAAATGTTTGACTATATTTTCTTTCTTTAGCAACTTCTAAAAGTCTGTTTCATACTGCAGTTCTAAACTTCTCCTTTCCGTTATTTGTAATGACAGCATTACAACAATCTTTTGGTTTTCATTTTGTATTTCTCAGAAAATAGAAAAGTATTGTAAGGGCCAGCCTGATAGCTCAGCGGACTACAGTGCCTGCTTATGCAAAGCACAGTGGCTGGGGTTCAATCTCCTGGCATGCTGTGCAGGCCCCACCCCTGGGGTAGCGGGGCGCACTTGGATGGCAATTGAGACTGGGCATGGTGGCCCGCGACTGTAATCCCAGACTTTGGGAAGCTAGAAACAGGAGAATAACTACGAGTCCGATCTGTGTAGTGAGGCCCTGTAGACCCTGAAGATCCTACACTAAATGCAAAACAAAACAAAACAAAACAAAACAAAACAAAACGAAAGAAAAGAAAAGAAAAAGACAATAATTTTTTTGTTTTTAGTCTGGAAAATCAACTGAAAGTGAGAATGATTTGTGTTAGTGCTAGTGTTTACTGCCTGTGTTTTAATTATATACCCTTCATTAATGATATCACAAAAAAAGTTTGTTTTTAAAATTATGTCAAGTGTTCATCTGTCACTATAGATAGAGAAACTATGTTTTAGGCTATGGGTCTAGGAGCAGCAACTGAAAGACGATTTTGTAAGTAGATGATATTTGGTACTATATGGAGATATAGTCTTTTACTAAAATAGCAATGATGTATACTACTGAATTTGATTATATAGAAATTAGAGATCTTACTAAAATATTGTAGTGCACAAAAATATTCACACAAGAAGAAAGAATTATCTGATTCAAAATATCAATAGTGTCAAATTTCTGTTGAACACAAAAGAAAAATAAAGGACTAGTGAGATAGCTCAGCAGACTAAGTGGCTGCTTAGGCAAGCTCAGGGACCAGGGTTTGATCCTGGGCACCACATGCCACACTGGCACTATCCTCCTGGGCATACTGAGCCTGCCACTGAGTCCAGGCAAGGTGGCACATGCCTGTAGTCACAGCTCTGGGGAGGCTGAAAACAAGAGGATCGTTATGACTCCAAGCTGCATAGTGAGACCCTATACCAAATACATTTAAGAAAGAAAGAAAGAAAGAAAGAAAGAAAGAAAGAAAGAAAGAAGACAAAATATTCATAGGAATACAGGGAAATGTGTCACTGAACAGAAAGAAGTAACCCAAATGTACTGTTTTATAAGACTTCTAAAACTAATGCCAGATATAAATCTTAGGGTGGATATTGATAAGGAAAAAAGGTCAGAAAGCATTTTCTAGAAAAGATGAAGCTCATGCATAAATATATGAAAACATCAGACAAAGCACTTCTACCTAGAACAACAAAGAATTTTTAAAAAATGCGAGGCCCCAAATTTAAAGACCCATTCCAAAAATGGGCACCTGAGACAAATATGCACTTTACAAATGAAGCAATCCAAATACCAAATAAGTATATGAAAAAAATGTTCAAAACTATTGGCCATTCAAGCAATAAAACTTTCAACAACACTGAGATTTCATCTCACCCCAGAAAGAGTGGCTCTCATCAATACGTCAACCAATAACAAATGCTGAAAGGATTGTGGAGAAAAAGAAACCCTTCTCCGTTGGTTGGAGTGTAGACTGGTGCAAGCACTATGGAAATCAGCCTGGAAATATCTCAGAAACCTAGTATTAGAACTCCAATTTAACCAGCTATTCCACTCTAGGTATCTTTACAAAAGAACTGAGAACATCATATCAAATTGATTTAATGTGTGCCTATGTTTATAGCAGTGCAATTTGTCATAGTTAAATCTTAGAAACAAAACAAATGCCCATCAACTGAGAAACAGACCAAAAAGATGTGGTATTTTTACACAATGACTATTACTCAGTTAAAAAAAAAAAAAACAGATAAGTTTTATAGGCAAATGGATACAACCAGTGACTGTACTTGTGAGTTAAATCAGACTCATGTGTGCAAAATTCTATTATCTTGCTAGTATGAGAACCTGAAAGAATAAATACAGTCTGAAAGGTACAACAGAGAATGACAGGGACAGTATCTGTGAATGTGAAAGAAAAACTGGGCCAAGGGAAAGGACAATAGAAAGACAGGAAAAAGATATATTTATGTATACATGCAGGATAGCTTGAATAATTGTACTACTGATTTCTGCTGCACTATTTTTTTTCTGTATTCTATGGAAGGGTCTACAGGGTGTTCAGGGTCTCACTACTAAATTGAACTTGTAGTAATTCACCTCCCAAGAGCTGGGATTACAGGCATGCGCCACCATGACCAGTCTCAATGGCTGTGTTAGTGGGCCCCGGAAGCAGGACCAGCACTGCAGGCCCAGGAGAACCCCTGGACCCTGTGCCTGCTTGCAGGCTCTTTAGTCCCTGGAGTTATTTGGCTGGCCCTCTGCTGGTCCATTGAAAGGAGTAGTTAATGATTTTGTTTGTTTGTTTCTTCTTTTTAATATATTATGCCTTTTTCCTAACCAAATTTGCATGTTTACATCTGGTAATCTAAACAACTAATTTGAAAGTAACATTATGTAATACAGCAGCCATTGTTGAATTTCTTTTATTTTGTCTAATGAAAATTTTCATTATTTTCTGATTTTTTTTCCTTACCCCAAAAAAGAATGTGGGTATTGGAAGGAAATAGGCATTTTGTTACCAGCTGCATGTGAAGCAGGTGGAAATGAGCATAGGCGGTAAGGAGAGAGGTGGTCATCATGGGTGACCTTGGTCTCTCCAAAAGTAACCACAGCCATGGAAGAGCTGCTCAGAAAACTCTGTGTTCTGAGTTCACAATCTGAACAGTGAGCCTGGGATCTAAGATAATAGATTGTCAAGCTACCCTAAATGCATGATCAATGGGATATGCACAGGACAGCGCAGAGGGCAAGGAAGCAGCCAAATGGGAAGGGCTGCCAGGGCATTACAGATGAGTTGACATAGATTGTGTCTAAGATAAATCCTAAGAAACAGGCCACTGTTTACTAGGTGAGAGGAGAAAATGGTGGGGAATTTATTCTAGGTCAAAAGGCAAGAGCATAAAATAGATGTCAAAGAGAATGAGAAGATTTTACAGTTAAAGTCGTGTAGCATAGGAATCCTGTAATGAATACGTAGAAAAGTGAATCAAAGGTGAGGCTAGAAGGCGGGGAGTAGGGGCCCAGTAATTCATGAAGGTATTTCAGTGTTATTTCAATAGGTGAGATTAACCCAGAGTTGCCAGGGAAGGTTGTAAACAGGGAGTAACCATATCAGGTTGGTCTTAGGAAAATCATTCTGCAGAGAAAGAATGTAGAGAGGGGTTGGACCTGGAGTGCGGGACGCCTACCAGGAGATCTTGGGGTCCACATAAGCAATGCTGCCCAGGGTCCCATCTGGATGTTCTCACTGAAAGGAGAATTTTATTTTTTCTGACTTTCAAAATGTGAAGATCAAATATCCATAAAGCAAAGAAATTTAAATGTTCTTCTCATTATATCACCATTCTTGAACCTGTGGATCTATACAGCTGAATCAGACAGGATGGTGACCTCCAGAAGGGGTAAGGGAGACAGCATATGTGTGAGCCAAAAGAAACCTACAGTCAAAAAATGTCATGGGTAGGGTGCAGACACCCTGCAGCAGAATAAAGAGTAAGCAGAGGAGTAGAGAATCAGAATGGGCTCCCTGAGGACATTATGATAATTTAAGTGGAAATAATAGACAACAATTATGAAACACTTAAAATGAAAGAAGTACCCCATGGACATTATCTCCATTAGTCCTTAATGTTAGGTACATTTATCATTTCTAGTCTACCAGTGAGAAAACCAGGGCATAAGCAGGTTAAGGGACTGCTGGTAATCACTCATCCTGATTAAATGGATAAAGGCAAGAATAAACCCTGCATGGAAAAAACAAATATAATTCAAATAGACCAAGGCAGGAGGTAGAGATTTCCCCTGTGGAAAGAATTTTATTATGGCTTGTGTCTAGCTGTCTCCCTGAAGCCTCATGCACTCTTTTGGAGGTGGTTGAATACAGAGTTTATTACTGATTCGATTTGCAATGCTGGAATTAAGGGTGCTAAGGTGAAGGCCGGGTGATTGCAGGTTCAGTCACTAACAGGATTAGTCTGCCCTAATCCCAGCAGTCTGGATAAAATGAAAGGGACAACAAAGAAATGTATTCCCACCTTTGTGATTTTGCTTTTGCTGTTTTCAGCCATGGTGATCCATTACCCTTCCACTGTGAGATGCCATGTCTTTGGAGCCAGCAGATTACACACTGAAACTTCCATAGTCTGTGAGCTAAACGAATCTCCCCCCTTTAACTTGGAGGGTCTTGTATTTTGTCTCAACAATTAGGAAAGTAACTAAAACAAAAGTCATTACAATAGACACTAAATTCAGATAACCTGGGCATATACAGAAAATAAGCCAGAGTTGGATAAGCAATCAGCAATAAGCAGATTTTTTTTCTCATTGCATGTGGACAAGCACCCGAGTATCTATCTTTAAGCACTGCCGTGCAGACTGCGTTGCGCTTCTAAGGTGAGAAATAGACATCTCTCCATTGCTTCTCTCCGGCTCTCTGAGGCGGGCCATCTTGAAAAGCTTAGCGCAATTCCTTGATCACATACTTCCTAATTGGCAAAAAAGAAAACAGGAAAAGAAAAAAGTTAATGGTGTCTTCAAAATCCTTCTTTCCCTAGCGGCCAGGGGAGCACTCATGGAACAGATGCCCAAGACTGCTTGGAAACTTCTGAAAGTGCTGGAAACGGCAAGTACTGTTCATCTCTCTACTTGCTGCTGCCAGGATGGGCATCAGGAGCAGCGGGGGTGCATGCCAAGGGGCTCAGGTGGCCCGGTGAAGTGACTTCTTACTTATAAAGCCATGGAGTGATTTTCATTCCCCTTAAAATTCCAAGACAAAATAAAGAACAAATATATAGTTAACTCTCAATGGACAAAAGTCGAAATAGTTGTCAAGGGAACATTGTCCTTAAGAGCTTACCATACAGTTCAAACTCTAGATAAGGCAAGGACCAAAAAATAGCAACAAAATTTTGTGCAAATCGAAGATCTGAAGACCTTCATCTCATTTGTCCTCTAAATGCCTCTTCTGTCTTACGAAATGACTACTGCCACCATTAGAACATACATCTTAAGGCTCAACCCATCTACTCATTCCCAGCCCTCTGCAAACTACTGAGCAAAACTTGACCCATTTCTACTTCTCTATGTCTTGCTATAATCTTACTGAGCTTTCTTATTGAACAATCTTTCCTGTAGTTGTCTAGCCCAACTCCACTTTAGCTACACTTATTTAATATTTAACTTTGTTAATTTTTACCTGCACATTCCAAATCTTGTTTTAACTTTTCTTCTAAAGTCTTACTTGATGGCAAACAATGAAAAAAAGAAAACTAGCTAATGTGCTTAACTTAAATATGAACACCTACAATATTGAATTCTTTTGTAGATTTATATGTCTCAGCAACTGGATCTTGAGTGTTCAACAAACTGGTACTAGGTCATTTATCACTATATTCTTTATTTTGACACAAGGTCTTCTAAATATCAGGTGATAAATCAACTGTTAAATAAATGAAACAAAGTCCTTCAAAAAATTAGTTTCTTACTTTAACCTAGGCTCCTGCATTTTGAGTGTGAATTTATTTTCTCTAAGTTTTAGCAGCTGAGGGAAATCTGAGGCCAAGTGTCAAGTCCTTTGTACTTTGTTATGTGCAAATTAATTAAGCATTGTGAAAGTTCTCCTCTACCAGCATCCATCCTGTGGCTTCACAGGAAAGAACTACGACTCTCTGGTCTCATTCCAGTGTATAGTATTTACCAAGTTCATGTAAATTTGTTATAATTATTAAACACATCTTGATTATACCCAAATTGTATTGGGCTTACAAAAGCCTCTGAACTATTTTTTCCCCTGTTCTCTTACCTAGAGGAAGAAAATCTCATTCTTTCAAAGATGAAAATTGTTCTCTTCCTTTTGGCCTTCAATATTGGTTGTTTTGATCATCCCTGTCCAGGATTTTATACATGAATATGTACAAAGACCAGAGCTTGGGACCCCCAGCTTTCAGTACTGTGATGTTCTTAGTACCACTTAGAATAGTCAGGGATTGGCATGCAAGTAAAGACAGAGCTGGACAATGTTCAGTTTATGACTTCTGAACTAAGCAAGACAGGGAAACAAGAACCATGGGAGGACATGAGGTAGTTAAGACTGACTCACACTGAGGGTCCACCCCAGCCCTGCTAGCATATCAGTGTTCCCTAAAAAGACAGAACTCCAGGAAGGTGGGAGGTCAGTGCTCCAACCATGCAGGACATTTTGCTTTACATTTTTATTGTCGATGTGAATAAAATTTTTTAAGTACATGAGAGTAAGCTTATGTAGAGTATTTCCTTAGAACAGATTCAACATTAATGAAATTGTATTGTATTTGTTCCACTTGTTTCTGACTTTGCACTATTAACTGTGTTGAACTATTCTAAAGGAAATCATAGATACGGTTTTTCAACTATATCCTCCCAGAGATGGAGGGCAGCCGGAGGGAGGAGAGAAAGGTGAAAACAAGGAATTAAGATGTTATTTAAAGGCCAGCCAAGCAGCTCAGCAGATTAAACCACCTGCAAGCAGGTACAGGGCCAGGGGTTTGATTCCTGGGCCTAAAGTGCTGGCCCTGCACCCAGGGTGCACTGAGATAGAGATTGAGACTGGGAGTGGTGGTGCATACCTGTAATCCCAGCTCTTGGGAGGCTGTGAAAAGGTGGATCACCACAAGTCCAATTTAGTAGTGAGACCCTGAACATGCTGTAGACCCTTTCCTAAAATAAAAAAATAAAAGGATGTTACTTGGATGAACCAACTCTCCAGGAGGAATGTGATTTTTATGTACTACAATCATGTAGCAAAAAAATTGAAAACATTGAGCATTTTATAAATTTCACGATTATAACTAAGTAATTTGACAGTCAACAATATCAATACATTTTACTGATGGATAATTTTTGCCTAGATCTAAGCAGGATCACGGCATTGTATTTGATAAGGCTTATTTCTTACCAAGGCCTTTTCATGTTAGGATCTTATTATAGACTCTGTGTCAGTTGTTCTTTAGAATAACATCAGTTCTGAAAGCTTGATGAGTTACGTTCTGTTTTGTTTTGTAAAAGATTTGTTTGTAAGTGGTAGATCACATCAAACCACACACATGCACACGTGTATGCCAGGCACACACACACACACACACACACACACACACACACACACACACAATTTGTTCCACTTCAAGTGAGGCCAAGGTGACCTGGAGGTTTAGATTGTGACCAGCTGATGATTTTGTTGAGAAACTCACCTTCGTTTTTCATCTAAGGACTTCATCCACTAACGATGCCTGCCTAAATTAATTACGTGGGAGAGACTTAACATTATTTTGAGTTCTAATTTCCTCTACTTATTAGTTGGCAATTTTTCTGCTAAAAGAAACTCCTCCTTCTCTTCTTTATTTGTGGGAATATTACATTTTTTAATTAAGCAATTTTTAAGTTACAGTAGAGAATGTCAAGGTCTATATAATTAGGTGTGAAGGAAAATGAAAATATTTGATTATAATCACGATTTCATGAGTAGATTAATAAATTGAAAGTGTCTTTTAACTCTTTATAATCTACCCTTCCGTAAATGCATTACTTATAAAATATTATGAGAAAATACTTTGAAAATCATGTATTATTTTTATGCATTTTTATTGTATAAAAAACAAATCACATGAGAGCTATTTAATTTTAAGTATTCTGAACAGCATTGCGGAGCATAAGCACAACTGAAACTTTGTACTGACTGAAAGGCAAATTCTCATAGCTTAAAAGTACAAGGAAAGAAATACACATGCATTTTTTTTATTAAAATTATCTAGGTTACATAGCTACACATAGATTGTGAACTTGTCTTTCTTAGCTGTTAGTCATAAAAAGTGTTGTTTAGGACCTAATAACATTCTCCTATAAAATTTAATTATTCCTACATTGGTTCTTGTGTAGCTTTATGTTATTTCTAAGTGAAAAAAGAAAAATATAGTTAATATTATATTGTATGCTGCAATATTGATGAAATATTAGTGCTCACAAAATTGGTAAGTGTCAAAGAGGTCATATCAATAAAAGCTAACTTGCATTTACTGAAAATAACGTGTTCATCATCAGAATAGGAATGTTCCATGCTTGTGTGTATTTAAACTAACATTGAAAGAGAAATTGCATTCTCTATTTTACATCTGCGGTTGCTGAGCTTCCAAAATCTTAAAAATTCTAGTCTGAAGCTGAAATATTAAGTAGTGAACCTATTATTCAAACCCCAAACTACTATCCTAATTCATGTAATTGTCTTCAATATGTTAACTAGAATTTAGAGCATTCAAGCTGGTAGGAGGAAGGCATAGAGTAACAGTCTGAATTTCATCTCACACAGTGCTCTTCTCAACACACCATTTCTATTTGTCAACTTGCAACAGAGACTGAGACAAGATTAAAATATAAAAAGCAAGTTTATTATTTAAAATCTTATGATCAAATTGACAGATCTAATAAACATTGTAGACAACTCTTGAAAACTATATTTTTTTACAGAATGATTCAATAATTATTTTTCAGCAGATTGTATGTGACAGGCCCATTATTACACCTTAGAAAATCAATTTACATTCTTATAAGGATGAAAGATTGAGGACAAATAATTGTGTAACATGAAAGAATGACCAGTAACTCTGGGAGAAATATACATATAAACAGGCTGGTAGTGACTGTGATACAGGAGTTTGCTGTCCAGGCTGTCTTCTGAATTGAGATTAAGATGAGATGAGATTTTTTTAAAAAAGAATTATTATTTTAGGGAAGGGTTTACAGGGTTTTCAGAGTCTCACTACTGGAATGGACTCCTAGTGATCCACCAGTTTACAGCCTCCCAAGAGCTGGGATTACAGGCACGCACCACCATGCCCACTCTCAACTGCTGTCTCAGCGAGTCTGGGTAGCAGGACCGACATGGCAGGCCCAGGGATCGAACCCATGGCCCCTGCATACACTTACAAGTGCTTTAATCTGCTGAACTATTTGGCAAGCCCTGAGATGAGATCTTAACCAGAATAAAAGCAAACACAAAACTCTGATACAAGATCAGTATGCGTTGTGCAGATCTTAAAATCACTACCGATGATGTTCCAGCTGCAAGTGTCCATCATTTTGTGTAATCTCATCCTGTTGAGTGCAGGTGGGGCTAGTGACATGCTTTTAAATGGAAAGTAAAGTAAATGTGACAAGATTTCATTTCCTAGAATTCTATGACAAAAATGACACTGCATCTCTCCTTTGTGACACCATATAGTATAAACCTTCATCTTAGACAAAGAAATTCCCTCTTGCAAGCAAATGTTTACACTGTCACTATTTATCGAGATAGATACACAACAGATAAATATTGGTATCTTCTAAGAGCAGTGGGCTTCAGTATTACTATTGTAGCATTGAATTCTACCAAAAGCTATATTTAGCTGGAAGATATCAATATTTGAATTTTAAATACAGTATTTTGACATGCTTAGACAGTAACATATACCGGAATTCTTACAAAGAAATTGGAGCTGGGGATATAGCTCTTGCACCACAGAACATGAGTGATGCACTCGGTCTGGTTGTGAACATCACAAAAAGTGATGTAGTAAATATGTGAAGTTTTAAAATAATAAATTTGCTGTCATTTGTTACATGCTATTACGAACCAGTAGGTATGCTGCAGGAAGCATCCAAGATTTTCTGGAGAAAAGGCAGCATTGGAGAGAGGAGTAGGGAGCCAGGTCACTGGGCTGCATGTGAGGTCAGTGCTGCTCCATGAAGGAGCTTCTCCTCCCTCTGAACTGCTAGTTTTCCACAACTACAAAAATTGTGCTACCTTTTAAAGAGACATACTTATGGAAGGAGCAACACAAAGACAGCACAAAGTCCAGAAAACAGAAACAGAAATTCTAGAGAAATTTGACCATTTTTTACCCATTGCGCATCATACTATTTTTTATTTATTTATTTGGCAAAAGGTCTCACTACCCAGCTCAGACTCATACTCATCCTCCTGGCTCAGCCTCCCCAGTGCTGGAATTGCAGGTGTGCGCCATCACACCCAGTTTCTGGGCTGGCATGGCATGCCCAGGGGTCCAAGGCCACCACTAACACCATAGTACTTGTAGTAAAAAATGAATCTAACCAAAAGAAGAGCTGGAAAATCCATCAGCCCAGTTAGAGGCCTTGACACTCACCTGTCAGTAATTTTTAGACCAAGCAGACAGAAAATCAGTAAGTACATAGTTGACATCAACAGTACTATTCATCCATTTGATTTAATTGGCTTTTATAGAATACTCCATTGAACAAGAGCAGAATACACATTTTTCTTACATTCACATGGAACATACACTAAGATAAACTGTAGTCTGAGCATAGAGGAAGGAGGGAGAGAGAGAGAGAGAGACAGAGACAGACAGAGAGATAGAGAGACAGAGAGACAGACAGATGGAGATAGAGAGAGAGAAAATATACAGAAGTTACAGAATGAATTTTATACTATTAGTTTATAATTGAAAGCATAAAATATGGGTACATATCTCAATTGCAGAGTTCTTGTCTACACTGTATAAGTCCTAGTTCTCAATCTCCAGTACAAAAAAAAGTATAGAGGTAAAGTTACACTTCCTCCTTTGCATGTGGGTTGTATTTAGTAACTTCCTTCTAACAAAGTAGTTTTGAAATGGAAGAATCAAAGAGTAACTACAAATAAATGCCATCTCATGTCAGGTAATCCAGGTTAACATAAGAAGACACAGTATATTATATTGCTAATATATATTCTTGATTTAATGTTATGTTAATAACACTTTAATTCTGTGTTCATCTAGCCATGTGGACATAACAGCAAATTCATAATAAGAAAACATTAGCTAAGTCCTACTCCTGGGGCATTCTACAAATACTTTATTAGTGGTCCCCCAAAATGACACAGTCATCAAAGGCAAAGACATTGAGAAGTTGGAATAAGCTAGAGAAACCAAGACTACATGATTATTCTGTTAATCATTCCCATTTCTTAGACACCTGACACTGATAGCATTTGTTTATTTGACTTACAGTTTTAGATGTTTCTGTCTGTGGTTGGCTGGTTCCAAAGCAGCTCACCATTGTTGCTGGGAAGCAGGGGCTAAGGAAGCAGCATCCAAAAAAAGACACATCCTCGTAAGGCTCTGTCCCAGTAGGGCCTCCCACAGTTATATCCCAGTTGCCTATGCTTTCACTGAATGTCCTCACCCAACAGCACCTTCAGCTGTGAACATCAGTGGATTCAGTCTTTGATTAACATAGAGCTCTCTGATCTTATGAAGTATTCAAGAGAATGATAAACTAATGAAGTTGACAGAATAACTGGCATAATTACTAAGTATAATATGGCATGCCAGATAAAATTCTGGGAGAGCAATGGTGAATTAGAGCAAATATGGTCAAATAATGAGTTTAGCTAATAGGATCTGTTAAAATTGGTTTATTCATAGTGACAAACATCACGCTATTGAGAGATATTGATAATTGGGTAATATGGGTTCTTGGAACATGGAACCTAAACTCTGAAACTCTTCTTTAATAATCATCTACTCTAAAAGAGATCTAAGTCTGGAGTTAAAAATAGAATTGGGAGCACAAGACACACTAAGTGCATTGCCTACGTGAAAGAGGAGAGGAGTAGTTATGTGGCTAGGAATCACCAGAGCCTGAGAAACAGACAGGAGACCCTAACATCTGGCAAGAAAACAGAGATTTCAGCTCTACAGTGACAAGGAGCTGAAGTTTTCCAGTAACAAAAATGAACTTGAAACTAGATTTTTCCCCCCCTAAGGATCCAGGTAAAACATCAACCTATACAGCACCTTGCTGTCAGCTTGTCACCCAGGATGGGGACCCAGTATATACTTTGCCCGAACTTCTGAATTTCAGTATTTTGAGCTAGTAATTAGATGCTGTGTTAAACCACTCAGGGTGCGGTCATATATTGTACAGCAATAGAACATAAATACAGAGTTCTAACATGAAACATACCCATCTTTCCACCCATGTCCATCTTATTGGGATTTCCCACCCTGAGGAGGACAAGGGAAAGACATTTAACACCTGTTTCAGCCCATTGTCTATTTTGTTACCTTGGCCTTTTGCTGAAAGGGCAAATTGCCCTATGTTTCATTCTGATGCTGCAAGCTGGCCAAGACAGATCTATCCCAGCAGTGGAGGCATGCACATTTCTAAGGGATGCATTCAATGAAGGAAGACAGGAACTTTACAAGCCTACACAATGACACTTACCAATCATGCTGCACCTCTCTACCTACATTTGAGTAATGAAGTTTTGATTTGAATCTCTTTGTGTTTCATATTTTAATTCTTAACCGTTTTTGAACTAGAGAGATGAAGATGGAATTGTTATTTATAGACCCTTTCCAACTTCATCTTAAAGTGTTATTTTTCTAGAAGCCAAAAAGGCATACGAAAAGAAAAACACTCCTTTTAAAAAAGATATTATTCTCATTAGAACTACAAAGGAAAGTGGGGTCAGGTTATAGAAAACTATGAATAACAGCATGAAACGTTTTGATTTAATGAAACTGAAACTTTTTTCTTGAACAGGGCATGACACATAGAGAATGAGGTTTCAGATCTATTAGTCTGGCAGTGCTGTTCCCTCCATGGGGGGTGTGTGTGGAAACAATCATGCCTATGCAAATGCTGCATAAAATGATTTACCTTTGAGCTTCATATAAAACCTGATCTTGGCTCAAACTGGTATCGCTTAACAGGCAAGAAGAAAGAAAGGTATGAAACATGAAGCTGCCTCCTTAAAAGCTTAAGACAGGCAAACGTGCTTATGAAAGTTGAATTTTTGCCAACAGGTTTATAAAAAATAAAATGTCATCTCACTACTCATAACAATTGCAGCTGCACTTTCATTTCCATTTGTAGAATAAATGATTTTCAAAGAATTTTTCAAAATAGTCAAGTTTAGCAGAATACAGTATCTAAGTATCATTATGAGGATTCCGTTTATGAAACATGGGGGTGCTATAAAACTTCAATAAAAGTATTTGCTTGTGTGTCTGGCTCTTCTTATCTAAGCTGTGTAGGTTGGATTATTGTAGTGAACAGTACAAAGATTTTAACACTTTAAGTCTATGAACCTCATTGTGATATTGCAATTCCTAGAACTTAAAGCTATTAAAAAAACCATTGTTTTAAAATTCATTTGCTCTGGTACTGAACATTTTAGATGTCAGTGGAGTTGTGAAGATGCCTCAAGATACGTGGTCATGCCTATATTACCACAGAAGAAGCAAATATGACCAGAATGAGAGGTCCATCTAGATTCATGACTATGGGATGGAGGTCGATTTTTGGGGGGGACAGTGAAATAGTTCCCAGTTCTGACTCTGCAGAACAGTGTCATAGATTTCACAGCTTGCCTGCTAACCAAGAAGAATGCGGTGAAATGATGATCCACACTGCTTTATAATTTACAGTTTCTTTGAGTGCAATTTCCTGCAAACGCATAACCTTTAGACAGTGTAGGGTAGCAGGAATATCAGTAGAATGTAACCCTGGATTTCTAGGTTGTATATTGGGCTTCATTATTGCATACTTCTGTGGCTCTAAATCGCATTATTTTGTTGACGGAGCCTTTATATTTTATCTGTTAAATGAAATAAATAAAACTAGGAAAACAGCAATACTGTTGGGAAATAAATACGTAAATAATTGATGCATTAGTGAAATACCTCCATGGAAATTTAGATATTGAATTTATAGATACACAAAGCATATTTGTGCACGTGTGCTTATATATGTGCTATATATGTGTGTATTCATATACTTGCATATTTTATATATTCCTAAAGGGGTGATAAAGAGAGGGAGGAGTGAGGAGAAAAGATGGAGAGACAATGAGAAAGAAATTTAGGATAAGGATGTCGCTGACAGGCTCACTAGAGCTTGCATTTCCAGCTTGAGACTGTAAGGTGGAGTCTCAAAGAACCGATAATTAAGCTTCTATCAGAGTTTGAAGTCTTGAGAAGCTTGAAAGTTGGTGGAATATTTCCCATATAAATGGTAGCAGGATCAAAGTTCAAAAAGATTCGGTGCTACTCTTCAAATCCAAGGACAGGGAAAGTGACAACGATTTAGTTTCTAAGGCTTTTTTTTTTACACAGAAAGGATTATCCTTTACTTGGCAGGAAGATATACCCATCCTTTCTACTTAGGGATCAACTGATTAGATGAGGACCACCTGTCCTAGGAAGAGCAAACTGCTTTATTCAGTCTCTTGATCTTACTGAGAGAAATCCTCATAAAAATGATAGGAATAATGTTTTATCAATATGCTCACACTCAGTGACCTAGTCAATTTGCCACAATATTGAATATCACTCACTATCTATTTAAAGCACAGGTTTTATTGTGAGGAACATACTAATATTTTTTCACTAACCATTAACCAGATGGCATGATATTTATATCATCCCTAAAGTGAGCACTCATAATCACATTTTTACATTAAGAAATAAAGATTTTATAAGTGTTAAGTGCCCCATCCACGCACAAACAGCTACAACACTATGTAGCAAGTCTAGCAGGCAGAGCCCCTACATTTGGCTAAAAAATTCTGCTTTTACAACTAAGTTACATTGCCCATCCTCTTTCTTAAATAAAAAGGAAGCTGAGAAAGCAAAAACTGCACCGCACAATATTCCTTCAAAGTCTGATAGCTTCCAGTTAAGCTGCGTGCCAAGGTGCAGGTTTATATATAACCGTGTGTGAAGCATCTATGCCGTTTTTCTGAGGAGTTGAGTAGGTGCCGTGTATTTCAACAGCTCATCTCCATCAAATGAGAGCTATAATATATATTTAAAGATGATGTCAGCCTTTCTAAATATAATTTTCAACTGTGCTGGGAAAAATATAAACTGCAGCACTGTAATAACCAACATATAAATAGCTCCCACATCTTCGCCATGTAAATTTGGATGACGATATTATAGAAAGGGCTAGCAGAAGAGGCCTTCTGTTACCACTCTTTCTGCTAACCAGTGAGCAGCTGGCAGAGATGACATTTGTAGTGAAAGCTGGTTTAAAAAGACTTATCCCATGGAGATAAGCTAAATTCTCAAAATAAAACAATCTGAAACTGCCAATGTTTGATTGGGTTGCATTTGAAATGGTGATATTTAATGCATGGTTTTCTCACAGTTTTGGAGAAAAAACACACAGCTTTCCATTGCCCTTTGACAAACTGAACCTTCAAGGATTTTTTTTTTCCTTCCTTTTTTTTCGATGTCTGTACACATTTTATCCAATTGGCTAAGATGTGAGACATTCAGTTCTTCACCACCGAAGCTGAGAATGATGTCTCATGCAATCTTGAGAATGCAATTGGGCACTCATTCGAGCTCTTGGAAGACTCTGTGCTGGACGTATGGAATATCATAACCCTGCAAATGGGTTCATAGGCTACTTCCCACAATCCTATCTCAGTGGGGGAAACACAGGACTCAGGGAAATTATTTTATTGGAATTTTGATAATTCTAGGGAATATTGGATAGATTGTTACATGACTAAGATCACAAATAGCTATTTTTAATCTGCTTTGAGATACATTTGTTGTTCTGGACAGCGAGATATATATATATATATATATATATATATATTCCTCATAAATAAGACATATTACTCACTATCACTCTGAAGAAGATCGTAAGTCTATTCACATTGATTTGATTTTGAAATAATGTTGCTATTTTTAGCTACTAGATTTGACTCCTGGGAGTCTCTAATTATGATAGCCAGCTCTAGTTTTGCACTTCAACAAATTCATCTCCATTACAGAAACCTAGAGAGAGTGCCTCAAATTATATCTGGTATTTTCTGTGACTAAAATTTCGAAAATGACAGAATCAAGTCACAGTGTTTTTCACATCCCAGTTAGGGGAATGTGGGATTGAAATTGGAGTGTTTCTTACACAGCAATTTTGATACTGAACACCACCAAAGGGGGCGACTATCTATCCAATAATCTAGATCTCTGACTTCTCTTTTTTCAAGAGAGGAACAAGAATAAATATGACAGAAGCGATAGATCTGCTGCATGCAGTAAACATGGGAAGATTCTCACTCTGTTGAGTGGATTTCAGCTCTGCTTTTACATCTTTCCATTTGGAAGTCAATCCTATGGAATGTAGGGTAGCAAAAATGTTTTCAAAATAAATTCTCTTTACTTTTGTCTGAACTTTATGTTCTGTTGAGCTAATGTTTTTCCACAATAGTGATTTTTCTTGATATCTATTTTGAATTTCACTTCTAACTATTCACCTTGCCATCGTGGGTAGCCACGCTGGTACCTGGGCCTTCCAACCTGAGAATACTTCTTAGATTCATTTCTCTACTTGTGAAGTTGGCCTAAGCAGGGAAATTGCTTTGGTCAATAGAGATTAGAAAATTTAACAGAAATGAATATTTGAAACATGCTTCTTTACTGAGGCCTCCTATTTTTACCAAGCACCATTGTCAAATAGTAATGTCACATGTAATTGAAGCCACTGCAGAACATCAGGCACCAGATAAAATGTCAGCTAACTACAAAGATTAGATGACTCACTCAGACTAAGAGCAATTCCTTAAGACCCCCAAGATGCAAAGACAAGTAAGATGAATGGTGTTCTAAGTCATCAGTTTTCAGGAGTGAGCATGTTATATAGCAAAAGTTAACTGTCGCTCTATGTGAAGTGATATGACCGCAATCTGGCTTGCAAATTCAAGACCAGCCTAGGCAACACCACAAGACCCTATCACACAACAAAAGTGAAAATGAAAAAAAGTCTGGGTAATGTGGTTTAATCCCCAATTCTCTGATACATTTCCATTTTTTTTGTTACATCTTATTCATTTATTTAATTGGTACAGGGTCTTGCTATGCAGCTTGGAGTTATACTGATACTCCTGTTTCATCCTCCCCAGCACTAGTATTGCAAGCATGCTCCACCATGCCCAAGTTTCAGTAGCCAGCACAGCTTGGCGACACATGTGGTATTGGGGATTGAACTGGGATGCTCATGTCTGCCAGGCAGATGCTTAGACTGTTGAGCCATCTCCCTGGCTCCTCTGATATATTTCTAAGACACAATTTTCTTTACTTTAAAGTACAATTGTGGAAGGACACCCAAATAGCTCAGTGGATTAAAGGGCCTGCAAGCAGGCACAGGGGACAGGGATTCAATCCCCAGGCCTGGGGCTGGGGAGATGGCTCAGGAGAATAAGCGCTTGCTTGGAAAGTGCAAGGGCCTGAGTTCAATCCTCAGTTCTGCAAAAAATTAAAATAAAATAAAAAAATAATCCCCAGGCTTGCTGTGCTGGCCCTGCACCTGGGGTTCACTGAGATGGCAATTGAGACTGGGTGTGGTGGTGCGCACCTGTAATCCCAGTGCTTGGGAGGATGTAAGCAGGCGGATCACTATGAGTCTGATGTAGTAGTGAGACCCTAAACACCCTGTAAACTCTTCTGTAAAAAATTACAATTGCTGATCCCAAGCTTGCAATCTTACTGTGGGTGTTACAAGTAATTTCTTTATAAGAAGAATCTCTGGCTTGAAAAACTTCTCTATTCAGAATTCACTTATTTATTTGTCTTACTTTTAAAGAGAATACAAATTAGAACTAAAACAAAAAATTGAAAGTGATACAGATTTTCATTTCACCAAGTAACATGAATTTCACAACATTGGTTGTAATTAGTTATCAATAATTAGTTAGGTTCCTAAGTCTCTGACATTAACAGATTGAATTCTGGTATATTTCTCTGCTCCTGACGATTTATCTCAACTCCTGGGATTGTGATAATCAGTTTTAATGTTACCCTCTGCTAGCTATAAACCACACAAATTTGGAAAAAAAGACAGTAATCACAGCCCTGGATTTCTGGCTATAACTAACAAATAATAAATGAAACAATTAAGTAGCAGTTATTTTCATTATATTAGAAACTGAAACTGAGTTTTGAGGATCAATAAAATAAATTCACTTTAGTTGAAAAAAATCCATAGTATCCACTGTATTCAAAGGAGGCATATGTTTTACTGCATTTAAGGATGGGTGGATGGATATGTGTCATCTTTTCTCTTCAAGTTCTCAGAAATTGCCTTGGAAGACATGATTGAAAAATATAGTTGTTCTATAAAACAAACTATGTAAGACAAGCTGGACATTTCTGTATTAGACAAAATGGACTAGGTCCAAATGTAAAAAAAAAAAAAAAAAGAAAGAAAGAAAGAAAAAATATATGAGGATACCTCAAGCAGACACAAAATTGAGTAGGTTTCTCACTATTTATTTTTTGGTCCACTGTGTAATGCATTTTATTTTCATTTCAAAATGTTCTAAATCAAACTAGCTCAAAAAGTAAAACAGAAACAGATATCAGAAGCAGTGTTTCACACATTTAAAAAAAAGTTAGAATTGATTTACCTTCAAAGAATGGCAGCATCCACAGGCTACAATGCACTATCAGGACTCCATGTCTCTCAGCCTGGTTTACTGTTTGCCTTTGTTAGCTCCACTCATTCTCGAGTAAAGTGCCTGCCAGCAACATAATCAATCCCACTCCAAGCTTGTAACAAAGAAGTAGTTATTTCTTAAAGTAGCTACTTCTTTCATTTCTTTCTGAAATGGAAGTATTAGGTCTGATTCTCATTAGCAAAAAATGGGTCATGCATTCATCTGTGCACCCAATCTCTAGAAAAGAGAAGGGTCAATTCACCCATGCCTCAAAGTAAGGAGTTGTAAGTAGGTAGGGTGCTCTTATCATGATAAGAAGAGGGCAATATTGTCCCTGAACATCTGAAAAACTATTTATTTTGAAAATATAAAGCTATTATCTTGCTGCAGCAGCGAAGTGGAAAATAATAGAGGATCAGGAAGCAATACTCTCCTTATTAGATAAATAAGTTGACACATGCAATTAAAAATGAACACAACTTTATTGCTCTCTAGTTTTTACTAAGTACATCCGGTCTGACTTAAGAAGTTGAGTGAGCCGTTTTGGTTTTCTTTGATTTTGTTTATGAGCGGAAAACATATTTCACCAAATAAAGAATGAAAATCCAAGGAATCTTAGTCCCGTGGCTACAGCTAGTCAATGATGTATGTGGCTTCCTCGCAGAATGAAGTAATCTGATGAGGTCTGGTAAGGACTGAGTTGAAGTAGAACAAATATGATCAGCCTCATCTAGAAGATACTCCAGAAAATTTTTTTAAAAATCATGGCTAATTCAGAAAAACATAATTATTTATTTCTTATTTATTTTTTTAAAGAGAGTACAGATTAGAATTTAAACAAAAAAAAAAAACTGCAAGTGATACTGATTTCTCACTTAACAAAGTAATAGGCATTTCACACTCTTTGTTATAATGCATAACATTGTCTCCCAAATAGTTACTCATATTACCAGATGTATGCATGTAAAACTGAAAGAAGAAAGCAGAAAAGGAAGAAACTTACAAAAAACTAAGAAGACAAAAAGGAGGAATAATTGAAAAAAAGGGACAAAACAAATTAAAACATTAATTGCTTCTTTCCATCGACCAGCAGAAATGCACAGTGCAGTTGTCGAAAGTATCCTGTCTTCATGCATAGATAAATTCATCCCCCCACTCCCTTTCCTGTCCTTCTCAATTATTTCTTTTTGAATAAATTCATTCCCTTTTACCAGTGTCTGTGGTATCCTGTAGATTCCATTTTTCTCTTTCAGGTTCTCACACTAAGGAGACAATCCAATGTTTGCAGATGACCAACAAATGAAGAATGGATCAGGAAGATATGATATTTTTACACAATGGAGTATTACTCCGCTATAAAACAGGGTAAATTTGAATTTTTTTGTCCAAAAGTCATAATTTGAATGGTGCACAATCATACTCTCGAAGAAGAGTTAGGGATATAGACCACGAAGGTGGGGCCGAATTTGGAAGGTTAAGGCATCATCTCAGTTAGGACCCAATAATAGAATGAAAATAAGAAGTGGAAGCAATTTCCAGGGAGGACCTAGAAGAAAGCAATCCATCACACAGAAGGCAGACACATTACTGAGAGTCTCGGCAAACTGTAGAAGATTACAGGGAATGGAACACAGCAGGTTTCACCAGTGAGAAAGCATGAAAAATGTGAGGCATGAGGGCTCAGAAATCCTCCTGTTTTGTGGGTGTTTCGGGTTTCTCTTAGGTTTTGGTGTTGGGGTTCAGATGGATAAGACTCTAAGTGATAGGTGATTGTAGGGAAGTGACCTCATCAAATAGCAGTGAGCAACTGAGATGGAATACAGTGAAAGTATACTACTTCACAAACTGCACTGACTGTTTCCTGCCCATCAGCAGCACAATTACTTGAGGCTCCTCATTAATATATCTACTAGCTCCTCCACTGTCAGATTAGCTATTCGTCACACTCTTCCAGTCTCCAAGGTTTCCATGCCTGATAACCCCTCTTCATAGAGGTCTCATCCTATAATATTATTTGCCAACTATAAATATCATTTTTTCAGCCTATTTCTTCCAGGCAGTTCCATGATTAAAGCACAATTGAATTCCTAGGAAGTAAACTAATGCTCAACAGGTGTTTCTTCACATGTGATTTTCTTTTCTTTAAATAAATCAATATGTTTAAACTGAGTAAATCTCTAGCAGAAGTAATTCTATGGCAATACTGAGTTGTGGTATGTCCAGAAACAGGAAAAAAAAAGTTCTCTGTGCTCTTCCTGTCAAATGAATCCTTGGAATCTTAGGCATGAATTCTAGCTTAATAACTTTACCTTTGATGGGACAGAACACCTGACATCCACAACTTAAAGAAGTTTGTTTGGGCCCAGGCATTTCAGAAGATTAAATCTTTCATCAGATATTCCTAAGGCAAAAGCAGCATGATACCAAAGTCCTAGAAATAAAGCCATTCATGTCATGGCAGCCAGGAAGTAGAGATAAATGGGAAAAAACAGGGAAGAATATGTACCTTTTCAGGTCCCATGCCCAGTGACGAACTCCTCCAACCAGGTGCACCTTCTAATCTCACATTCAGCTACTAAACCCAGTTAATAAACACATTGATGTTCCCCATGATCTGATAATCAAAATGGCTCTTATGGAATATTTATTTATATAAACCATTGTGGAAACAAGGGGCTTCAAATTCTGATGTTTAGCTCTTTATGGAAAATGCATGTAGTCCAACTACAAAAGTTGGCAAAGTTTTAACATTTCTAGCAGTGCTGAAGAGCCTAGCATGACAATCTCTTCTGAGAATAAAAGGTCACATTGCTGTAACTATTCCTACCTATATATTTAATATGCCTTTGCAACTGACTTTCAGTAGGAATTTGGAAAGATTTTGAGTTGTCTAACTAAAGAAACCCAGAAATTCTGTAAGTGGGACTTAATGGGATTTTCTGGTCAGAGTTCAAAATAGCAAAATGTTAATAGAAATGCAGAGTAAAGTTAAGGCTTAGAAGGTTTCAGTTGTGAACACTGGCAGTTGAACTTGAGGCCATGTGTGTTATGTCCTGGCAGAACATTAAACACTGCTAACATGCACAGAGTCCCCAAACTAAGAATGAGTTTTGTTCCAGGAGAACGTTACTAAGTTTGATGCATTCATTGCTCTTACAAAGTGGTCACTTTCAGAGTTTTCTAGTCAGTACCCCGATTGAACACTACATTACTATCTATATTCTATTGAACTGTACAGTAAGCACTCTGCCATCACACTCTTGTATATTACATGCACATGAAACCAGCACCACATAGATGACACCAGTGTCTGATAGTATCTTGAACAGTAGCTGGGGTCCCCTTGTATTATAGCTACAGAGGGATCAAAGTGCCCACATGCCTAGGCATTATAAATTGAATCCTAGGAATCTAATTCTCTAAGTATCCCTTTAGGAAACACTATGGCTTTCTTCTTGATGAAAATTGTTTCAGTGTTTCTTCATTAAGCATGGGAAAGATAGGCCTTGAAGACTGGTGCAATGCTTTTAAGCCATCTCTCCTATTGACTTGATGCAAATACCTGCCTATTTCTTTTCTTAGTTCTATTCTTTTCAGGAAATGAACTTTCATTTTTTTTTCTTCCTTTGCAGATGCTTTATTGGCAAACTGAAAACTTTTAAGAGACTTTTATTTCTTGATTTTTCTTTTTAAATCTAGCTAAGAGTCATATATAGAATCCAATGATCCAACATAAATATTGGACTGCTTTAAAATTTCCTCAAGCAAGATAAATTTGTTTGCTGTCCTCTATCTTAAACTTTTACCAAGACCCAGGATATGTGCAAAATGTAGAAAACTTTTCTACCAGACAACAACTCACAGCCTCAAGTCCAACTGCCAGTGTTCACAAGTGAAACCTCAGGAGCCTTGTCTTTACTCCGCATTTTTATCAAAGTTCTGATATTTTGAACACTGACCAGAAAATCCCATAAACTTCAGTTTACAAAATTCTGATGCTTCCTTAGTTAGCAGCTCCAAACCTTGCCAAACTCCTCCTGAAAGCCAGTTCCAAAAGCATATGGAACACATGAATAGGTGTAGTCACAGTAACATGATCTAACTTCTGGTAACAAAATCTCTCTCAGTGACCTTGTTCTCATTGAGACAAAATACTTGATATGCACAACTTGAAGGAAAAGAGGTTTATTTGGGCTCATGGTTTTTAGAGAGCTCATTTCATAGTCACTTGACTCCAAGATACGAAGGCATGGTGGAAAGGTTTGGCAGAGAAAAGGCAGTCATATCATGGGGGTTAGGAATCAGAGAGCAAAGAGAAACCAGAGTATGCTAGGATACTTTTTTAAGTCATGACCCCAATGCTGCACCTCTTCCAACTGGGCCCCACCTCAAAATAGAAATAGCACTTGTAGCTAACGAACTCATTAGTGAATGAATCCATTGATAAGTATAGCAGTCCAATGATTCAATCGTCTTTAGAATAAATGAGGCTGAGACAAAGATATAGCTCAGCTGCATAGACCTGTGGGGCAAGCACAGGCCCTGAGTTCAAGTCCCAAATAAGTAAAAAAAATAAATAAATAAAGCCTTGAGGGGATTTTTCAAAAAACTAAACCATAAGAAATTCCAAAATTGTTATATGTAAATTTTATTTTTTGGAGGATTATAAAAATAAAATAACTGAGCACCTGCAAATGGTACACTAGTAATTAAAGTATTGTTTTGAATTTGAAGGATATATTCTACATAACATAACCAAATAAATTTCAAGACATCATACTGTTCATATGTGGAAGCAAAATTATAAATAGAGTTTTACAGCATGAAATGAACCATTCCATCTCATATATGAAATAAGAGGAGGGAGTTGGGGAGATGGCTCAGTAGAATAAGCGCTTCCCTGGCAAACAGAAGGGCCTGAGATCAATCCCTGGTTCTGAAAAAAAGAAAAAGAAAGAAAGAAAAGAAATAAGAGGATTCAGTTCTAGCCTGTACCTTTATAACAGTGTAAGGCTTCAAGTCTTCTAGGATTTGCACACACATACACATACTTCTCACAATTAAACACATACATGCCATATGCATTTTCTCCAATAGTAAACATTACATAGCAAAGTTCTACTGAGCTAAGTTTTAGTCCCTAATTTGTTCTTAATCTATGACTACAGTAGAAAATTCCAAAGCAATGTTGTGCATCAGTAGTTCTTTCTCTCTTATATTGGTTCACAGTTTTGGACTGAACCCAGGAATCTTGATTTTGAAAATGTATCCAAGGGGTATTGATTCATCTTCTCTGCCACAGATCATGACTTGACTCCCACTGACTGTCTGTCCCCTTTATCTTATTCTATTCCTGTAGACTATTTTTCACATCTACCCAATGTGAACAAGATGATTGAGATCTAAGGAATAATTGTAAAGTATTAACCAGAAACAAGGAGTCCGTGAATTAAAGAATGAATGTGTGAATGAACATATGCAAACACATCTTTCCAAGGAAGAATTTGGCAGTTTCTCTATCACTTCATATACCTAGGGGCCATCCAGCCTGAGTTCTCTGCCAACTCTGGTGCAGCCTTGCTGTACAAAACCCCCAGCTGAGCACGTTCAGTTAATAAGTCCATGAGGGAAGAAAGTATGATCAGGAATCGGGCAAGAGAGGGGCCCACAGGAGATTGTTAGCAGAGACCAATGGCCTAACATATAATAGGCAAAAGTTGCCACTCGGAATGAGCCCACAGGAGACGGCAAGTTCTTGCTTCAGCCAATTTAGTTTCCAGTTCAGAAAGTTACTGGCCGTAAATGAAATTATTTTCTATGTTAAACTGGTTCAATGCAAATGGTCAGGCTGCTGTGTTAGCTCCTTTTAACTATGTTATCCTGGTTGCACAGCATGGAAGCATAATAATGAATGTGTGCCTAAGTTGATCTTTAAAAAGTTGGCCTTGAAACAAAAAGAAATTAATATTGAGATTTTACAGATGCTGTGATATTTTTTAAGTCGCAATAATAAAACCTTTGTACTGGACTACGAATCTAATGTAGAGCTGTACCTAGAAAACATACATGCTACACATAGCCACTGGGGTTTCCCATCCCACACGGCTTAAATTAACTTTCACAGGCTGTTCACAGTTGTTGTGGTGCCTGGTGGGCTCCACCTCGGAGGATACCAAGGCCACTTCCACATGCATCATCTCCACAAAGTTCATTTTCAAACTGGTGCTCCCTGAGGTTGGAAGGGACTTGGTTTGAACACATGATTTATATTTTTGTCTCTAATTCTGAAACTACCTGGTCTCACTGCAGCTCTTATCTTCTTTTCCTGTACGTGACATCTGCCCACCATTGTGGCTCCTGCAATAGCCTCTACATCTACCTACCTTTGCTCACCATTGTGACAATTCAGGAGATAATTTTGACATCACCAAGGACCCTACAGACTCTCACTATTCTGTCTGGAAACTCCAGTGCAATCTTAACTCTTTTTTTTTTTTTTTTTTCGGCTCTTTCAGTTATCAAGACTCTCTTCTTAAACTTACTTTTTTCTGTTCAATTCCCATTATTTTCACCTTATTGTTGGACTGTAACAGTCCGTTTCTGAGCAATAGACAGTAGTTTGTAATTAGTCGTATAACTTTTAAAAAAATTTATGTGTTCCTTTTCCTAACTTCAGAACAATTCTTTTATGAATATCACTATAGTCTAACTGATACTAGCTTTGGAAATTTCCAGTGAATTCTATCCTTTTACATAGAATTGACTTTGACAAATACTTACTGTGTACTTTCTGGGCTGCATGACATCTATGCAGGTGAATTGCGAAGGCAAAAGAAGAAACACACTCCTAAAGGGACATTACACATCATAGAGAAAGGTGTCAACAAGAGTCAAGAAAGTTCCCAGAAAAGGAGACACCAGCAAGAGTCTGAAAGGATGAAAAGGAGATGGAGCAGCACAGGAGCAAGGACATTTGGGCAGTTAGGTACCAAGAGGACTAGGGCTTGCAGGAGGGAGCAGACATGCAAGATTTTCTCTGTCAGGCTAAGGAGGAACTCCTTTACACTGTCTGAGGTCAATTACTTGCTATGTGGGTGTAAACATAAATCTCACTTCAAATGGATGGGTTGTAAAGAGGGAGAACTCATTACGTGAAGATGGTCATGAAGTAACCAGGGCTTATTTACTTATTACTGACTTACTTACTTATTTTTGGTACCTGGGATTGAATTCAGAACTTTGTGCTTGCCAGGCAGGAACTTATGCCACTGAGCTATCTCCCTTACTCAACACGGCTTGCTCAGATTGAAATTGATCTACAATAAGATTTTTATGCTTGAACAGAGCAAAATACTGCTATAACATGAATTCTGCATAAATTTTGGAAAAAATTAAGGAATAAGATTTTTAGAGAAGTTCAGATAAAGCAATAATACTATTTTGTCTTACCATAAAGTACAGTGATCATCAACAAATAAAATGAAAGGGACGCCTTCCACCTTGTTGGTGGGAACATAAAACTAGTACAACCATTACAGAAATTCGTATGAAGATTTCAGAAAGAATTAAAATTGGAAATTCTATTTAATCTAGCTGTTTTCCACCTAGGTATCTTTCCAAAATGGTAAAGACACACATATATATATAGATATAGATATAGATATAGATATAGATATATATATATATATATGTGTGTGTGTGTGTGTGTGTGTTTCTAAAAACACAAATCACAATTTTTAAAACATAGAAGCAACCTATATGTTCCTCTACAGATGTATGATTAAAGAAAATCTTTATCATACAGAACAGAATACTACTAAGCTCTTAAGAAGGATAAACTTGAAACACTTGTAGGAAAATGGGCACATGTAGAGAATATAATGTTAAGGGAAATAAACTAGATGCATAAGTTGAAATCCCTTATGGCTGCTTTCACTTGAGTAAGATAAGACGAAAATAAGGGACAAAATTAAGGTTCAAAAGAGTGAACAGGAAAAGAGATACTTTGCAAATGAGACAGGTTCCAAGAGACAAGATCAAGAAAGGTGTAGAGGGTAAAGGGAAGTAAAAAGTGTTAAAACATGTCATATACTTGCACTCAAAATCCACAGTGAATGTAAACTTTATACATTGTAAACATCAACTAAAATAATAATTAAAAATACCAGTAGGAATTGGAAAAAGGAATCTAGAAACAGAAGGAAAAATCAGTGGGAATAGGAAGGGAAAGAATCTATCCACCTGTACCTACTCCCTAGCTTAATGTGAACTTCAGGTGCTGCAAAAATAAACCAATAAAATAAAATTTTAAACAAAGAAATCGGTTGTTTTATGGTAGAGACTAGAACTTCCTATTTACTCTTTCTATTTGATTTGTTTTGTGTTTACATTGAAAGGTTTTATTTATTTAATTTTTAAATAGAACAAAAATAGTAAAAAAAAAACTCATTAGAACTGAAACAGAATTTCACTAAACAAAATGAGAGGAAGTCAATAATGGTTGTCAGACTGCATATTATTATCTTCAAATCAATTGCTCGGGTTACCAGATACAAGCATGCAAATAATGGTAAAAAAAAAAAAAGGATTACCATATTAATATGCTGAGCTATAAAAGGCTCAAGTCAGCAACTTCTGACAAGTGCCAGTCTATGAAGACTATTATGGACTATTGGACTATATTGGCTTATTTTGCTGAACTCAAGTACCTACAGTCTCTAGGCAGCCTTCAATTAAGAAAAGGCCCTTTAAAGACGTCTCCAAATACAGCTTCTCTAACTGCAGAGGAATACCCAACTCTGACAAAGCAAAATGAAAAAGGAGGATATTTTGGGAGCCATGAATCTAGAAAATTGATCAAAATGTGTAGGTGGAACTTGGCTCAGTGCCTAAAGCAAACAAGCTACCTCACTCCTGAGATGAATGTTCTGTCTGGTTAAGGTTAGCTATCAGTTGCTAGGCAACCTAGTGTCATGTGTTACTAACTTTACAAAAGTATAAATAAAGGACCATTTTGTTGTGAAAAAAAGAGAATATATATATATATACACAAGAGAATTAGGGTGGATATACAGCTACTTTCTCTTAGTTTATTGAGAATAAAAGTTTGTACTAATATTGTTAAGACAAGATATCAAGTTTGCATCTTGTCCTCTCAATAACTACTATGAAGACAACAATATGCAATCTATTAATTATTGTAACCATCCTACTAACCTGTTTTGAAACTGTTTCATTGCTATTTTATCTTTTTTTTCAATAAAATAGTGAAAAACTTTAAAAAGTTAAAACAAAGAGAAAAAGATAAGCATTAATTGTTCCTTTCCAAGGGCTGGCCAAATAGCTCAGCAGATTAAAGCACCTTCAAGCAGGTTTAGGGCCAGGGATTTGATTCCTGAGGCCTGCAGTGCTGGTCCCAACCCTGGGGCACGCTGAGAAGGCAATTGCGACTGGGCGTGGTAGCGCACGACTGTAATTCCAGTACTTGGGAGGCTGTAAACAGGAGAATCACTATGAGTCTGATCTAGTAGTGAGACCCTGAACACCCTGTAGACGCTTCCCTAAGATACAAAAAAAATAGTAATAATTGTTCCTTTCTATAGACCAGTAGAAGTCAGTAGTGCAATTATCCAAGCTACCCTGTGTATATACAAATGTATTTGTTTTTCTCTTTCTTCTTTCTTCTTTTCTCCTTTCCCTCATCCTAGTTGTTCCTTCCCTTTGAACAGTTTATTTCCCTTTCACAGCATTTATTGTACCTTTCAGTTTTTATTCACTCTCTCTACTTCTAAAAGTAGGGAGACAATCTGATGTTTACACATGGGATATGATTTATTCCATTTATAATTATGGTCTCTGAATACTTTTTTATTTCTAAACATATATAAGGAGAGAGTCACAGCTACTGTAACCAATGGCTCTAACTAAAACATTGCTCAATGAAGGTTACCCTACCAAGGAAAAATTGATCTACTATAGGTCTATGAATATAACTAAGAATGTTTTCTTTCTCTTTCTTTCTTTCTTTCTTTCTTTCTTTCTTTCTTTCTTTCTTTCTTTCTTTCTTTCTTTCTTCTTTCCTTCCTTCCTTCCTTTCCTTTTCTTTCTTTTTTCTTCTTCTTCTTTTTCTTCTTCTTCTTCTTCTTCTTCTTCTTCTTCTTCTTCTTCTTCTTCTTCTTCTTCTTCTTCTTTCTTTACTTTGGAAACATACAAGATTTTTTATGTGAAAATTTGTGTAATTTTCTGGTAACAAACTTTAATCTTTTTTATAAATTCACCAAATTGATAGTGACAAACAGAAGAAAAAAAAATAGATGGGCAAGTAGGTAGATCACAGAGCCTGAAGAATGAGGATCTCTGTAATTTCCAAGACCGCCTGGACTACAAAGTCAGTTCTAGGCCAGGCTGAACTGCATGGTGAAACCCTGTTTCAGAAATAATGAAAAATCAAACAAACATAAAAAAAAACCCCAAGTGGATTACTGATACAAAGGATCACAAATAATAAGAGGCTATTGGATGAATACATAGAATGTAAATAAATAAGAGAAAAATTAAAAATGTTATCAACTGCTTGCAGTCTTTGTTTCTCATGTTTCTTATTTGAATTTGTATAACCTTTCTACCCATAACACTTCCTACTAGATTTTGAAGCACCTAAAAAAGAGACAGACTAAATTATTATACTGCTCAGGGCCTTTCAGAGAACAGGAAATAATTTCATGTAAGTCAGTACATCACATACTTGTGTCTTGTTACAGGCACCTGCAAAAGGTGATCCTATTTTCCTTCACCAGTAATGGAGTCCTTTCACCCAGCTAGAAGGACCTTTGAGAGAGAAATATTATGTGATCTTTAGAGCCCACATATTCTAGTACTGAATCTTGCAAGACTAAGTAAATAGTGTATGCTATAAATTATAGGACATTTAAACTTAGCTCAACATGAATTGAAATATGCTCTACTCAGGTCAGGTGATTCAAAGAGCTTGGGTTCAATTTAGAGTGGCAGTAACTTGCTGACTTAATCTCTGAATATGCTTCACCGATCCTAGGATCTCATTTTGATATTGCTATCAGTTATAATTATTTTTTTAATCTTATATATTTGGTACAGGGTCTCACTACACAGCTCTGACTCATAGTAATTCTCCTTTCTCAATTTCCCCAGTGCTGGGATTAGAGGCATACACACCATACCCAGTCTCTGTGGCTGACTTGGCACATCGAGGGCGGGACAGGCATGGCTTGTGGTACCTGGGATTGAACAAAGGTCCTTGCACTTGCCGAGACAGATGCTTAGACCACTAAGCTGTCTCCACGGCTCTCATCAATTATTATACAGCTTTTAAAATCTCATTTAAGTAGGTCATTTTTTCTCCAAATGTAAAGTAATATGATAATGTGCACACCAAGTTAGAGCTTCTTTTTCTTAGTCATGTACTAGAGGCGAATTCATAGATTTCAAATGGAACAATTTAATATATTTTAAATTTATGGGATTGTATCTAACATCTTGAAATACAAATTGAAGTATACAATATAACGGGTCCATTATCATGATTGTTTTGTACTATATTATCAATGCAGACCAGTTTGAAATCTATAGCACTGTCCTCTGACCTTTGGTGTAGAGCTCTGATGCATTTATAACCTTAGCACCTACTGAAATTCTTACCCAAGAGAAATTATATTGTTAAGGAATTTATAGCTTTTATTTACAGAACTACAATTAGGAACACTAATAATGGGTAGTGATATTTAGCAGTTGACAAACTTATAACTTATGGGTTTGTATTTTAGACAGTAAGAGCAAGCATTATGTCTATAGAGTTAAGCATATATTATATTGGCAATTTGTAGTTAAGTTAATTCCACTAAATTCTGTCTGATTATCTCCCCTTAATGTACCTGAGGTCTTCCAGGCAGACTAGTTCACCCCGAATACCTTCTGCCCCCTCTCTCTGTCAAGAGAAAAAGAGGGAGGATGCTCTTATAGATCTAGGTCTAGCAAAGTGCCTCAGCGTCCCGGGCCCAGATCTACGAAGTTTGAACTTTTCCTGACGTGCCTGGCTTGGGTCTAGCTGCTGTGTTCAGCTTTTTCCTGCTGCAGCCCGTAGAAGTGAGCCTGCGATGCCTCTCTGGCAAGATGTTCTGTTCCTGGATTAGCCGGATGGTTCTGGCCCCTAGCTTCTCTGTAAGGACTTCAGTTGTAGAGTTTTACACAAGGCCTGTACCCCGGGCCTGGGCTGGGTCTAGAGGGGGCTGGTGGGCGTAGATGAGCAGAAGCTCTCCCCCACACATTCCTGGTCTGGGCTGGGTCTGGAGGGTTCCAGAGAGCACAGCAGAAGGTCTTACTCACATTCTGGGCTTGGGCTGGGCCCAGAGGCATCCCAAGTGCATGGTAGAAGGTCCCAGTTTGAATTCTAGAAAACTGAGAATAACTATAGCGGACATGGAGGCTTGTTCACTGACAGCTATCATCTCTGTACTCTATACATTGCAGAAAAGCCAGCCTGAATTTGTTGTGTTATCATATCATATATAACAGGAAATATGTTTTAGTCTGTTCTTCATTCCAAAAAGTTTTTAGCATTATTGAATAGCTATGTTAATTTTTCCCTTAGAATAATTAACAATTGTGACATATTCTTTTTGAACATCACAATGAGTATTAATTTCTTTCATGTAATAGTATTTATAGGAGTATGCATCTCTAGCAAAAGGAGTATTTGATTAAAAGAAGGAATATTTTTCAATGCCAAGCTGAGTTTTATATTTAAGCCAGTGAAATAGTTGAGAACCAGAATTATATGCTACGAAATGAATGACACAGTAGAAGAAATAGGACTCAATGCCTGAGAATTTACACAGAAGGAATACTGGATATAGCTTGTTTTGCATCTTCATGTACCGCTCCTGTAGAATCTTAATTGGAATATGTCAGCCTGCTCCCCATCTTATCCTCAACCAACCTGTCTTAGTCTAATGATCTGCTATCAATTATCAGTCAGTTTAAACAGTTAAGTAAGGCCATTGAAAGTTTTTTTTTTTTTTTTTTTTTTTTTTTTTTTTTTTTGTCTTGGAGTATTAGAAATACGAAGCTAAAGAACCAAAAGAGAAATCTTAAATAAGTTAGTTGCTTATGAGCAGTTTAAGGTAGATACTTGTGTTACAGGCATATACCAGTGAGTACAATAAATCAATCAAAATTTCAAGGAAACAGGAAGAACTATAGTCTGTGGTCTCTGAGAAAGAGATAAACAATAACAAACATTGCTAGTTGATTTTCCATGCACCTGTTTCCCCACTAATTTTCTGTTCTGGAAGAGCAGCTTATTTCTTTAGAGTTGATAGAACCAGAATCCAGCCCTCCCGTATGGCCAAGGTTCTTCAGATGCATCAACAGTGACCCATAAACTTCAAAAGAAGGTATGGGAGAGAGAGAAGAAAGGCAAGAAACTGCTTCTCTGCCCTGCGATGGTGTCAAGTTAGAATATGATGTCTGTGGGTGCAGTTGACATTTTTAAAACCAGACATAAAATAAAAGGAACATTAGATGACTAATGAAAGAACCACAGCCTAAACACTAGAGATAGTGGAACAGAAGCAAACAAAGAGCTTTGATTTCTGGTGATTTTATTAATTTTTAATTAAAATCTCGATAATCGATGTGGCTTCACATTTCTCAAATTTCTTCTATGCTAAATTCTACCATATAATCTGGATAGCTGTATGAGTTCTAATGTATAAGTCCTCTTATTTCCTGAGCTTCACTTTCTGAGTAAATTAAGCCTCACAAAGCCCAGCTGAGTCCAACGTAAGTTTTCTGTGATGTTGCCTCATATTCTCATAAAACAAACCTGCTCACTCCCCTTCTCCAAATGTATTATCATTATTATTTATTTTTATTTTTTATTTTTGGTGGAAACGGGGATTAAACTCAGGCCCTTGCAAGGCAAGCACTTAGTCTACTTAGCAATCTCCCCAGCCCCCTTCAAATGTATGTTTTTTCCACTCATTATAATTTTTTTATTTTTTAAAGAGAATAAAAAATATTTAAAAAACCACATTAGAAATGAGATAGAATTTCATTAAACAAAATAGGAATTTAACAACGGTTATTATATTGCTTAATGCTGTTTTCAAATTAGTTGGTTAGATTATCAGATAAAGGAATGTATTTTTAATCTTTGCAAATAACCAAGACCTTGATACAGGCTTTCAATGATATATTTCTGAAGGTAAGATCTTTGACAAAAATCTCAACAAAATTCAACTGTAATATAATCGTACCTGGACTAAAGGTTAGCTATGTACATTTTACTGATTATGTAACATGCAGTATGTTTTTTTTTTTAAAGAATATTGGAAGATAGAGATAATATTGAGGCACAAACTCTTCAGAACTACCTAAGAAATGCTACAATAGCCATTTTAAGAATAACTTCAATGCTCTTAGTGGCAACGTGTAACACACCATAAAATTGCAGCATAATACTCAAAGAAAAGGAGTTCAAATGTTCAAAGAGTGAGATAAAAATGGAACCTGAATATACTCAATCACTATTTGAAATTGCTAGCAGGGAAGTCATTTCATTCTTATTCATTTAGATGCATTTAAAAGGAAGCATCTCTCCCTAAGTCCTACCTATTATGGAGCTAGCCTCCTGATCACCAACTCCATTGTCCAAAGAACAGAGTCCTTGGAAAAACTTGCAGGATAAACAGGTTCTCACAGGCCTGGGGAGAGGTTAAGTAGTGCTACGTGTAGGCACTTCCAAAGATGCCCTGGCCCCACCAGCGTCACTGCTGCTGTGAACTTCGCAATCCTGGAAATGCTCCCAGCTCTGAGGCGGGGAGTTCTCAAAGTGACAGGCTTAAAAAATACAATTCACCTTTTGCCCTTCCACTCCCAGCTGCAGAATACGAGGCCTTCTTAGATCTCAGCTTTGTAACTATGAATATGCACCGACATTTTTAATAAATAGACTCTGCTCTCCGGGGCCCCAAGATTTCAACTGTAGCTTCTAGATTAAATCTCTCTTATAAATGCAGATGATTAAACGAGTGCATTTAGGATTTGAATAATAAGAAGAAAACATATTTTGTATCTCCTAGCTACACACACTGATCTTTTCTTTAATTCGTACAAATAATTGATAGCAACCCCAAATTGGTTTCAGAATTTCTTCTCCCCTGAACTGTTGCTCACAAAGAAGGAGGAAAGCAAGTGACATTAAATTTATGAGAAAATAAAGCAATCTTCAATGCTTATCTACATCACAGCTAGACCAGGGCAGCTCAGCCTGGCTGAAGACAGGAAATCTTAGTCTGTCTCTGACACCAAGAAGGTTCACAACATTGGTTACTTCAGCTCTTTGTCTTCTCGTATGAGAAATTCTCCTTTACATGAATTTTATGACATTTTATTTCCTCTCTGTCTTTGTTAGCAATGCCTTAGGGAATATGAAATTCTGGAATCACTTTGAGTTTATTATTCACTATTTCTCTGAATTTATAAGAAAGTTGAGTTTAGAATATATGGGTAAGAAATAGGAAAGATATAATCTTTAATAATTCTAGAATTCTGCCATTCTCTTTATTAAAAACTTTCAGGTTTTATTTTTTAAGGAAAGGCACAGAATTTAGACCAAAACCCCTAAGTTTGAAGTCTAACTTCAAACTTCTTATCTTTGAATTTCTGAATAAAAAAAGTTAACTGCTCAGAATTTCAAAGTTTCCATCTGTCAAGTGGAAGTGCTAATGCCATTATCGCAATTTCGTCAGAAAGGTGTAAAAACATCATAGACAGAGTGATATTTTTAAGTCATAAACTATTGGGCATCACCTACCCTAATTTCCATCATAATTACCAATCTCTAAGAAATAAAATGTGAAATTTAAAGTTTGAAAGAAAAATCAAAACTATTAATCATTGAGAAAATAGAGGATTCCCACTGAAGCTGTTTGCTCAGCTTTTGTTCTTGCTGGCTTCTTGCTGAAATATAAAGCTTTGGCTTCTAGCTCTGCATAACGAGAGACCTGGGCAAAGGTGTTTTGAAGTCCAATAGAATTGTAGCACCTTTAGTAGCATTTTGAATTGATTCTGAAGAAATATATACTCAGAACAGAATGTGTGAACACTGTGCAAATGGACATTCAAGACAAGCTGCTAGATCACTTTTCCAAGTAGATACAGTGCCTTAGCTCTCACCATTTACAGAGAAATTACAGAAATTCTAGACACCATTGCAACTGATGATATCATTTTGACTGCATAAGGAGTGGGACACTCCTGCAGCTGTCAGACATCCCAGTTGGGTCACAATGTTCACTAAGGAAGGCATGCAAGTGACTGTCCCTGTGGTTTCATTGCATATTCCTTAGAATATATAAATTCTCCTTCTGACTCACTCCTTTTCCTTCACTGAAAGGGGAAAGATACCCTCCATTCTCTTTGCCCTTGATTCTTTTCTGCATAAGTCAGTGTCACAGTCATTAGAACACGTTATCTCTTTGTAGGTGTGAGCTCCTTATAAGGCTTTGCACGAAGCTGCTTACTCATCTCTGGTTCACCTAGCAGGGTGCCTGGTAGTTGTTAAGAAAACTTCAGTGAATGCATGAATGAGTGAATGAGTGAATGAATGAGTGAATGAATGAAACGCAAGGAAGATAATTTTCTGTATCTAAAGTTCTTAAAGTTCTCACTTACCTTGATTTTTCAAGAATCTTTTCATATTAGACCAAATGAATTTGTGATAATAACCTGGGAGTGAAGGTGAGGAGGCTGAGCAGTACTGGGGACTGATTAGGAAAGTGGAAGAGAGAGAGGAAATTTCTGTTAACACTCACTGACACCTTTGCCTTTTCTTTTCTTTCTTTCTTTTTTTTTTTTTTTTCAGAATTATGAACAGGATCAAGAACAGGATCCAATCATGTGGATCCTTCCATAAGTAATGACAGAGATCAGTAGCCCCAGACATGAAGGTCTCCCCAAATCCTGGGAGCTACCGGTACTGTACATTTTGCACAATTTCCTTAAATTATTCTTCACAACAACCCTAAAAATAGCTATCTTTACCATTCTACTTATCAGAAGAGGAAACTGGGGTGTGGATTTCCATTCCATGTCCAGAAGTCACTCCTCTGAGTGGTAGAAAATGGATTTAAGGGATTTGATGCTAACCAGAAACTGTTCCTCTGGAATCAGAAAAAAACTCTGAACACTGCCCATTGCTCCCTACTTGGGGTGATGCTTGCCATGAAATGCAAGCAAGGCTGGTTCCAGAACACTCAGCCCAGCCCTGGTCGGAAGCGCAGGCAGAGGGCAGATGGCAGTGGGTTAGAAAGACTTGCAGGGAATGTTTGTGTCCCACATGTTTGGCATATTACACACCCTCAGGTCTCTCTCAAACTTGGCTAACAAGAAATATCTGGCTTTGGATAATTCCAAATCTGCCTTATTGTTGGTAATGATGTTTTTTTGTCTGGATGGGAAAGACAGAAATCTTTTGTCCAGTTCTGGCAGACAGTGAAGAGCAAAGCTAACTCCCTCTGCCAGTAACACAGACATCCTGAGTTCCCTAAGAAATACAAATGTCCTTCTTTCCTTTGTCTCCACAATTATTCATGAACAAATATTGAATAAGCTGAAATACAATGTGATTTATGAAGCAGCTGAACTTCAGATAGTTCTGCATCCTCCCATCCCTCATAAAGAGGAGAAGGGAGAATGTAAGTCAGTTAGGATAACAGGGAGGTGAGACCTACCAAATTTGTGGTTCCCATGGGCCGTTCATTCCAAGGCAGCTGAGAGATGCAGAAGGCGGGACTGAATCCAAGGTAAAGTTTATCAAGGAGAATTGAGACTCAAATGCAAGAGATAACAAGTGCACCCTGAGTTCAAAGAGAAGAAGGAGGAGGAGGAGAAAGAGGAGGAAGAGAAAAGGGAGAAGAAAAAAGAGGAGGAGGAAAAGGAGGAGGAGGAGAAGGAGGAGGAGGAGGACGAGGAGGACGAGGAGAGAACAAGAAACATAAACACTGTGTACCACATTTGCTGTAGGCCATGTTCTGCCTTAGCAGGTCCTAGGCATCCCTTCATTTAGTCTGGGCAGGCACTGTCCTCCTTGCTCAAAGGAGAGACAGCAGATACAGCAATGGTTAGGAACCTAAACTGAGGAGGCAAAGCAGAGAAATGTCTACTGTGTGCTCAGATCAAGTCCCAGAGACCTGCTGCCCACCAAATGAGATACGGACCTGGGGGTACGTGGGCAGGCTGTGGGTGCGCCTCCCTGGTGGAAAGGCATTCAAGAAGTGGCCAAATGCAGCTCATGTTGGGAATGGAAACCTTTAGTGGAACCCTTGAACTGCCATTTGAGTCAAAGCTGGGAAAATAAAATAAAAACTTGTCAATTAAATTTTATAATTGAAACAAATGAATCCAAAAGATGAAAAATAAATTGTAACACAAGGTCTTGATTCATGGGGCTCTGCACAACTCTGTGACTTAACCCATTGACAAGGGCATGGCACGAGGTGTTTTGGGTTTTTTTCCATTAATTTTATTGAGAAACAAATAACAATGAGACAATTTCAAAACTGATTAGTAGGAAAATTTCAATAATTAATACATTGCATATTATTGTCTTCATAGTGATTATTCATAGAACAACATGCAGATGTGATATCCTGTCCAAACACTATTAGAACAAATCTTTCTTCTCACTGAATTAAGTGAAAGTAGCTGTATATCTATCCTATTTTGTATATATAGATATAAAATGGTCCTTCATTTGTATCCCCTTTTTTGTTTACTTTTGTCAGAGATAGGTATTGCATTGTCATTTAAATATTGTAGGTACATGACTTCAACAAAACAATCCAATATAGTCCACTAGTCTATAATACTAATGGGTTATCCAGCGGACTGGCAGTGTCATACCAATTACGGCCATGCTGTCTCTCAAGAGGTGTTATTAGAAGTGGGGTGTGGTTGCAGGCCCTGGGCTGCTGTGGCGCAGCCTAGAAGGGTGAATTACTGTCTCTGACGCATTCTTTCCTGGCTGCTGTGGTGAGCAGTTATACCCCCTGCCTTCCCTCAGACTTTGCAGGCTCTTGGCCTCAGTCCAGAGTAGCATTTTAGAACCACACCCTTTAGAACTGGGAGACAAAGTAAACATATTTTCCTTTAAGTTTCAGGTGTCAGAAATATTATGCTGGTGACTGGATCTTGATCATTGATCTCCTGCCCCAGCCCTGTTGTTGGCTATAGATTCTCCTTTCTCAAATATTTATTTAAAATGGAAGAGTTGGCCAGGGAGATAGCTCAGTGGCATAAGAGTCTGCCTGACAAGTGAAAGGTTTGATACTCAGTACAGAAGAAGAAAAAGAAGAAAAGGAAGAGGAAGAAGAGGAAGAAGAGGAAGAAGAGGAAGAAGAAGAAGAAGAAGAAGA
>NW_004524582.1:18178697-18179835 GCF_000260255.1 Octodon degus
GCAAGGGCCTGAGTTCAATCCCCAGTTCCAAAAAAAAAGGTATCCAGTGTTACATTTTGATACATGTATACATTATGAAACAATTACCACAACTGAAGGAAATTAAATTTTGCAAGTGAAACACATACAGAAACTGAAGGGGTGAGAAAAACAAGAACAGACTACATGCTGCCCATAAGAGTTTCACTTTACCTTTATGAAAGGGACACACAAATATTCCATGCAAATAGAAGCCAAAAAGAAGCTGAGTTACAACAATGAAATAGAGTTTAAGTAAATAATTTGAAGATAAAGAAGTTCATTTAATGTTAAAGAGTCAATTAACCAGGTGTATAGGCAAACTATATATGTGCTATGGTTTGCATCTATATGTCCTTGCAGTGTCTCATGCACTCGTTGGTGAGGTCAGAGGTGGCTGGATTTAGGGTGTGTGGTTCCATGATCAAGGATGTGATGCTGGGACTGATTCATGGTGCTAGGATTCAGGCTGCCCCACCCTGGGTGTGAGCTGGACAGGACACAAGGGACAGCAAGAGGGTCATTGCTTATCACTTGCTGTCTGGTTCTTCTGCCTGCCTTGCCCTTTCTCTGCCATGCCACCCTGCCTTGGGGCCAACCACCTATGAACTGAAACCTCTGCAAACTGAGTGGTGTATATTTTGTCTCAGTAACAGAAAATAATTAGACTATATGCAACCAACATTCAAATAAAAAATTATAATATCTGAAGAGATCATTTGATACAATATAGAAATAGTAGAGGCTTGCTATCTCTCCTTTCAGACAATAGATTGTCCAGGTGGAAAATAAATGGACAAATATTTGGTATCAACTACATTGCAGGCCAACTGTACTCATTAATCATATACAGAACATACCATCCAGCAGCCAATCACATATTCATGTCTTCACTGCTTTAATTTTGGCTGGTTTTGATGGCACCCAGCAGCAAGAAAACATACCCCTGTTAGCATGTAAGTGCTAGAGGCCAGCCTTTGCGCATGCCCGTGCAACACTGAAAGAAGAAATTGAAAAATTAATTCAATCATATATTGCCTGGTGTCTTCACCTACATCTTTTGGATTAATAATGTTTTAATTTAAAGTTGTACACATGTATGGCATGCAATGTCATATTC
>NW_004524582.1:18179935-18181380 GCF_000260255.1 Octodon degus
GATCTCATTTACCTATTTTACCTAAATTTGCTTGAAAGAACCAGTTATTTCAGCCTCCCTTATCTCCATGTTAAATACAAGCTATACTGAATTATATTTTAAATACTTTGTTTTTTCTTGTTTTACTAGGGCTCAAACTCAGGCAGGCATATTTGCTATCTCCCTGGCCCTACCATTTTTAATGTACCTGATGATGAATATGACTTTAATATTATTTTTACTTTTTTGCAGAACTGGGGATTGAGCTCAGACCCTCGCGCTTGCCAGGGAAATGCTTATTCTACTGAGCTATCTCCCCAGCTCCAACTTTAATATTTAAGTAGCCATTTCAGTGCTTATAAGCAACCTATTCAATTTAAGCAGAATATGACATGCAGTGCTGGGATTACAAGTATGCCACACCAAACCTGGTTTTGCGGCCTGTACAGCACGCTGGGGGTTTCAGGGCCAGCACAGAATGAGGTACTGGGTATCGAACTTAGGACCTTGGGCTTTCTAGGCAGGTGCTGTGCTGTCAAGCTAACTCCCCAGCCCTCTGTATTGTGGACATTTTTAAAGGATTTGTGAAGGTATTCGCAAAGGAGTCCTTGAATGAGTGAATAACTGTTTGCAATGTAAAGAGTTACTCTCCTATGTAACTCTAAAACTCAGATTAAATTTATACCCTTTTCATTTAATATCCTATTTTTTACTTCAAATATGACAATGATAGTCACTGGGCCAAGCTCCAAGTAAATAGCTTTTATGAGTAATTAAAATCATTTTAGTGAACTACTTCCCAGTGGTATCCTTTCTACTTCCTGCCTTAATCTTCCTATATATCTTCAACATAAACAGCTTATTGCTTTCAACTTATTTAGCTAGATAAATGTGAAATAATTATTTGACTAAATGATTTGGTTAAGGCAATCTCTCCATGTCACATGAGATTGGAATATGCTGTTTCTTTTTGAAATATAAGTGAAATGCCACCTGAAATGAGAGAATTATGTGCATTACTAACCCTGAAAACCAGAAAAGAATATTATCAAAACTATAGCTCTCAGGTCATTAATGTCAGGTAATTTTCTCCTTCATTTAACACTAACTCAACAAGTGGGAATATTTCCAGTTGCTGAGCTATTAATCATACAAAATGATTAATAGGTCCAGGTTTCAAACTTTCGTGATACAAATTCATTGGGTAAATAAGATAATTATATAATTAGCAGCAAACTATGCTGGAATTGTAACACAGAAATGCTGAATCTCGTGTCATTTTAAGGAAAGGTTGATCATTATTAATTTTTTTTCTGGTACTGTGGACTGAACTCAGGGGCCTACCAGTGAGCAACAGCCCCAGTCATTTTTTAAATTTTCATTTTGAGACAGGATCTCACCAAGTTGTCTTGTTTGAACTTGAACCTGCCAGTTCTTGTGCTTCAGCTTCCTAGAGTTTGCTAATT
>NW_004524582.1:18182000-18183256 GCF_000260255.1 Octodon degus
AGGGAAGGGTCTATAGGGTGTTCAGGGTCTCACGACTAGATCAGACTCATAGTGATCTGCCTGTTTACAGCCTCCCAAGAGCTGGGATTACAGGTGCATGCCACCACGCCCATCTCAATTGCTGTCTCAGCATGCTCCGGGGGCGGGGCCAGCAAGGCAGAGAATTGAATGCAGGACTTTCAATATGGGAGATGTCACAGAATACTTATGATAGGATTTCAGAGAGAGAAGTTAGAGAAAGGTAAGAAAGTGAAAGCCAAATAGAACACAAAGAAATACAGCCAAGGGGTGAGTTTGCAAAGGAAAGTGGTGGTGCAAGCGTGAATGTTGGCATCGGGCATGGGGCCAAAGAGAGTGAGAGCGCCCGAGCTTGTGACGTATTGCATTGGGACAAAGCAGCCATTCTGGGACAGAGGCCAGGGTGGACAGAAACCGCAGAGCCTCTGGGGATGGGGGGAGGCGTGCAAGGGCAAGTAGGGAATGAGAGAATGTGCACTTCCGGCTGCATTGTAAGCTCAGGGTGGTGTGGATATATGCAGGGCGCGCTGGAGGGGACACTGGGGTGATGGAAGCCATGTTTATGCTGAAGTTATACACTGACTGCGGGTTTGTGAAATCGCTGATAAATCAGATGAAAGCATCAAAATAGGGGGCATCCATACTTATGGATATGTAAGTTATTTATATGAATTTGAACAAATTTTAGATACATATCAGCTTTCAAAATTATATTCAAGTTCAAGTTTATGCATCTTTAGGGTCACTCAGGATCTTTGTCATGCTCATTCCTGTACAGAATTCCTTGTAAAATTTCCATTTTAAAGGTTTTAGGCTTTTACTCTTATTGGAATGGCAATATGTGGACATTCTCTTCCTTCTTGCTCTATCATATTAGGATGTTCTGCATCACTGCTGTCTACATGAAGATCAGAAATGTGGCACCACAAACAGAAAAGGCTGCCCAACATGACAGCGGAAGCTCTCACTCGGGCTCATTTTTAGGGTCACTCAGGATCTTTGTCATGCTCATTCCTGTACAGAATTCCTTGTAAAATTTCCATTTTAAAGGTTTTAGGCTTTTACTATTATTGTTTACTCTCGTACTGAGTCAGTGTCAACAGTAGATAGCATCACTTTTGCACGTCATGGGAGGAGAGAAGCAGGAGTAGAAACCCGTGGGAATTTGAGCTGACAAGTCTAAATTTTAGCTCAGAATGCTGAAGAAACCACGTTGGTAATCTGCATCTTCCTTTTAC
>NW_004524582.1:18183612-18188776 GCF_000260255.1 Octodon degus
TATAAAACTCTTTACAACACTGTGTTCTTTACTCAGTGTTTTTTAATTATGTCACATTATTTTTTTCATTTGTTGACTTATTTTATCATACAATAATACAGATAACCTCTCTCAGAATAGTCTACAGGTTTTACTATAAAAGAGGGCATCCATTTTTCATTTACCATTTTCGTCCTTGTACAAAACTGCAGGTTCTTGGAGAGGCTCAATACATATCTACAGAGTAAGCTAAATATACCCAAAGAGTTACTTCCCATAACAATTTCTGTGTGCAGAAAGAGTTGTGGTTTTCATTCTTCCCCACCGACTTTCACAAAAAGCAAAGGGCTAATATCACCAGAGGGCAAATTTTGTAAAATTACTTTCCAAGTGTTTCAGCAAAACCTGCCAACACAACCCAAAGCAAAACGTCCCCATGTTGTGGCAAAGGTCTCATTGGGACAGGGCCCCCACTACACAGATGAGAGCCAAACTGTTCAGCAGGTTTGAGAAGTTGACAGATGTTCTTCTGGGATGCTGAGACAGGCACCGCCACATACATTTTCACTTGACGTGTTAACCAATATTCCTAGCCAATTATTCAGAGGCACCCAGAAGTTAATGTATGCAAAGGCAGGAATAGGAATCATCACTCATGGTTCCCACGCAGGCCCAGACGCATGCCAGAGTGTTCAGCTCCTCTTGGGGTCCACAAGACGGGGAGCTCATTTTGTGGGGCCTTGGATGTGTTCCTTGAGGCTTCTATGAGAAGGCTTCAATCTAAAACTGCTTGTGAAATGGTCACTGCGGATGAATAAATGCGAGAATGCATAACAAACGCTAGGCACATATGCTGCAAAATCTCACACATGAAAGGGTGGCTCTTACATACAAGAACGCAGTTGAGGTCTCCAAGGTAAGTACCCCAAGGCAGGAAAAGAGTGCAGCAAAAACAGTAGCAGCCAGACTGCACTAGTGATGGACCGTGTTAACTGCTCTTAGCTAATTTGTAGCAGCAATATGATGTAATAAGATCGATTCTATTAATGGAAAAATAAAAAAAAAAATAGAAAGCCTACGCTGTGTACTTTATTTGGTGATGTGATAATAACAGAAGACAGAGAGTTAGAACCTTGACTTCCAAGTATCCTACGTGCAGTATTGTAATAGCTCTCACATCCCCTTTCTTTCAGCTATGCCAAATTGGAGCTGATACATGAAGAGTAAGGAGACAGAAGGGTCTAAATTTTGTTTCTTGTCAACTTGCACTGCTAGACAGCATTTCTGAAATTAGATTGTTTCCCTGCTTTAAATTGTGCAACATTAAATTAAATATTTGTATTTAAATATATATATATATATATGTTACAATTACATATATTATATCCTATTTAAATAGATAGATAGATAGATAGATAGATAGATAGATAGATAGATAGATAGATTCTTATAACATACATTTTATACCCATTTCAGTTATTTCTGTTCTTCATAAACATTATTTTTTATTTTTGACAGAGGGTCTTACTGCGGGGTCTAGGCTACCCTCAAACTTGCTATTGTCCTGTCTCAGCCTACCAAGCATGGGATTACAACAATCACAGGTCCCCCTTGCTTGACTCCTATTATAGCCTTTCCTGAGACAGAAGTTTAACCATAAATATCAACATGGTCCAATATATAGGACTGTATGTATCAATGTCCAGTAAGTTTTCTAACAAGTTAGTAGTTCACTGGTGATTGTGGCTTCCTCAGATGATAGACTGAGAAACCAGTGAGAGGCCAAGGAGAACACAGACATTGTAGAGCATAAGGAGCTGCTCTCAGCCCTATAGTGCACAGAAATAGGAGGAAAGATGGCCAGGAAGCTGAGCACACCTCCTGGGCTCTTGAACCATGGCTAGTGACTGCAGGAGGGAGTGGGCACCATGGAATAGCACACCAGTTTAATTGACAAGTAGACTACGGCGGGAACACAGTCACTGATTAAGCACTGTGGGCAGCAGAAGCGGGACCACCTTCCTGACTGTCCCTCTCTCCCATCCTCCAGTCTTCATCCTCCAGGGTTCTGAGGACCCTGGTTCAAATCAGTCTGCATGGAAACTTGGATATGACAGATTCAACGTCTCTGTGCATTCAAAATTGATATGTTGTATCTAATTGATGATACTTGGGGCATTTGGAAGATGAGCACTGCTCTTTATTGTTGTTTTGTTTTTCTTTTAGTTTTTGACACAGAGTCTAAATGTGTAGCTAAGATGCCTCAAGCTGAGTATGTAGCGGAGGCTGGCCTTGAACTCACGGTAACCATCCAGACTCAGCCTCCCAAGTGCTGGGATGATAGGCGTTCACCACCATGCCTGGATGACTGCTGCTTTTACGAAAGCGACTGTTGTCCTAATTTGGAAACCCCAGAAATCTGGTACCCTGATCTCAGACTTCTAGCTCCCACAAATGTGAGAAGTTCAGCTTAGTTTATGGGGTAATATATCTTTATTTTTACTTCTCCTTCCTCTCACTTTCTTTCTCTCTCCCTACACCTCTTATTCTCCTTCTCACTTGTAAATATGCAACATCCTTTTCCTATGATCTGTCTTTCATTCAGCGCTTTAAGTTATGTATACTTTGGTTCCTCATATAAGAGAAAGCCTAAGATCTCTTAGTGTCATGTATCCTTCCCCAGAACATTTCATGGGACCAAATCTAATCACACCTCTACCCCAAGCCAAGACAACGTGAATAGGCCTATGGCCTGAAAAAAAACACTATCTCCATGGAAGAAGGGAAGGGATGACATAGGTTGAAATCTGGAGTTATGAGTTTCACCAAGCAAGAAGAACAAGGAGACACATGCACGACCCAGCTTGCTGGTAGGGAGCAGAATTGAGCTGTCAGAGCAGGTAATCTATCTTGGATTTACAAAGCTCAGTGTTCTGGCTAGATGAAGAGCATTACTTCGACAAAAATAAATAAAACCTTTGCAAAATATTTATGGAGAAAGTTAAGGATATTTTATGAAGTGCTCTATGGTATAACCAAGTTACACTTAAAATTATGTTAGGGTACATAAGCATATTTCAAACATCAGTGAAAACTACTGTATGCAACACTGAAATTGCCACTATATTTCCTCAGAGACATGTTTCAGGGCAATGGGCCACCTGCCAGTCCATGCAGGTCCTAAAGTATACCTGAATCTAGCTAGAAGTTTCTAAAACTATGTAAATTTAGCTACCCTGGGATATATGCTCATCATTTGGAGTTTGCAGACTTTTTTTTTTTTGGTGGAACCGGGTTGCAGACTTTTTTGTGAAGGGCTCAGCATCAATTATTTGGGGATTTAGGTCTTGCTGCTTCTACTCAACCTTGCTGCTAAAGTACAAAATAGCCACAGGCCACATGGAATGGAAGGCGCATGGTCATTTTGAGTAAAAACTTGTTTACTAAATCAAGTAGCTGCCAATTTGGCCTGTGAGTTTAACTTGGCAGATCCCAAGTCTTAACAGTTAATCTCTTGATATCGGTGCAGGGTGCACACTTTCTTTTTCACTTTGCCAAAATTGAATAAACCCTCTCTGCAGCTGCTGCTGCCCTTGCTAGCAGAAACTACTAGAATACGGCACAGAGGCTGCTGGCGGGGTAGTGGTGCAGCTCACGTGATTCACAAGCAGAAGAGAGGGAAGGAACGGCCTCGCGTGGAAGGACTCAGAGCGACGCCTTCATGGAGAAGGCAGAGCCAAGTCATAAAGGCTCTATGTTCAGCTGACACCGGGTCACACCTTCTTTGGTACTTTTGTCATCTTATCCTTCAACATTTTGAGCAGTTTCACAGCCACAGTGCATTGAAGAGACTTCCAAAAGACCCCAAACTAGAAAGAGATGGATATAAGTCAAGATTCCCACTTCATTATACTATTAATATTGCAGATCTGTATGGCCTGAGGAGCTCATTCTCTTAAGAAGATTATCACCGATGTCAGAAACTCTGTGTTCACTGCACCAATCTCTACCGTAAGCATTCATGTCATTCTGAGAGATGGCATATGCAGTAAATCTAATAAAGAAATAAATTATCTCAGTATTCTTTGTTGAGTTGTGCTAAAGGAGACAATAGCAATTTAAACAAATAATTTCACCATGCCTTCTGCCTGACACAACTCTACAACTTGGTCAAACTGACATCAATAGAGGGTCTACAGGGTCTTACTACACAGATTGGACTCATATTGATCCTCCTGTTTTTGGCCTCCCCAGGCTGGGATCACAGGCATGAGCCACCATGCCCAGTCTCAATCTCCTTCTCAGCATGCCATGGAAGCGAGGCTGGCAGGGCACACTGGCGATAGAACCCTGGCCTTTGCGTCTGCCTAACCAGGCACTTTAGTCCACTGAGCTAACTGGCCACCCTAAGAAAAATCACAAGTAACTGTGCCAGTGTCAAAGATGAGGCTGTGATTTATTTTTTTATGTTGATTTTTTTTAGATTTCTCAGTCCACCCTGGGAGTGGCATAGTATGCGGTGCCAGGTATGAAACCGCGTTACCTGTGCTTTGCCTAAGGGTGCCTAAGCAGTTGCTTTAGACCACTGAGCTATCTCTCCAGCCCCATCTCTGGCACGTTTATCTCACAGTTTTAGAATAGGAGAATAGAGAAGCCTGTCCAGTTTTTAAATTCATAATATTTTGTGTCAGCTAAAGATTGAAAGATAGATTCCTCATCAAATAAACATAAGTAAGAGGGGCATCTCCTAAAGTACAGAAATCAACAAACTTTGTAATACATCACTGCATAGACACACCTGCTTAGCACAACGAAAGTACGAACACATTTCTATTTAAATATACTGTCTCTTATAAAATCATTAAAATATTTTATGGCTTGGTGCAGATGGTAGCTTGGATTAGCAGCATCTTACGAGCATTGATCTTGCAGTCATCATCTTCTCTTTAGACTTATGCATTTATATGATCTTTTTTTTTTTTCAAAACTAAAGATACACTTACTTTAACAGATGCTTTTATGTTTCCTTGGAATTATCTCTAAATATTTCACAGAAAACACTTAGATAAAATCATGGCAGGTTATGAATCTTGGATTTGGAGTTGTTTGTGGTATTTAATCTTGTTAAACCTCCTTCCCTGGTTATGTTGTCACTAGTTTATAACCACACAGTTAAGCAAAAAAA
>NW_004524582.1:18189681-18195427 GCF_000260255.1 Octodon degus
TATAGTTCAGAGTCTCGCCAGACAACTCAGACTCATAGAGATCCTCCTGTCTCAGCCTCCCCAGTGCAGGGATTACAGGAGTGCACCACCATGCCCCATGTTGGTGGTCAGCTCAGCACATCCAGGGTTCCTGGGCAGGCACAATATGTGGTACTGGGGATCAGTTTAAAGACAGACCCACAACATAGAATATCAGAATATATAGTTGATACCTTTGATTCTTACAGAAGTAAAATTTATTCATATGCTGTGAGTACATTTACAAGAAATCCAGGGAGGTAAGAAATAAAGAAGCCAAGCCAGAGAATGATGTTGTTATAGCTGTAGAGAGCTATTCCAAGGAATTTTAGTTTGAAAGTAAAACCCATTCTAGGAGGTCTAACAGACATACAGAACCTTTTGTAAATTGCAGATGATAGAGGTGGTGCTCAAAATGTTAATAGGCTGGAATCAATGGATGAAAACAAACATAGGTAGACCCACAAAATGCCAGCCTGTGGAAGTATGGCTTTAAAGCCAAGCTTGCCGTGCTACTTAGTCTTAAGTATCATCAACTTCCTATAAAATGTCAATAATAGTATTATTCATATAAGATTAATCTGAGTTATTCAATTTGCTTCAGAAATTAAACTGTGTGACTATGGGATGATACAGTCCTTATCTGTAAACAGAGCATGTTCTTGCAATCTTGGCCATTAAATATAATTTGTGGCTGAACAAAACAGCTTAGACAAATTTAGGCTGCATTAACAGACGCAAAGAATCCACATCACAGGAAGGACAATTTTTATTACAATTTACTACACATAAAACAATGAGAAGGACAATGGTATCGTGGGATGTTGTATTACTACTAGGCAGAGTAGAAGACGAGTGATGCTAGTTTTACATATAAAATGATAGTCTTTGATGCTATGATTGTAATATTAATGTTGGGAATATTTCCTGCACTCCTTGATTGAATGCACGAAACACATTGCTGATTACGCATGACCTTCATGCCCACTGAACACTTTGGAAGTTGTCTGGTGCATCGCTTTAAACAGCCACTATAAATTGATTGGACTGTCAGAAATTATGATGTATTTGCACATAGAGATGATACTAGATAAAGTGCATAATAATTTTATTTATTATTTTGGGGCTACACATTTGTGCTTGACAATTTAAGGATAACCATTGTAACTGTCAATACATAAAATATTATTTCAAATATTATTGCTATCTCTTGCTCTTCTAAAACCCACATTGCACTTAGTCATCCTATTTTAATCGCAGAGCTCCTTGGTGGGAACTGTCCCCAGATCCACAGATCCTCTACTTTCTCTGAATTCTTGGCCATATTTGGTCAGCTCTGTGGGGAAAATATACAGTTCGCCTGCTGATCACTTGGGTGGTAAAGGCTGACAAACAGGAGGGCTAATTGTGGATTTCTCTTTGTCCTACTTGGTTCTGGACAGCCTTTGTTTTCATCTATTTTTCTTACTTCTCTTTTAGGGCTCCTGCCATTTGTACAACACAGGTTAACCTGGAGAACTTTAGAAAACCAAGGCAGGTGCAGAACATTAGGTACTGCATAATCTGACTCATAACTGGAATCTAAAACTGCTGGTGTCATAGAGATGGAGAGCAAAATGGTGGTGATGAGAAGCTGTAGTAATGAGAAAGATGGGGAGAGGTGTTGGTCCTAGTGTACGTAATTACCATGAGATGGAAGCAGTGAATTTTAAGAGATCTATTATACAGGAAGTATCCATAGATAATGGCACGTATTCTTAAAAAATATAAAAAGAGTAAATGTCATAGGCTATCACCACAAAACAGGATAACTATGTGACCTATAAATTTGATACTTAGCTATCATGAATCATGTCCCAGGGTATATGTACCTTAAGATAACTTTTTATATAACAAAAGTATAGTATTATCTGCCAAGTTTTTGGAGGGGCTGGCTCAGCCCACCCTGAGGGCAGGGCTGTTGTGGTAGGTAGTACCAGGAATTGAACTGCAGCACCTGCCTAAGCTTGCCTATGTAGGCTCTTTAGGCCGCTGAGCTGTCTCTCCAGCCCTTATCTGTCAGTTTTAAAGTATACATTTAAATACATGTAGCAGATTTTATTGTTTGATAGCTTTAAGTAAAAAGTGAATGGATATGTTTATATTAAAAATATACATTTTAGTCTTACATATTTGAAAATAGCCACATCACAGTTAGACTTTCCTAGATACTGTTTATTATTATATAGGACAGTAAATATGAAATGTTGCTCCAAACAGCTGTAATTTGCAATGCATTGCGGTTCAGAGGCAGAACTTTTAGAAGCTAATTAGATCAGGGTGATACTGACCTCATGAATGGGTGAATGTATGGATGAATTTATTGCAGAATTAACAGTTACAAGGTGAGGCATCTTTAGAGGAATTAGATGACAGGACAGGTGACCTGGAAGGGTGGATTCTTGTCCTGTTCTTCTTTTTCTCTCTCCATCTCTCTCTGTATCTCTCTGTCTCTTGCCTTCTCTCCCTCCTGCCTTTGCCCTCATCCTCTCGTCCTCTCGGGGTGACCCTCTTGCTCTCACCCTCACCCTCTCTCTAGCTCTCTCGCTGTCTTGCTCTCACTCTCGCTCTCTCGCCCTCTCTCCCTCTCTCCCTCTTGCCCTTGCTCTCTCATCCTCTGTTCTGGCCCTGTTGCTCTCACTGTCCCTCTCCCTCTCACTTTCTTGCCCTCGAACTCTCTCGCTCTCTCACTCTCGCACTTTCTCTATTCTTTGCTATCTGGCTATCTGGAGGCGAGGAGCTCTTCCACCATACTTCCTTAGAGCCAACTTACCATGGAGCTAAATCCCTGAAGCTATGATGGGAAACAAACCTTTTATCCTTCATTTTTAAGTTAAAATTAATTTTATTATTTCATTTTGAAAAGTAAAAGACAAATGCAAGAAAAAAATCACAAACAATGACAAGAACAGGGCATATACATCAATACATATTTTATATGTTTTCAGAACAAGAATAGCCTTTTCTCCTTTAATTGTGTGCATCAAGTATTTCAGTCATGACAAAATAAATCATTAATACACTATGAGGATAAAATTATTCAATTCAAGGACAAAATAAAAGAAATTTGATTAAGTACAAATAAGTTGAAAAGATGACAATCATAAACATGATGCAGATGCTGGGGATGTAGTTCAAGGGTACAGTGGCAACCAGGCAAGTGCAACTTCCTGAATTCAAGAACTGGCACCAAATAATAAAAATACTATATTTTTATAAAATTTTATATTTTAAGATAATATAATATAATTATAAAATAAACGTGATGCAAATTCCTGGATCCCAGTGAAGTAAATAATTTTGGTAGGTAAAAGGACACAGATGATAAGCTCTGTGAATGTGTAGAATCTGGAACATGAAAGCACCGATGAACAATTGCATACCTATAGAAAAAAGGAAAGAAAAATCATTTTATGCCCCAGTCACACACTACCATGTAAGTAGACACTTCTTTCTTGCATGTTTATAGGAAACAAAATTTAAACAAAATAATTCTCCACGTAGACTTATTGAGGTTCACAATGTGATCAGGTTACTAACTGTGGAGGAACGATGGTGAGTCTGTGAGAAAGGATTTCCACAGCACACACTGCAGAGGTTTCATAGACCTTGCTCATATACACACAACCCAGCTTTAATGTTCCTTGTCCACTGAGCGCTAAGAAGGAAGTGTGTTTAGTGTGTGCATTTAGATTTGTGGAGAACGTTGTAAGTCATCTCCCAAAAGATTAGTAACATTACCCGTGTTTTCTAAGCTACATGGCCACATCCACAAGATGGTATAGATGTGCTCTAATATTCTAATTAAGGGGCACTAATGAATTGTGATCCATTACAATCATCTGACATGTCTCTTCTTTTCTGTTCTTTTACTGCCAATATACTTGTCAACAGAAGTACCAAATAATAGAGCATCTGAATGGAAAACATGAATTCTCTGATTTATAAAATGCCTTTATTATTTGAGAAACATCTATTGGATCATCTTGCGGTTAAGCCATTAAAGATACGGGGAAAATAGTTATATCCTTCAATTACAACAGCAAATACAGAAGTCATAGGATTAGAACAATAATCAATGGTAGGGGTCTGACAGCCCAGAGGACTAAAGTCTGCTTCCCTGGAGTGCTGTGCTGGCCCTGCCCCTGGGGCAAGCTGAGACAGTGATGGAGACTGGGTATGGTGGTGTGTGTCTCCAATCGCAGTACTTGTGAGGCTGAAAACAGGAGACTCACTATGAGTCTGACCTACGTAGTGAGACCCTGTCTTAAATACAAGAAAAAAAAATTCAATGGTAAAAAAGAATACACTTTTAATGAGCAGACAGTGAAGCATAGCTTCCATATGACTTCGTGCCATTAAAAAAGAGCAGGATTTTGGAGCATTAACAAAATTTTCCTCTCTACCCTTTGTGATAAAATTGCTAGACTAATGACAGCAACGATATAATTTATTGAGCTTTTACTGTGTGGCTGGTGTTTTTTGAAGTGCTTAAATGTTGATTATTTTAATTCTTTAAACAACTGTGCATATTTAAGTCAAATTAAATCTATAAGAAATCTTTATCCAAAGATTATCTTCTAGATTACAAACTTTCTTGAAAGAAGTTTCATACAAATATACAAAAAGTATTTTCTACCAAGACTAAAGGAATTCAGGCAATCATATGGCAGATTTTTGGTCAGAGTTTTCATATTCTATCTGGACATAGTTATCTCGATTTTGGTCCTATAGTAAATGGTTACCACATTTGGCCATATATGTGTAATGTATTTGGATAGGTGTCAGAATTTTTATATAGGTTTCTCAAATCTGGCTTTCCCATGAAGACAGTAAGTAATGATAACATCTTTCATCATGTTGAAGCTTCCCATGTGGTATGGATTAGTAGACGTCCAGTAAAAGTGTCAAAGCAGTGACATTTGTAGGAGCTGTCACTGCTCAGAAGTGCAAAGATTTTCTTGTTGAAGAAAAAAATGCCAGAGACTCTACACATATGGCTGACTGTGCAATGTAAATTGACAATTTCGAGGGCTGCCCAGATGACTCAGCAGACTAAAGTGCCTGCTTTGGCAGACACAGGGGTCAGCGTGCCCTGCAGGCCCTGCTCCCAGAACGTCCTGAGAAGGCAAGTGAAACTGGGTGTGGTAGTGTCAGATGGTTATCCCAGCTCTTGGGAGGTTGAATACAATAGAATCACTACGAGTCCCATTTGTGTAGTGAGACCCTGTAGACCTTGTACTAACTAAATACATTTTAAAAAATGCTGCAAAAAAATTCGTGCATTGGTCATTTGGGGGGGCATTATTAAGATTTTAACCAAATATTTTTCACATATTATACAAGTATCCTACCATTAAGCTATAGCCATTGACCTAGGATATAACTTTATTATTAACTGAAATAAAAATATCTGTAAATGGGCCAGAGAGATAGCTCAGTAGAATAAGTGCTTGCCTGGCAAGGACAAAAGCCTGAGTTCAACCCCTGGTTCTGCAAAAGAAAAAAAAATCTGTAATCACAATATGAATCTCACAACATTCCTTAAAACAATGTTATAGAAAAACTATGCTATAAGAAAACTTGCAAGTTTGTAATTTAAGAATTATCACTAATATTACTGAACATTTTTGGCACTATGTATCAATCATTATATGTAAAATAAGCACTTAGGGTCATCCCATAATAA
>NW_004524582.1:18195666-18198374 GCF_000260255.1 Octodon degus
ACTTATATAAAAACTTATTCTTTTATACCATAGCACCTTGTTATTAGTTGCTTACAGCAATCTTAACTTCATTATCTACTTTTTCAGATGAAAACAACTGAAGCTCAGAAAGGCTAACTGCTTTCACAAGATCAATAAAAACATTCACTATATTAGAATTATTGTGGGCCAATCACCTAATATCTACATGGAAAACTTAAATATTGAATTTCTCATTTTATGTCAATATTTATTTTCCAAGAGAGAGACAGTCTTTAAATCATGGTTTGGATTTTGGATCCAAACTACAGTGCTTATGCAATGTTTCTGCTTGTAGTCCCTGTGCTATTATAAGGTACATACATTACTTGTAACTATGGCACGATCAGGTGCAACAAACTATAACCAAAATCAGGAAGGATGGATCTTACTTCCTCAGCCACACACTTTCTGTCAACACCAAAACTAACCAAAGCTTTCATCAAGAAGAAAACGTTATCAGAATCTGTGTCTTTGTTTTCTACTCTGCAAGACAGAATTTCCAAAAAAGTATTAACTGTAAGTCACAAGTAATGTATTTTCTAATTTTAATTTTAAAATATGTACATAAAAATTGCTTTCCTTCTGAGAGAAATCCTACAAAATATTCCTGGCGGAAATTTGCTATACTATGAATTCTCATTAAAAAATTGGATAATCATCATTTGATTACTAAGAAAACATTATTTATATTAGACAGTTACAAGCAAGGCCTGGAACCACTGACATGGAAGAAATAATTTTCACTTTCTCTGAGGAAAGGGTAGGCAAGCATTTTTAAGCTCATTGCCCTCTTAGCATCTCCATTTTAGTTTTATGTTTTTTTATTAAAATATAATACAATGTCACTTTTTTATCCTCGGGGATTGTAAGCAGTGCCACAATGCAAAAACCAAAAACAAGTACGTGATAATAGCAGAGAGGAAGAAAATCTGGGCTATTAAACAAAAAAGATAGTTTTTTTATTTATTGGTTTAATTTTTATGTGAATTTGTTTTTATAACGTAATAAGATATGTTTAAGAGTATGAGTAACATGTGCTTTAGTTCTTAAGAATCTGAAGCTACCTAAACAACTTTTAGTTATCTTCCCATAAAATTTGCTTTTCATCTAAAATTTTACTTACAAATGCAGCTATCATGCTATAAAAGCACAAAGTACATTAAACTCTCAAAATGTCTAATGTGAATTCTTATACTAAGTTCACTTCTCTTCATGCTATTTTCTCCAATTTTCCATGAATATGTTATTTTAGGATCATTTAGAATATAAAAAGATCGAAATGAAAAATGCTATTTGGATTTAATGAGTTTCGTGAAGGCTCTTAGTGTATTTATCATATCCGTATTAGTCCCTCCCGTATGGTTTATTCTTCATTGATTTTTGATATCCTTAAGAACTGTATCTTAGACTAAGTTTCCAAAACTGCTTCTCAAATCTCAAGTTTCACATTCACATTGTATGTACGTCTATGTGTGCATCATCATCCACATCTTAATGAAGGAAACATTTTGAGCAATGTGCCTTAAAGTGATCTCGCCTTGTCAGCGTCATGCTGTGTAGTTTCATAAACTTAGATGGTATAACACACTGTACACGCAATCTTAGTACATGGCACAGCTTGTCGCTGCTAGGCCCCTGATGAACGAAGCAAACAGGTTAAATCAGTCACAGGCGAAAATATTACAGTCAAGAGACAAGGTAAGCAGGAGATGTGTAACACTGCTGTTGAAATAACAAGACACACTGTTTGAGAGCAAACTTTGGCTTTCACAAGTAAATCAAAGGTTCAACCTTTGATTGGTAGAACACCTTAAATTAAGATTCCAAAGTATACTATGGTGCATAGATAAGTCAACAGTAGTCATTCATTATGATCAAGAATTACACCTAGTCATAGCTCTGTGTGGCTGGAGCACAGGAGGATTTTTTACACACAGATCAACACACAAATATAAGTCCTGAGTTGCAGTGATGGTGCGCTATGTGGGCCAGCAGTTGAAAATAGGAATTATTCACTTTATCATCTTAGGGAGCTCCATCATTTAAACAGCATGCAATCAACAAAACATTATCATAGTCATGTGTTACACTGGTGTGCATGTATGTACACATGTGTGTATGTGTGAGTAAAAAAGAAAAACTCCTGTATTCATCAGAGTTTTACAGAGATAAAGAGCCCAAAGTTTATATACACATTTAGAAAGATTTGTTATAAACAATGGGTTTGCACAATTATTAAAAACCTAAAATCTACACCAGAGAACAAATTCTTCAGTTCTCATCTGAGTCTGAAGGCCTGAGGACCTGCAGAATAGATGGTGGAATTCAGGTGTAAGGTCAGCAGTTCTTAAGACCAGAGAGTCAGTGTTTGAGTATAAGTCTGTGCAGGAAAAGTCATGTCCCAGCCTGGGAGGGAGAGGGTTATTTTTTTTTCTTCTTCTTTGGTTGAGGGGAAAGGGAGGGTCTCAGAGCTTTGTTGTAGGATGCTTTCCAAAGGGTAGATGGATGAGGTATACTCACATGAAGCAGGCAATTTTCTCGGCCAATTTGGCCAATTTTTTATTCCATTTTTATTTTTTTCCAATTTCAAGTTTTTATTCTTTAATTCTCACGTATATTTTGCTCTTTAAAATTTTTTAACAGTGTTCAGAGTTACTTTGTTCTCCTAATACAGCATTTATAAAGGT
>NW_004524582.1:18206253-18206997 GCF_000260255.1 Octodon degus
ATTTCTCATGAGAAGTAGGGACACATCTAGTTATTTTTCTTCTCTTTCCTCTCCCACTCTCCTCCACCTTACTCCTCTTCTGATTCTCTTCATTCTATCTCACTATTTCTACTTCTATTTCCATTATTTCTATTTTGGATTTCCCTTATGAGAGAAATTATGTGATATTTAACCTTGTGTATCTAATAATAGCTCAGTTTCCCCCAACAATACTCGCTCAGACAAATCTAACAATATTTCAAAAAATGTTTGGGTTATGTAATTTTATTTGATTGACAAATAAAATTAACTATCACATGTATGTTGAGATCTTTTTCTTAGTTCTAAAAGTTTGTCTGTGAACTTTGATCTGGACATACCTGTGACCAATTTTCACTATCAAAAGTGGTCTCAGCCGGGAAGATAGTTCAGTAGAATAAGCACTTCCTTGGCAAAAGCAAGGACCTGAGTTCAATCCCCGGTTCCACCAAAAAAAAAAAAAATGTGGTCTCTTATTTTCCTTCTATCTTATATGCTTTGTTTGATAGAATACCTTAGGTAAGTGCTTTGAATTTGAATCTAAACTTAACTCTATAACCTTTGAGTTATTGTTTAACCTCAGAAATTGTATGTGCTTATCTGGGAATGGGAAATTACACGTCCATTCTCACCATTATTACTATGATAAATACATATTTTATTTCTCAAACATTTTGCCCTATTTAATACTTTTCCTGGAACTTATTATTTTACATATCAATGATC
>NW_004524582.1:18207587-18220112 GCF_000260255.1 Octodon degus
TTTTTTTTTAGTTTTGTCAGAGAAGGGTATTCCATTACCATTTAAATATTATAAGTGTGTGAATTGAGCAAAATATTCCAATATAGTCCAGTAGTGCATAATAGTAGTGGGCTCTCTGTAGGACTAGCAGTGTCAGAAGTTGAAAGTGTAGCATCTGAGTTCTCAGAGAGCCAAACGTGGATACTGAGATCTTCCATAGGCTAGTGCTGCTGCTGCCATAGCTTCACTGTCACCTCGAGTTACTGTTTAAAGCAAAACACAGGGCCAATGAGCTGCAAAGATCAATGGACTCCATCCCATAGTGAAGAAAATGTCATGCACCTAGACGGAAAAGAATAAAATTGTTAATCATCATTTTATTGTGGATGACCATTTTAAAATTGGTGAATTGCTGATGGCCATTTTAAAATCTATTGTTTTAGATCATCTTGCCAACTTGTACTGGTGTGTTAATGGATGGGTAAAAGCAATGCAAATGAGTTGTTTAGAAGCTAATGTACTGTCTCAATTCTGGAAGCTAGCAGTCGAAAAATCACATTGTTGGGTGGGTTGGTTTTTTCCTCAGTGACGTGTGAAGCAATTCTTCCATACTGTTTGCCTAGATTCTGATGATTTGGGGGAGCTATTAGCATCCCTTGCTTCACTGATTGAAATCATTTCCAAATGGAGCTCTATATTTGTACCCATCTTCAAATATCCCTCTACTAGAGGGCACTATTCATGTTGGATTAGGATTTATCCTGATGAACCTGTTTGAACTGGAATAGTTTTGTAAAAGCTCTCTTTCCTAGTCAAGTCAGAGTGTGAGCCAATACAAAGGGCTATGGATTTCATGATGTGAATTTCAGTATTACACAATTTGGTTTATAATAATTCTGTAATTTATTTAGTATATTACATTCTGTATCTATTATTTTCAGGAAATCTCTTTCACCACAATGTTCCATGGGGTTCAAGAACCATTATATTGTTCTCTTTGTTCATGTTTATTGATGAATTCCATGTTCCTGGAATAACACTTGACATAGATCAAGCATTCAATACATTTTTTTTTGAAAGAGAAAATGAGTGATGGTTGTCAGAATGTTAGCATATTGTCTGGAAAATAAAAGTGCTAACAATATTAATTCTTACCATCATGCTACACATAAATATCCTGAGAAGACATCTTTGATTATTGTTTTTCAATATGTTTGGGAATGACTATTACTATGCAATTATAAAACAACAGAATGAGCAAATGTCTATGAATTTAGTGCTGTGTGTTCTTTAACAAAATGTTTATCAGTGACAAAGATTCTGATTTAATTTAGTAGTTTGGGGGGTTATGGGGAATCTCACATAAATATACCTATTAGGTCATCTTTATCATTTGCATCTGTTGCTCACAAATTCAGCAAATACAATTCGCATTTTCTTTTATTCCCTCATTCAAGTGTGCCCCTGAAATATTGACTGCAGATATTTTTAAAATATGTCTTCTCTATATCAAGGGATAAGTTTAACACATTTTTTTCCTACATAGTCTTAAGAGATTCTATCATTGTAGAAGAAATACTACTAGTCACTAACAAATTTGGAACGTGCCTATGATTTATGTATCTGAAATTGCTTATCCTCCTTCTTCTCAACTGTAGAATTACAACAGACATATTTTCAGATACCTATTCCTAGAATTAAAACCTTAAAGAAACAATGATTTCCTGTTCTTCTATGTAAGAACCATGTGCAGATTAATACTTAAAGTGAACTAGTCTCATTATATCAAGACCAAGGCATGTGGAATACTAAGCAAAATAAACTTCTTCTGCTCTAGCATCATACAGTGCCATTAAGAACCATACATGCTGATGAATTTTCAATGTGCAATGGTATATCTGTTGGTGAAAAGATGGTGAGCAATCTTCCCAGTAGCCTTTAGGTCCAAGATGCCTTCATGAGATCTGCCTCTAATCCAAGCATCCAGTTCCCAGAGGCTACCAAGCCACAGAGGTATACAAAATAAAGTTAAAATATTGCCCAAAGAGGCCACATGTTTTGGCATTTGTCTTGGTGGATTCATGGGAGTACTAAGGTAAATCATTCCCAACATCTCAGAAAATTGAATTAGGACTGGAAGGAAGAGGGAAATTTTAGTCAAGGGAGGCAGGAAACTTTATAGATATTCTCCTGAAATTAATAAACATAATTTTGGTCTCCAAAACACCTTAATCATCCCAGTTTCCTCGTGAAAGACAGACAAAAAAGTCTGAAATGTGATCTTCTGGTTTATGTGATATTTTAAAATTCATTTATTCTAATAATACCCAACTGAGCACACTGTATAACATGGAAAAAATATGTTCAACAAATAATTTTTATCCTTTTGTAATACAAAGTTTTTATAGTTATTTAACTTCTTTTTGTGCTGAGTAATAAGTGAAGACTTTTATAGCTATGGAACATGCACTCTTATGTGAACATATAAAATAACCATAGAAAATGTTCAAAATATAATCCACTTTAAAGTACAAGTGATTTTAGGAAGCAAAATTGGGGTCATCAATTTGATATGTATTCTGGGGATTGCACATGGTTTAGTGAGTTCCTTTTTTTTTTTTTTTTTTTGGCGGAATCGGGGCTTGAACTCAGGCCCTTGCGCTTGCCAGGGAAGCGCTTATTCCACTGAGTCATCTCCCCAGCCCCAAGGATTGCACATGGCTTGATTGGGAATTGCTTCCATGAGAATGGAAGGATGTGAGGGAGGCTCTGAATGTGTATCTGGGTCAGAATGTGCTAAAGATAGAGCTGCAAGCAAAGACAAGTGTACAGTAATCTAGGCCAGAAGTGTTTGCAACTGAGAGGAGAATGACAGCAAGAGGAGGGTAAGAAATAGTAGGGCAAATGTAGAGCTAGAAAATATGTAGATAGCTTCAGTAAATTTTATGAAGAGTCAAGAAGAAATCTCAATCTTGACCAAGAATTTAATCATTAACAAGGAATTGGAATGAGGCCAGTATTTCCATCAGTGGATAAACTCGATTTTATCATTTAGGTTTCAAATATCTATTAGGTAATCATAGAAATAAGGTAGCAAAAAAGATAGTTAGTAAATAATATAAATAGTAAATGATATTTACTATTATTTTGGAGCTCAAGAGAGAGCTTCTAGATAAGAAGAATGGTAATTTATACAGATATCAGTAGGGATATAAACAGACAGAAATGTAGATACAAGTATATAGGGATAAAGAGAGAGAGAGAGAGAGAGAGAGAGAGAGAGAGAGAGAGAGAGAGAGAGACACAGAGAGACAGAGACAGAGAGACAGAGAGAGAGAAGAGTGAAGAGAGAATTGAACTCATAAAATGGATGTTAAGTTATCCTGTGTGTATAACAGAGCAGATACATACAAATGTCAATACATCAGGAACTAATGATTAGCGGTATAGTGAAAAAAAAACCAAGAATACGAGTTTCTGTATGATCAGTGTAATGTTTGATAGATTGTACCAACTTGAGAAATATAGAAGATTTACCAAGTGATTCAGCAAGGGGCCAGGATTTTCACTTTATAAACATGCTGAGCCTGTGTGAGAGGTGCACATGACAATGACGTGACTGCTACACACACACTAGGACAGGTAGCCTGCTTATAATACAAGGGAGGAAAAGAAGATTTCTCATCCTTTTTTGCTCTGGCTGCTGCTGCTGTCTTCTGCCACCATAAGCTGCGGCCCATCAGCTATATCATCCTGATTTGGAACCAGATAATTACAGACTGGAGCCTCCACAAAGTGGCAGCTAAAAATGTGTAGATTTGTAAACCTCTCCTTGCTTAATTTTGGATGTCAGATATTTTGTCTCACCAACAAGTGAGATGTATTTAAGACACCCAGTGAGGAAATAAAGTTCTGCTGTATCCAATACTTCTAAAATATCAAGTGATGAAGCACAGTCATAACTTTAGTAGATCACCTTTTGAGGACTAGCTCTGGTGGAAGGTGAGACCACAGGGCTGTTTAGAATGGATTCAAGGGGACTGCAAAAGTTAAATTTGATACATCAATGTAATTAATAATTTGAGAATGTTTCCTCTAATACAGATGAATAGAAATAAGGCACTAGCTGGGCTTATCAGTAGAGGAGATCTATTTCTTTTATTTTCAACATTTATTTATTTATCTATTTATTTATTTAATTCATATTGAATCTTGCTACACAGCTTGGACACATTATGATTTTCCTGTCTTAGCATCCCCAGTGCTGGGACTACAGGCATATGCCACCTTGCCTAGTTTCAGTGGTCAACACAGTGGCATAGCATGCGGTACTGAGGATAGAACAGGGGTCCTTGCACTTGCCAGGCTGGCACTTGGACCACTGAGCTGTCTTCCCAGCCAAGAGATCTATTTCTAGTAAGGGAGAAATTATGGTATATTCATGTCTGATTAATGTAGCAGAGGAAAAGTGTGTGCCATGGGGCACAGAGATGAGCTACCAAACTTATGTAATTGTGTTTATAATATGGGGAGAGTCTTACAGAAAGCAGGTGGAATTAGAAAGCAGTCCCAACTATGACAGAGCATGTCTGGGTACAGATGAATGTGGTGCTAGAACTTTGTAGATGTTTTCTTTGGATTCCTCCAATTTTGGGAGTGATTTTAGAGCAGCTTACTTACTTGGAAGTGCTCATAGGAAGAGAAAAGTTAGAGGTTAAAAGAAAAGGTGTGCAGTAATGTCTAAAATGTTGAAACATAGCCTATACTTTGGGAATATATGATTGCTGGTCTGTAGCTGTGGTCAAAATCCAGGGTTATGAATGTGAAATGAGATGCATTATGCATCGGTGTTTTCTCAGCCTCTTCCATCTATGTAGCCTAGGACACAGGACAGCTATTTAAAACTAACCAAGGTAATTGTTTGTCACCAATAAAAATGAAAAAAATAATGGCAGAATGGCACCTAGTGTTCATCAAAAGCAGAGTCCAGGGTGGATAATTTTGGGGCGTTCGATGTTTCCATACGAGTCTGTGCTTGCTTGCTTGCTTTCTTTCTTTTCTTTCTTTCTTTCTTTCTTTCTTTTTCTTTCTTTCTTTCTTTCTTTCTTTCTTTCTTTCTTTCTTTCTTTCTTTCTTTCTTTTATTTTTGCACATGACTGTAATTTATTTTTACAAATGAAATCTCTATGTAAAGGAGTACAAATTGTAAATTTGTTCTTTTCCATGAGTCTCTGTTATTGTTTTCTCCTGCCATTTTTTGCTATTACAAATGATGTTGCTATGAGTTATATTATACATCTTATAAAAGACATGCGCATTTTCCCATAATTTTATTGAGAAGCAAATAGCAATGAGACAGTTTCAAACCAAATTGGTAGGACAGTTTCCAATAAATAATTAACACATTCCATACATTCCTCCTAGTAGTTAATTGATATACATGATACGGACATGATATCCTATTTACAAACACTATTAGAACAAATCCCTCTATTCATTAAGAGAATGTAACTATATATCTATCCTAACCATTTTGAATACACAGATACAAAATGCACATTCATCTGTATACCCTTTTATTGTTTAGTTCAGTCATTTGAATATTATAAGTGTGTTAACTCAGCAAAATGTTCTAAAAGAGTCCAGTAGTCCATAATAGTATTGGGTCTTCTGCTTCACTGGCAATGTCAGAAATTGTTGACCTGAGTCACCTACAGCTCAACGTAACAGCATGGCTTTACTTTTTTTACTTCATTTTTATACTTTTCTGCTGGATCATTAAGAACAAGGTAAAGCAAGACCTATGCAATAAGAGTTGTAGTTTTTGGGTCTGATAAGGTCAATCCCCTCAGGGTTTATCCTGAGATTCTGTACCTCAGATTGTAGAACCTTTGTCAGTGTCAGCCATATGGATGAGTCACAGCCATTGCTTGGTCAATGTGCTCTCTATGAAAGCCTGAGAGAATGTTTTCTCTGCATGTGACTCTCCTTAGGCACACTCTACATCATTGATCACTTTCCTCTTTGGCCCAATAATCTCCTTGATCAGAAAATTTGAGACACTACCGAGTTACATGATGTTACAGTACAAGTTTTCATATGTCCTGAGTCTTAATTGACCTTGGAAGGCTAGGGCCAAAATGATAGCTTTCCTTGTGGCCCTCCTTTTTCTCTAATTTTGGTCTGTAAACATAGGTTGTTAACCCTACAGAAGAGAAGCTTATCATTGTAAGCATACAACCTAGGCTGTTAAGCTTAAACTCACTATCTGTCTCTATATCAAACATCTTGGGCATAACATGGAACAGGTATTTTTCATCAAATATTGATATGTTGAACTTTAAGTCCCTACAGAATATGATGAAAAGACATTTAATAATTAAAATATATTTGAAAAATAGGCATAAAGAATTATATAATTCTTATGTTTATACAGAAGTCCAAAAATCTAGTCATGTACTACCATGAAGAAGGACAGTCCCACAACATTCCTTTTCCGGTCTCCTGCCTTCATTCACCACCCTCTTCTTTTTGAACAATCATCTGCCTGAGAGACAGAACAGCAGCAAATGCTTGTCATGACAAGCAACCTGTATTCAGAAGACCAGAATGACAGTCACTCCAAGCATGAACCCATTATTACAGATTGCCATCTGGTTTTCTACAAATTAAAGTTCATAAATTAGGCAAATATCATAAACCCCATGAAGAACCAGATATCCACTTTTCTGCATGAAGGTCCCATTCTTGCAAGTAGTGAATCTTCAAAAATGACAACAGAAACACTCAATTATTTCAATATGTAGATCTCCACTTAGGGAGACTGTTTCAGTTTTAACACATTACCCGCAGTAGTAAAATTCAAGGAAATTGACTGCATGAGTAAAATTCAAAGAAAAAACATAATCTGTGAAAATTAGCTAAATTATTCATGAAAAACCAAATTCCAGGAAAGAAAAAAACTAAGAGTCAGATTTTGGCTCTTCCTCATACTATGGAAAATCACAGGCTTAATAAAGGAAGCACAATAAAGTGCATTTCTTAATGTATTAAAGTACTGCACAAAAGTAATATAAATGGATTGGTGAAGAAACTGCGCATTCCTCTCCACTCGTGTTCCATGGCTGTGGAGCGCAAAGAGGGATTGCACTTAACTGAAGGGCCCATAAAATACGAAAATCATTCAAATGGGAAATGAGCACACGTAAAATTCTCCCTGCATGTATACAAGCTTTCTTTCCCCAAATTGTAATTCAGTATGCATTGTTAAAAGATGAAAACACAAATTAATGCATTCTTGCACTTTTAAAATAAAATTTAACACATCTAACAAGTCTATGCAGATACAAAAGAATACTTTTGCTTTCTTGCAAATATAATGTGTCATGACTGTAGGTACTGAACAAGTTGCATGACCAGTTGAAATGATACTTTTTATGAAAATACAAACTGTGTACTCAAAAACATTCAGCATCTCACAAATGTTGAACCTAGACCAAAATATCTCTTCACTCAAAAATCATAATTGTGTTTTTATCATTGGCTAGAAATTATTCAAAGCAATAAGGAAATAGAATTGAACAGGATACATTTTTACTCTCATGGAATTTCATTAAATTTAAGGGCATACGTTGTTAGGTGGGGAGTTAATATATTTTGCCTTTCTAAATGTAATACAAAGCAATTTGATTAAACTTTTGAATGAAATTAAAAATACAGTTTTGACATGTGAAGATCCACCAAAATTTCTTATAATTCTAATTATAACTGCATATCATTAAAACCTTTCAGAATATATGAAAACCAAAATGAAGAACAAAAAAAGGTTTTATACAGTTGCATAATAGAGACTACCTTCAACCTCAAATTCAATGCAACATTGCTATTAATGAAAAGTTGTTGAAAGGTGTACATAAAATATTGGTGGTGTTATAAAAAACAGGACACCTTTATGTTTCCGTAGTAGAAAATGGAGTTCTGGATAAATTATCATTGAAATCAAATGATCAAGCCTCTAAAGCAGCTGGGCCATTTTGCAGTTCTCCTAGCAAAATACAAAAATCCCACTTGATCCACAGGTTGGTATCATTCTTGTTGATGGCTTCTCACTGTGTTTTCATGTAAATTTATTGGATTACAATGGTACTAAATACATTTTCAAGTGTCTTCTTGCTATTACTGTAGATTCCTTTGTAGAACTCTAGATTTTTATAGAAGTTATATAAATATCCTGGGTAGAGGTTTTGGTCAGATATAATTTTCTAAGCATTCTTATTATTTTTCTTAACTGTACTGTTTGGAGAAAACACTTAAAATTTACTTTTAATGTTGACTGAAGCCCAATTTCTGAATTTGTCATTTTGTGATGGTATTTTTATGTTCTCACTCTAAGAAATTTTAGAACTTGCAAAGAATTTATCTGATGTTTTGCTTCAAATGCTTTAAGGTATTCACTTTTATGCTGAGTCCTAGTATACATTTTGAATTCTTTTTTATGTTTTAATGTAAATATCATTGAGCTACTATATAATAAACATCTCGGCAGAACCTGTTGAAAAGACAAAATGAAATCATATTATATTGAAATCCTTTCTAGCAAATCAAAGAGCCAGTTGAGTGTGCAGCAATTTCTCCTTTACATGTAGTGCCCCACCGAGGTGCTTCCTAAGATTCCTGCCACTACCACAGTTTCTGATTGCATAGAATTGCCTCAGCTCTCAAAAACATTATATAAAATCTTCAATTCTGTTCTTCTACAAGGTTGCTTTGAAGAGATCACATACTTCCCATTTTTTATGAGTTTTAAAACTCGCTTGCTGCTTTCCAACCAAGAGCATGCCTTCTGGTATTAAATTTATGATTTCATTTTACCTATAAACAGTTCATGGTGGATCTATATACTATTTTCAATGAAACTTCTAATCTATGATATATTTATATTTATCAATTTTTTTAAGTGTCAAGATCCTGCAAGATTAATTTACATGTTTGTATGCTTAAATCGCATCTACAGTTCCTTTCCTGGCTCACGTTTAGTTAGAACCCTCTACATATTTTAAAAGACCAATTGTCAAAACACAGAACAAATGTACACTCACAGTTATTTTGCTCGACCTATGAGCTAACCTAATCAATCTTTCTCACTTGTCCCACTAAGCTAGAATTTGGTGCATAACACATTTGCTGCACAGAAAATGTGAAAATCTGAGCACCCATGTTTCTGTTCTACCACAGAGCTCACCGTTCCATAAAAGTACTATAGAATATTTGCTTCTTTACTGTTCGTGCACCAAAAGTAAGTCTATCCTGTATTTCCATCCCACAGATAGTGATATGCCATGTAGCACTGAATGGAATATTCTTTTACTTGGTATAACCTACGTTAAGTACAACAAAATTAATTGCAAAATTTGGATTATTCAGGTTATTTTCATACAACTAAGTTATAATGTGGCATTTTTAATATATTTTCATATTCATATGAATTGTCTCCATTTTACATGAAACCTTCATATTACATATGGCAGAAACACATATTCGTAATTTTAATGGCATATCAGAAATTATTTCAAATGTATAGTAAAATGAAAGATTACAGTGAGGTTATGAATATACCAGTGTTCCTTGGTGACAGTTGATTTTCATTCCTACCTAGAACAACATATTTAACCACATGGTGTCGGTCCTAATTAGGGGTGTTGGGGCAGTTTGCTACTGGCATCTAGTGGACAGAAGCCATTGAAAAGGTTAAATATAGAAACATCTTGCAAAGCACAGGACAGCACCAGGCAGTAAAGAATTTTGGCTTGTGCACCAACAGTGTAAGGGTTGAGAGAAATTTCCTCTACAATTATCATTAAACAATGTTAGACATAATCATTCTGTTGCATTTGTTCCAACACTGTCCTGCAACTTATAAATATGTTAAAAACAAATACAATTGAAACAGCCATTTATTGTTCATCTCATTCTTCACCCTATTTCTGTAATGATAACCACTATCCTAAAATCACCACGCATGTAACTCTGCATATTTATACAAGTACATTTTATTTTAAGCATAAAAGGAAGTTCTATTTTGTGCTTTTCCTACTTATATAGAGATATCAAACTGTCTGTCAAACATTCTACCAAGTTCATTTCTTCACTTAGTGTATTCTAAAGATTTCACTTTCACGTTCCTAGATCTTGATCATTACTTTTAACAGCTGCATAACCTTTATCTTATGCTATTGATTATATATCAGTGGATGTTTTGTTATTTAAGTATTTTTTCTGTGTAGAAAAGCTATGTTATGAATTTCCTCATTATACATTTCTCCAATGCAGTATACTAGGTTGATTAATTTCTCTTAAAAAATGGATGTTCACCTGGAAACGCAGAATGTCCCTTTGGAGATGGACAGAATAAAACTAAGATGAATTCATTCTGAGTGGCATGAGTCTTCATCCAATAAATCTGTCCTTGAAGGAAGAGAAAATGCACATATGCAGAGAGAAGAATGTCCCCTAAAGATTACACTAATGTTTCTAACAAGCTAAGATTTCCTAACCTTTCCACAGACACCAACAAGGAGAGCGGTGTGAAACAGATCTCTTCAGAGAATCCACAACGAAGAGACCAAATCCACACACTGATCTTAGAGTCTTGGCTTCCAGAGATGTAAGAGAATACGTTTGTGTTGTTTGAGCCACCCAATTTGTAGCAATTTGCCATAGTTTCCTTAAGAAAAAATTGATGTAGATAGAGGATACATCCTATCAGTAATTCAGTCAAGTAGGGCAATGGAGCTTTAAAATTGATATATATTGGCTTGTTAGTAAAATTTATTTTATGTATCAATCTAAATTTCATAAGTTGATCCTAGTCTGAGGAGATAATTGGTTCTACCACTACAAAGCTATGCTCCTACACGTTATTTAAAAAAATTTTATATATCTATTTGAATACTGACTTTATTTATGTATGAGATTTATTTTTGCCATAGTATTACATAGTGATCTATTTTTTCTAATGAAAATCAATATTCCTTTCATCACTAAGTAATGCATTTTCTCATTTATTTGAATTGCAACATTTATATATCTATATCTACGTCTATATTTATATCTATCTATATATATAAATTTCTGGGTTTTAAATGATTTTTTTTCTGATTTTAAATTCTATTCCAGTGACACATTTGTGTGTTGCCATCCCTACATCATGTAGTCTTAATTAAAATACTTTAAAAGTATTTTAAATTATTTGATACGTGAAGCTTAATTATGTAACTTTATTGTTCTCCAAATACATTTTAAACATTTTCTTTCCATAACATTAGGATTAGTTTGCAAAATTTCACAATAAACCCTAAAAAAGGTTTAATCTAATTTTCCTTAACATTACAAAGTAATTAATTGACTGATATTAGATATCCTTATTTTTCAAAATTTTTCAGTCATATTTTGAAAACATTTGCCTAAAAACCTTTTGATATGTCGTGCTCTTATGTGTTATAAGTAATGCATAATATCATTAATAGTGTATTTGAACACCCTGTGTACAATGATTTATGCGAATCATTATTACATCATCTTTTTAGTTTTAATACTATATATACTTACATTTTTAATAAATTGTCTTATTTTCTGAAATAAGTAGTAACACTTTTCTTTTTTTGCTTTTGAAACACATTTATATTGCTTAGAAGATCCTGATAAATGTTCAGTGAAAAAGATGATTGCATTTGTAATTGCTTTGTGAATAATTTAAGTGGAGCTACTTGCAAAGTGTCATATATAAACCTGATTTTTTAATGGTTTGGTGCCTGCCTTTAAGAAGGTGTTGTGGTTAATGACTAGCTATGCCCTGAAAACCTTCAGACACACATGGGGAGGGCTTTGGGGAGGTGACTGGGGACAGGACACTCATCAGCAAATTAGGCTACTAATGAGTTTACAGCTAAACTTGTATTTGGGAAGAGGTAGATCTCTGGGAGCACTGTCTGGAATGTTCTGTCTCCTCCATCCTTCCCTGATTGCTCTCTCTGCTTCTTGACAGCCAGCTCTCTCTGCTTCTAGGAGCTTCCTCTCCGCGGCTACACCACCCAGCCTTGGAGCCAGCCTCCCACCAAGTGTGAGCCAAAACTAGCCTTTCCTCCTTGTAGCTTTGGGGGCCGTGTCTCAGAGATGAGAAAAGGAACTAAGACACACGGTGACTGTATCTTAATCTCTAGCTTGCTAAGTGCATGAGGTAAAAAATAGAGAAGAGTATGAGTTCTCATGAAAGTTTACTGTATAACATCATCCATATTGCATTTTTACACTTAATTCTGGAAAAATCTTGCGGAGCAACTTGTCTATTTCCATTAAAATTGAAATGAATCTATTGCTACAAATAATGAATCAGTTTAAATAACTATGTGTACAGATCTTAGAAATTTTCTTTAACCAATAATTTTCTTATTTTTTTGGTAAAGATGAAATGCAACAGGTGATTCGAGGTCTAACACATTTTTTTTTTATTTTTATTTTATTTTTAAAAAGGAGAACAAAATAGTATTA
>NW_004524582.1:18220212-18261756 GCF_000260255.1 Octodon degus
TACTAAACAAAATAATATTAATTTCACAGCAAGTGTTGTATTGCAGTCTTGTCCAAATCAGTTGTTCATCTTACCAGCAATATGCATGCAAAATTGGAATAGAAAGAAAAAAAATAAAAGAAAGCAAGAAGAGAGAAAAAAGAACTGAAAAGAGAAGATAAAACCCATTAAGGATTAAGTGCTTCATTCCATAGACCAACAGAAAGTCATAGTACAGTTGTCCCAACCATGGGTCTGATACATTTTAGGGCATTCCTTAAATATAAGGAAGCAAGACTGTCCAGAGTAACTTAGGAATCCCCTTTGTCCTTTTGTTCACCACTTATTTGAGTGAATGGAAGCTCTAGGAAGATAGATATGATAAGAGGAGTTTTCCACATTGCATTCTTTTTATTTATTAATTTGGTGAAATGTTTCTAAATAATAAAAATCAATATGAAATATATAAAGTAAAAATAAAAGATCCTAAATTGATGATTTGTTGTTGTTGTTGTTTAATGTATTTGGCACAGGGTCTCACTATGCAGCTCAGACTCAAAGTGACCCTCCTGTTTTCAGCTTCCCAAGCTCTGGGATTATAGGCATGTGCCACCACACCAGGTCTCAGTGGCCAGTTTAGAGTGCCCAGGGCTCGGTTCAGCGTGGCATGTGGTACCTGAGATCAGACCCAAGTCCCTGTACCAGCCAAAGCAAGTGCTTAGTTCCCTGAGCGACCTCACAGGCCAAAGGGCCTAAATTGAAGGTATTCAAAAACACAGAATTGATAACCCCAAGAATATTTAGTTCATTTTGTACTAATCACCTCCTTACCATTTTTTATGCTTTTAATTTTTTCTTGGATTAGATTAGTTTATTGAATGCAACAGTGTGTGGGCTTCTGTTTTTTGAAACAGTGTACCAATCTATGACTTTAATTGGGAAGCGTAAACCAATTACATTGAGAATTTTTACTAAAGGGTATCAACTTAATCCTCATTGCATTCTCTTGGTGTTGACAGTTTATTTATTGCCTTTTCTGTGTAACTACTTGCCTTGCTCAGTGTATTCATTGCATTGTTTTGTGTACTTGTATGGCTTTATTGACTTCTCTGTGTCTGTGTAGGTTTTTCTGGAATATTGTTTTCAATGCTGGTTGGATGCTCATGCATATCTTAAGGTGTTCTTTGTTGTGGAATATCTTTATGACCCTATCAACCGTGAGACATAGTTTTGCACAATATTATTCTGGATTGGGAGTTCTTTGTCATTAAGGCATGAACTATTTCACTCCAAGACTCTTGGTACTAAAGTTTGTGTTGAGAAGTCTTCTGCAATCCTGGTGGGTTTACCTTTGTATATGAATTGCTTGCTTTTCTTTTACAGTTTTTAAGATTCTGTCTTTTTGTTGGACATCTGGGATTATTGACTACAATATGTTCATAAGGAGTTCAGTTTTTCATCAAAGTTAGTTGATTTTCTGTAAACCATACCGTGCCATATGTTGAAATCTTTCCTTCAATTAGGATTTCTGTTAAACAGATTATTGTTTTTGCTTCATGTGCAACTGTCTTCTAATTTCTCTCTAATTCTCTTTAGAATATTCTTCATAGCATCATCTAAATATCTATAGGATTAAATTATCGTGTTCTCTTGTCATGCTTAGGACTCCCCTGAATAATTTTTGATGATTTACCATTTTGTCCTTCATTCCAGGAACCATCTCTTTACATTGGTTATGTTGCCTATGTACAAACTCTGTACAATTATTTATCTTCACTATTTCTGACACTTATTTTCTGTGTCTACATCTTTGCTAAAGTTGTCATTCATGTTCTGACCTGTTTGGCTTAGCTCTTCCCCATTTTTATTTGTTTTGGTGGCACTGACGCAGAAGAGTTGGTATGTTAGTTGCATTGTCATTGGAATCATGTTTTCTTTGAACTTGTCCCAGTTACCTTGTCTGATTTTAATCATTGCATAAGGTTCTACTCCCTGAAAGTTGAGGTCAAATAGAATAATGGAAGACTGTAGCCGATACCCGAATATTTTCAGCTAGTCTGTTGTGCAGTGATGGGTTTGTTGTTGGTTTCATTTGTGTATAAAGGGTGTTTGTCCCTTCAGGTATTGAATTCAAGTCATTGGATCCTGTCACTATGTTTTGAGGAAGGAATCTGCAGTGGATGTTCTTAGATTAACAGATCTGATCACACAACACTCGTGTACATGAAACTGCCTTTACACATTCAGCCACTATAAGTCTATTCTATCCATGTTTAGAAAGAGAAGGGAAAAGAGCAAAGAGTTACAGATGGGGATGATAGGGATGATTTGGTGGGAGGAGATCAGTGGGATGATATGGAAGCTATGAGATCAGACTATTGGAGGTCATTTATAGGTGGATTAAAGGATTAGTGTTGTGGGTTTTAAGACCTTTGTGGGGGTGGAAACAGGATCTAGAGGGATGGAGGTGTAATTCAGAACTGAGGGAAGCTGCTAGGTTGTCAGAACCTGTTCATACATTCATAACTGAGCACAGTTCTGTTAGAGGATGACTATGAAAGGGTGTCACTCAAATCACAGCTCAGGTCTGCTCTTCTTCTCTCCACAAATACAGGCACCTGAGAGATACACGTGCATGAAACGTGAAGATGCAAAGGGAGACAAAGGGAGAGGCAAAGTACAGGAAAGCAACAGAAGTAGAATAGGGAGGATGGATGTTAATAAGAGAAAGGAGGAGGGGACAGGAAAGCTAGTCAAAAATTTTTAAGAGCAGAATATATTTACTGGGGGAAAGAAAGCTTCTGTCCAAGAGAGGGACAGAAAGTGACCAGGTGGGTTGCTCCCAAATCTGGCTTTAGTAGAGTTTTTATAGAGCCAAGCCATAAGGTGAGGCAGGACTAAGGTGGGAAACATGAGAACTCACAAGGTGGGCATGAGGTGGGACAAAACTATGGTCAGCCAATAAGATCACAAGAATAACTGCTCCAGTACAATTGATTAAATCCAAGACCGAACGAGGAAGCCAGCCACATAGGAAGTGGTCATTAATACAGAACAGGGGCTTTTTTCTGTAGGGGGCTGGGTTAGTGACTTCCAGCCTTCCTCAAGGTGAGGGACCTATTTAGAATATAAATCTTGGATGTTCACTGTTAGAGGCTTATGCATTTGCTTCATCTTTTGCCTTGAGGTTTGCCCCAGAGTGGGAGAGTGCCTTTCTCATATTTGCAAGGTGTCTGGCCTTCTGTACTGGTTCCTTTCAGGGCCTTGTCTTGTCTGCCTGCCTATAGTACTTATATTTAATTCAGCTGCCTATAGCATTACCCCCTCTGAAGAAATAATCAAACTGGGTTGCCCCCCATGGGAGTGAGTCTTGTCATTTATTTGAGCCAACCTCTTCTGTACATGCTGGGTTTAGGGTCTGCTGGTTAACTGTAGTCTTGTCCTTGTCCCACCACACAAACACCTCTGTTAAGTGGAAAAGAGGATATGAGATGATTTTCTTTCTTTTATTTTTCTGTATTTTAGGGAAGGGTCTACAGGATGTTTAAGGTCTCACTACTAGATTGCACTAGTAGTGATCTGTCTGTTTACAGCTACCCAAGATTTGAGATTACAGGTGTGCATCACCATGCCCAGTCTTAATTGTCATACTAGCACCCCCTGGGAGTGGGGCCTGCATAGCAGGCCCAGAGATTGAACTGCTGGCCCCAGAGCCTGCCTGCAGGCATTTTAATCCACTGAGCTATCTGTTCAGCCTTGAGATAATTTTTCTGATACTGAGCGAAAGTCCTGCAACTTTGCTTCACTTCACTCAGCAACACTTCAGAAATATTTTTTCCAACTAGATGTCCTTTGTCAACAGACGTGCTTTAGTCCAGCCCATCCAATCTTTTCCTTTATGCTTGGATCTCAAGCTGAGCCTGTCTTAAGAGCCCCTCCACCTAGGCAACAGAATCTCACGCAACCCCTGCCCTGGTTTAGAGACTCTTCCCCTATACAGTATACACAATGATGGTCACCATTCAGGATGTCCTGTTAATTTAGATTTCCCCAGGCTTTGTGGAAATGACAGGGAAGAGGTCCCTCTAGCCTGAATGGTCCAGCTTCACTTCCTCCTTCTGTCTCATAGATGGGATCTGGAGGTCCAGACCAGAGAGAACTTACCTCTGTTCCACTGCGCTCTGTGTGTTTCTCTACTGAGCCTTTCTCTACTAAAAGAAAGAGGGTACTTGCCTTGCCTGTGCTGAGCCCTGGAGCATGTGCTGCCTGCTTGTGGATCCCCACTATTTTCAGGGATTGTCCAGAGAACGGCTGTTGCATTTAGAATATGTCCCAGGAGTCCAACTCTGTGATGCTAGTTCTTTCCCTCTGAGTAGTAGAGCCACTCTCAAGAGAGCTGCCCCTTGGTGCGGGGGATGGGTCGTGCTGCTGCCCCTTTCCAAGGATTCAGGTGTTTGGTTTGATCTGTGTCTCAATTCCTTTTCACTCATTGCTGTGACAAAATGCCCAACATCCAAAATTATGGCAGTACCGGTTTATTTAGCTTACAATTTTTGGAGGTTTCATCCTGTATTCTACTGGCTCAAAGGCAGAATGACATGTGGCAGAGAGCAGCAGTTAGTGACTGCAGAAAACAACAAAGAACAAGGGGAAAAACAGGATCTAGCAGGCTTCTCTTCCTTCCACTTTGATTGGGAAGACTGGAGCTCCCTGGAGGGGGTACCCCAACCATCCTTCCTCCAGTCTATATATATATATATATATATATATATATATATATATCCTTTAAGTGCTGAGTCATTTTAGGGTTTGCCTCCCACACCCTAGAGAGGGCCTCCATGCCCTCGGAACGGGGTGCAGAACTGCATCATGTCCACATCCTCCTCTTGCATGGGATGAGGATATTTACAAAGTATGACTGTCAGCTGAGTCATTCAATTAAACTTGTAAACTTCTCAGTTTCGAACACTGTATCAACCCCTACCATCTGTATGGATAATTTTTAGGTTAAATCTCCAGTTCAGGGTGCGAGTGGCTCCTTCATTTTATCACTTGTATCTTTGGTGACTTTTCTCTGTGTATCTGTGACACACACATCCTCCCCTCCACCCTGTTGGATATCATTTTCTCCTAGGCTTTCTTTCATTTGGACCAGGTATTACATAAACTCCTGATTTAATTCATCTGGAAGGTTATTCTTTCTCCATACCTAAACTCAAGGTTTAGCTCCTGAAGGCCCTGGCAAAGTTTCTGGAAGTACTGTTGTAAGTTGGCTTAATTAACTCCATTTTGTAACAAGCTTTGTAACTTCCGTTTTTAAAACCTTGATTTCGTTTGTAAACTCCCACTCATGCCTAACTGCAAAATGTGACTGTTTATGCGAATAAGAAAGTGTTTCTCAGCATTCCGAGAGAAGATAAGAAATGTTCCTCAACATTCCGCAAAATGAGTTAAACTGTCCTTCCGATTAGAGGAACAAACAGAACGCCTAAAAATGGATTAAACTGTCATCAGATGTCCTTCTGACTACCTGAACAAAAACAACACCTAAGCCAAATAAGGACATATTCTTGTAGGGTTTACACAATATGACCTTGTCTACAATAACAAAGAGTTAACCCCCGGTCAGGACTAACTCTGTAAAACTCTCCCCTCCTCCCCCTACTTTTGTGGTTTTCTGCTTTAAAAAATGTGTGTCACTCCAACTAGGTACGCATTCTTGTCAGTTTTCTGAGGAGAGTGTTGCTGCTGAGCTCAGCTAATAATGCACTCCAAAATGTCCCTTTGGTTTTGGTGTCATTGGTTTTGCCACCATGCCACACTGTGATACAATGTGGAAATTCCAGAGGTGGCTGCAGGAGCAAGTTCCATAGTTGGGGCAGAGCACAGTGGTTGTCTGCGAGGTGTGTGGCCCCACAAAGGTGAGCAGGTACTCAGCACCCACAGTGGGGGCCCGAGGCAGGGCTGTGAAGTGGGGGCAGAAACTGGCTCACAGACCAGGACTTGGAGTCAAGTCAAGCAGTCACCATAACTACTTAAAGTTGTATGTCTTTCTTACTCCAAGAATTAGCAATTACAGGGGCTGGGGAAATAGCTCAGTAGAATAAGTGCCTGCCTGGCCAGTGCAGAGTCCTGAGTTCAATCCCCAGTACCAGAAAGAAAGAAAGAAAGAAAGAAAGAAAGAAAGAAAGAAAGAAAGAAAGAAAGAAAGAAAGAAAGAAAAAAGGGGACCGGCCAAATAGCTCAGTTTATTAAAACACCTGCAAGCTGGCATAGGCAGCAGAGGTTCGAGCTCTGGGCCTGCTGTGCCAGCGCTGTCCCCCAGGATGCACTGAGGTGGCAATTGAGACTGGGTCTGATGGTGTGCGCCTGTAATTCCAGCACTTCTGTAAACAGGAGAATCACTATGAGTGCAATCTAGTAGTAAGACCCTGAATACCCTGTAGACCCTTCCCTCAAAGGAAGAAAAAAAAGGAATTAGCAATTACAAATAATAAATTGTCTACTGTTTCAGAATTAAAACCTAGGGAATAGGAACAGCTACAGAAGAAATCAAAACTCTTTGTTTTTGTATCATTGCATTCCATGATGACACTGGACTTCAGGAAGTTACTTACTTTCTCTTTCATACTTGTAATTTTCAGAGCAGGTTGAACATGGGAATTGGCAAGGACATCCATGGACAAAGAAATGGGACGAAGAGGAAGAAGTGGAGGGTAAGAGGACAGGAAGGAAGAAAGGGAAGGAACGAGGGAAGAGGGGAGGAAAGAAAGGAGGGAAGAAATGAAGCCGGGAAGGTGGGAGGGAGCCACGCTCATCAGGCAGTATTTCACAGTGTGCGCAAGTGGAACACAGGTTCAGCATGCCTTGAATAATGTCTTACCAGCTTCGATGAACCGTACTGGACTTTGACTATGATTGTTTTGAAAATATAGCAAACTTACTCTAAATAAAGTAGCTTGACCAAGCTGTCATTTTAATTACGATCTGTTAGTTTTGAGCAATGTAGCTTTTCCTCAGAAAGGATTGGGTCATCTGGAAGACCAAGACACACAGCAGATTTAATTTTGGAAAGGCGGTGAATCACGGAATATAATCCCGGCTCTGGAGCACAATCCTCTAATGGAGGGGGGTAGTAAGCAAGACCAAGAGGAGTGCGGATATATATTTGAAGTGGGGAATATTTAACATTTCATGGGATGATGCCATGTTTCATTCAAATACGATGTTGTATAAAAAATTGAGAGCTTGGGGTCAGGGGCATTTGTGGGATGACAAAAGTGACTGGCATAGAGTTAAATTTGGGGCTGGAAACTTCTGACAGCCATATATATTAAGCAAAACTATGACCCAAGCACTGCAGTACACATGAAATATATTCTTTATGAATCATATGAGGTCTGTATTGCTTTTTACTAGATAGGAAGGAAGGATACGCAAAACCATGGCTCAGAGAAGGTAACTATATACATATTTTTAAGACCAATAATTGGCAAGGCATTAAAAAAATCTATCCTTATTTCTTTTGGCTATCATTATTTTTCAGTTAAATTTTAAGGTAGCATAGTTTAGATGAAAAATGTTGCATGTGTGAATTCATATTTATATGTATGCACGTATGTATAAATATACACATAGCCATGTAGCACAGAATATCTCCGTCAGTGACAGGCTACATAAATGAAAGAGGTCTGAAGATTATACTGCTTAGCAAGTAGTACAGCCATCTGAGTTCTTGCATGTTCAGGGTCATAGTCACATGATGGCCCACTTCACGGACTCTCAGTCCTTGGCCAAGGGGTAGGTGTCTCTGTGTATTTATTGGCATATTTTATGTACCACATACACTTGTTTATACTGTTTGCCTCTATCTGGAAACCTTAGCAACTATTTTGAAGATTACAATATGCAGTATAATAAAGATTATTAATCTCCTAGCATCCTTTTATAGAAACATTTTTAATAGAATAAAATGAGAATAGTAAAAAAAAATCATGAGAAACAATACAGAATTCCACTAAAATAATAAGTCAACAATGACTGTTATTTTCATATAATTCTGTATAGTTCTTGGTTTTTTCTCATTAAAATAAAAAATGTATTTATTATATATAAAACATATGTATTCTCACAAGAAAACAAATCTTAATGGTAATACCATAAACATTCAGTCATTTTTTATCACTTGAAATAGTATATAAAAACCTATAAAATAAGCTCTGTATGTAATATCTTTTGTATGTTTATGAAAAGTCAGACTACAAAATGACATAAGTGAAAGAAAATAGATGCTCAGACTCAGCTATTACGAGATTCCAACCAACACTCTCTACATCAACACTAGAACGAAGCAGCTGCAGCAAGCATGATATTCCATTCTTTACCCATAGAGAGCAAGAACTGCAGTCACCAGCTTTGGACAAACATGTTTTGGTCATGGCCTAAGAAGAATTTACGGCTATGCTATCTTTATTATTTAAAAAGAAAGTAGATTTACGTAAAATGAGCTTCAGTTCTCGGGTTTACAAAAGACATAAACAGAATCACTAGACAACAAACTGAGCTCACTCGTGATACAAATCAAACTGCAAGAATTTTTAAAAGTGATGCAGAAATAGAAAATAAAACAAATAATCAGTTTTTCAAAAAGAATGTGCAAAATTTAAGAACATAAGAAATAAGGAGCAATAAGAATATTAAATATGAAAACTAAATGAGTTTTTTCTATACGTTAGGACATTTTGAGTAGAATTCTCTTGGAGAATACTGTATACAACTAATTACATAAAATGTTCATTGGCAAAATATTTTGTAATAAAACTGAGTCTTACAGAGATTTAAATGTCCATATGGTCAATGACAAAACATGTGGCAATTATCAAGCAAGGAATTCTAAAATATTTCAAACTTAGGATATTTATCTTTTCTTTAAATTTTCATTAAAATGTTTAATTTAAACTGTTTCTAAGAACAAAACATGATGGAATATTGTACAATTTATTTTATGAAGCTTGTTTACATATGACAAAGGAAACACCCCAAGAGTGACATCATTTACTGGATTAAGAGAAAAATAAAAGTGAAATACTATCAAGTGGATTTCAACAGGAAATTAAAAGAATCATCCTCCCTAGAAAAATGATCTCTAATCTTATTACAGATATGAATAATCTAACGAATTATATTAAATTTTGGTGAGAGCACAATAGGCATTACATAAATGCAATGTCCTTCAAGTATAAGCCCTAAGAACCTGATGGAAAGACAGCTGTCTTGCTACCCCCATACAGCAAATATCAGATGTCACTTGGCTGCTAACGACATGTTCCAGTGCAGGCTAGTAACAAAGTTTCAAGTACAATTTGTATGTTTTGATACTTTTTTTATAGATGTAAATTTATTGTAAACAGGCATCAGGAAAGGAATTATCATTTTCAACTTTTGTGTTATGATTTTCTCAGAAAAATATTAAAGACTGTGAAGAATATCAAAGAATATTAAAAACAATGGAAGGTTAGTAACAGTGACTTCATGGAAGAAAAATATATTTTATACAGGTAACCTTATACTTAGAACTACTTCATGAAAATAACGATTTGATGATTGCAATTTAGTGAGCACTTGCTTTTACCAAGCAGTGTCTTTAGCAAATTGAATAAATTCTGTAATTAATGGTTTTCATTCTTAGAGTAGGAAAATGGAGGTTCAGAGACATAAATTAACCTATATGAGCTCTTATGTTTAGAAAATTAAAGAGTCAGACATTGAACTTAATTTATTCAAGTCCAAGGCATTTTTTATTATTCATTTATCTATAGTATTTCTAAGATAGTGGTTACTGAATTCAAGATATCACACATATTAAGTGCTTTACTACCGAGCTACATCCCTAGTCCATTTATTCTTTTATTTTATTTTATTTTGTTTAGTTGTTTGAGTCAAGATCCCACTAAGTTGCTCAGAATAAATTGCTTAATACTCACATATTCAAAAAGATTAGTGAACGTCAATTCTTTCACTTTTACTGTTATTGAAGATTAGTTCCAGCAATAAATGAATGAGAGACTCTTGAAGTACAAAAGATTGAAGAAAGGAAGTGTCAGGAGTGAAACTTTTATTTTGGAGTAAAATATAAGATATGGCCTCACCTCGAAGTATATGCAAAGCATGATCCTGTTGATTAAATAACTGAATGTAAAGAGGCATTCCATTTGGCTTCTAGTTACCTAAATTTATGATTCAAAGCATTAGAAGAAAGAGTAATTTTTAAGATATGCCTATAGAATGCCTGATTTTCATAAGTCAATATCAACTACATTAAGAGACATACAGCATAGATGGTTAAGATTATAAATATAGAAAGAATTGAAGTAAAGAATTAGGACTATCTCTAATATCCAGAAGAGTTATCTAGGAAATAACAGCCACATATATTGCAATCAGCACTCATGTATGTGTTTGTTTAATAATTACTGTTATACTATGTTTTAGGAACTATGCTGCATGTTAAAGGTCTAAATGCCATTATAAACCTAATGAAATATTAGGAAAAACAGAATAGAAAAGAATCAACTGTAAGACCATCAGAGGCAGGGAAATCATGAAGCCAACAATAAAATTCCAAGACTGTGAGGAATCCAAACACCCAATTGAACCAGTAAGAATAAATAAAATGGGGAGAAGCTCACTTTGTGTTTGGAGTGGCTGAAATGACTGTTTACTGACAGATTGCTATCTCTTCTCTAAAGTATGCCAGATCACTGAGCTTCTAGACTGCCTAATGCTTCTGAGGATTAATGAAAGTGTCAAGAGAAAGATCCCTGGTAAGATGGGGTAAGAGTGAGGGTAGAGGAATTCTTGATCCTAAGAACATGGATCAAGGGAGCAAATTTGTATTATCAGGCTCTGATGTTGAAGACCATGAAGGTTATGTGAAAATGCAAACCACGATCATACCAGAAACTGACATCAGATAAGCATACCCAAATCAAGGAGTACAGATTCCACGAGTGTTGGAATGGATGGAAAGGGGAGATGCCTGCAAACTCTGTTCCATGTATAAGTAGCCCCTACCAAATAAAGAATTATCCAACCTAAACGCCAGATGCTCCCAGGCTAAGGAGCTGTGATTTAACTGTTCCCTCTGTTACTTAGGAAGCATCAGTTATGGGGGTCAGTTGCAGATACACTGCTGTTAATTTGAATAGTTCTGTTGAGTTTGTATTGCAGCATTTATCTGAAAGAGACAAAGGCAATTACAGGGACCCAGAGCACTTTCTGGCTGACATCTGATTGTTAGATTTTTAAAATTTATTTTATTTATTTCTTTTTATTTTTTTAGGTTATGATTTCTTTATTTACACGTCTTTCAAACACCACCCTTGTATGAAGCGTACATTCAAATACTCTTAGCAGTGAGCAATTTTAACTATGGACCACGGTAAACAGATAGAGCCTTCAAATATTTTCATCATCCCCCCCCCATTACATCTTTTTAAAATCCTCTTTGGTTCCTTCAGGGATATATATATATATATCTTTTAAAATAATTCCAAATCGCTCTCGGGCTCTTGCAAGGTCACCAGAAGCTTCCAAGCTCAGTTCTGAGTGAAGGAGGGCATAGTACGGAGCCAGAACTGGGGAGTCGTGAGGGACTCGGGCCCCTCACAGTCATAGCTGAGGACCCACTGGCCAGGCCCACTGCCTGAGCTTGCAAAATCCAAGCTTCATTAAATGTGGTGGAGAATTTGCCAAACTGCTGCACTCCACAGGCATTTCCTGCAAAGATGGAGGGGCCAGCGGCCCAGGGGCAGCCTCTGGGCTTTTCACTGCATTCCACCTCAAGGAACAGTCATGTCTACAACCAGGTCAGATTTTTTTTTAATTGATCTTAATACAGAAGTTCACACCATCGTAGGACTCTGAGAGCTGACTACTCTGCATGCTTTGCAAGGCCTAATGGCTTTTTGTCCTGATGCTCTTCTGACTTGACATTATGCACAGTCACTTCTTGTCTTAGGACTTATAGTTCCCTGTATGTACAAGTGAGTCTTGACTTGAGAAGTAGCTTCTCACAGTTGGAATATTTTCCATTTACTTCTACCCACAATCCATTCCATGTTCCTCACTTTGCCCTCATGGAAGGTCCCCATGTTTCAACTTTTGTCTTGTTCAGCTGAAAACAGAAAGCAAGAAGAACCCAAGTCCTACCTAGACAAGTATGTTTTATGCTCCAGTGCAGAACACAGATAAGATGAGGCATTGAACTCCAACTAGGTACAACTTTTAATTAAAAAACCTTTTTATTGGCCTATTAGTATCATGGCAGGAGGGAGGAAAGAAGGAGCAAGCGGACATTTCTCTCCCTCTTTTATTTGTTGTCTTTGTAGTGCCTCAGCTGCATGATATAACTTTTAATAACAACTTTGTAAAAACTCTCAAAGGCTCCATTCATTTGTTTCAATGGTGAGAGATGCTGCTTAATTAGAGCACTCAGCTGCATTCATATAACACGAGGTGTTTTCTTAATGGAAGATGTTATAGACAGGGACATGGTATAAGGAATTTAAGAGAAATAGATATTTTATATTCAGTAATTAAGTAAAGTAATTATTTATATTCCTTTAAGATCATGAATTTCAAGGTGATATGTATCTCAGCACACAATTTTCTAAAATGAGTTTAGAAAATAAAAAGTGATACGTGTTCAACAGTTTGATCTCTATATTGCATGGATATAACGTGTGTGTTTATGTTATACACTTTTAAATATTTAACTCTTTAGTATTCTGGTAGGAATTCTATTGTTATCCTTCTCCTTCTTCTTATCATTACTATTATTACTATTATTATTATTATTTCTAGAGATTGAACTCAGGATCTTGAGCTTGCCAGGTAGGTACTTAGGCCACTGAGCCATATCCCAGGCCCAATTCAATTAATTTTGAACTGATATACAAAACATAGAGGCTGAGCCTGTTAGTGTAATAACATGATATTTAAATGGCTATATAAATTGTTTAAAATTACATGTGGCTAAATATATTGGACTCCTAAAAGTTAATTGTTTCTTTATGGTTAAAATATTTAAGATCTTAACTTTTCAAAATGTATAGTACATTATTATACTTACCCCACTATACAGTGACACGGCAAAACCTTTATGTATTTATTTATTTATTTATTTGGTTGTTGCATAGTCTCACTATGCAGCTAAGACTCGTAGTGATCCTCCTGTATTCAGCCTCCCCAACAATGGGATTACAGGGGTGCACCACCATACCTGGTCTCAGTAGCTGGCTCAGTGTACCCACAGCTGGCACTGGCGAGGCATGTGGTGCCAGGGATGGAACACCAGTCCATGCGCTTGCCCAAGCAGAGGCTTAGTCTGCTGAGCTATCTCTTGGCCCTACAATAGATTTTGGGGATTGACTCAAAATAAAATTATCTTGTATTCTGCTAACTTGGTAAACACATAGTTCCCTTTGGTACAAGTTCATGGCAAGTAAAGATAAATTTAATTATTTATTTACAGCATAGGAAAATTATTTCACTGCACAGAAGCAATGAGGAACGCAGATTCTAAATGTAGCCTTCTATTCCTTGCCCTGATACATCTGGATAAGCAACAAATATTTAATTATCAATTTAATTATTTATTTGGATATAAGTTATAAAATCTTTATAGACACCCATTTTTAAGTTTAGGTTACTCCTTTTTACTCATAGCTTATTGAGTATTTTTGATAGGGACTGGATATCAGATTTACCAAATGCCTCTTAGAGGTACTATGGAAATAAGCACAAGTTAATGTATTTTCTTTTTTACATTTTTTTTTAAATTTTACTTATTTATTTATGTGTGTGTGTGTGTGTGTGTGTGTGTGGCCAGCTCAGCCTACCAGGGGACGGGGCAGGCTGGCATGTGGTGCTGGGGGATTGAACCGCGGTCCCTGTGCTTTGCTAAGCTTGTTCTAAGTAGGTGCTTTAGACCACTGAGCCATCTCACCAGCCCCAAACAAATGTGGTTTCATGTTTTTGTTTTTGTTTTGTTTTGTTTTTTTGTGGAACTGGGGATTGAACTCAGGCCCTTGCGCTTGCCAGGGAAGTGCTTATTCCACTGAGCCATCTCCCCAGCTCTTTTTTACATTATTAGTGAGTATGATTACATTGATATATTTGTGAATGTTATATCAATTTCACATTTCTATGTTAACTTTCAAATCATACTATTGAGATATATATTTGGCTTTAACTTACTGAGATTGTGATAAATTCATATAGAACATATTTTCTTTTAGGTTTTCATTTTTTGTGCAGTTCTTGATTTGACATAAAATGAATACTAATAGCATAGTATAAGAAAATACTTCCATCTTCAAATCTTTGGAAGAGTTTATGAAGAATTAGTTTAATACCTCCTTTAATGTTATGTTGAAGTTATTCATGAAGCTATTTAAACCTGCATCTTTCTTTTTGACCTTGTTTTTTTATCACAACGAAGTATTTCTGTTCACTCATCTTAGGGTCTTTCTCCTTCAGTAATTTGTCTTATTATTAACTATTTTTACTGCAATCAGTTTGAATGTTTTTCTCTTGTGAGTATGAATATGTCATTTATGTATATGATTATAGCATTGTCTGCATACCATTTTTGTAAAATACTTATTTCAAACACTAAAATATGATCAACTTAACAAGGACTTGAATGTGTTTTACTATGAAATATGCAATACATGACATAGAAGAAAATTTTTTTCTTAAATAGAATAATAATGGTCATGCACAGGTCTTTTGTAAACAAATATGCATTTAAAAAACAACCAGGCATGATTACACTATTATGATCTTTTTGTGCAGCAGTGAAGAGATAGAAGTTGTATTGAACATGGAGGTTTGCTTCAGTCCTAGCTGTGCAGAGAAATGAAGACCACCCAGATGTGAGGGAACAGAGGGCATTTATTCAAGCATTCCCCAGTAAAGAAGTCAGCCACACTCACTTTTGCTTGGCAAAGATTCAAAACAGGGAAGGAAATGAGAAATCTTTACAGTAAGGAGAGAGGGAGAGAGAGAGAGAGAGAGAGAGAGATACACACTTATTCACATGAGCCATAATTAGACATTATTTACCTGGGGAAGCTGTAAGTGAACCATTTAAAAGTATGAAGTATGATCAGCTTTGAGTCTGTGGTTGCGTTTCTCTGGTTGGTCATCAAGCATAAAAAAAAGGTCAACATTGTTGTTTGAGTCTTGACCTGTGGAGCCATTTGCTTCAGAGCTGTGGTTTGACATCCTGTGCTGAAGCTGCAGACATTTTGGGACAGAATTCTATAGTTACATCTGATTCAATCCAAGCCTATTTCTGGGTACACTCTCTTGTAGATAGCAAGCCTGCCATCCTTACTTGCCTGTTTCAAAGGCTGGTGAGCAATTGAAGCTCAAGTGGCAAAGGAAATAATTTAAGGTTATATACATGAGAAGAATCAAGAATAATAAGTTATGTCCAGCAGTGAAGTGCAGTAATGGAAACAGCATTATCGATACCACCTGAGAGTTGTTAGAAATGTTAGTATGTGGCTGCCTCAAAGATTCACTTTATCAAGTATTCCAGGGAGGGGGTTCACAGCCTGTGTTTTAATAATCCTGGCAGGTAATTTGTATGCATATGTTTATATGATGATTCTGAGAGGCACTGATCTAAAACCAGATTTACTGTTCTTTGATACTTTCATGCTAGGCTAAAGGAATTCCCTCGGCCTAAATGCGCTCCTCTAGAAGTCAGTGGCGTGATGTTTAGAATGATTTGCTTAACAAAGATTAGAAATAATCACTGTGTTTTAAATGTGAGATGCTCAAGTCCTTGCCAAGGATTTGAATAGATGGAGCTTTATTAGGACTGATGAAATGAGAATACTTACTTCCCTAAAGAACAGTTTAAGCCTGAACATTAAATAAATCAAAGGAAATTCTACACTTGGAATCTGCAGATGCCATTAATTACCAGATGAGGAACTGGCAATTGTGTTCAGCTACAATCTTGACATGAGGGAAGCAGCATTTGCCATGTAGACTGCTAGCCCTGCATCAAGCAGAAATACTGCATTTGTGAAGAGCCCACCCATATGTACAAAAAGAATTAAATTAAAAAAAAAACAGCAAGAAACACTAAGACCCCCACTCTCCTAAAGTAGCCCCATGGAGATGTTGTATTTGATACTTTACATCAGATTGTTGACTTTCTAATCAGAGAAGGAAGTTTTTATAAGAAACTGAAATAGCTAAAATTATTTATATATAAGGCTAATATTTGCATAACATAATATAACAGAATAAAAAAAATATTAAAAGGTAAGTACATTAACTGGATTTGAGACTTTCAATTAAATAGTCATATCTTACATTCAAGAAAATAGTTGTAAAGCAAAAAGATTATGATTGCCTCTGATTCATTTAACTCAGATATATCCATATTTTTATACATATATGTGTATATGTATGTGTAGATAAATGCAAGTGTGTAGAATTATAAATGCATGGCATTTATTAATTGGTATGAGTGTGCACATTCAGCCATGGTTATGAAATTGAATTATTTCTTTAGCAGTATCATCAAAACTCCTTAGAGTGAAATATGCTCCCCTTTTACACAGGACTAAAATAAACTATTCATTGCTTACCCAAGAGACCAACAAATTTTCCCAGATATTGAAACTTCTAACCTATTATTTAGTAATTTACAAAATATTTTTGAATAGTATAAAGTATTTCAATCAAATCAACTAATTTAATTTAATTTATATTTATTTATATATAAAATATAAATTATATATTTATTTATTTATTACATTTATGTATTTGGTACAGGGTCTTACTACACAGCTCAGATTTGTGATAATCCTCCTATTTTCAGTCTCCCCAGCACTAGTATTACAGATGTGGGTCACCACACCTGGTTTTGTGATCAGCTTGGTTCGGGGCCAGCACAGCATACAGCACCAGGGGTTGAACCTGGGTTTTCCAGGCAGCCACTTAGACTGCTGAGCTATCACACCAGCCCCAAAACTTAGGTCTTAATCAGAAAAGAACATAGAAATTGGCAATATAACTGAAAAGAGCATTTCATTATCTATTAAATAAATAAGTAAATGCATAACATCAACCAACTAGAATAATATACATCTTACAAAGTGATGATGCAAATCCATTGTGTGTGTGTATAATAGTATAGTATATACTATATACTATAGTATATATAATGTGGTATACTATATATTATATATGGTATAAATAGAAATAATCTCTTATACAGTGATTAGAAGTGACAGTGAGGATGACATGATGAAGGCAATGTATGGGAAAAGGAAAGAAGCAAGAAGCTGAAGATTTCTCCAACCAAAAGGGCAGGATACCAAGAGGTTACAGAGAAGAGAAACATCTAGGTGAGCTGAAAAACATCAGGCAATTCAGAGTTCCTACTTGTAGACCCTGAACCAGGTAATCGCAAAGGATGATACCTCTGGGATCAGCTCAGGTGATCCAAGTGTAGTTTAATTTTTCCCATTCTGTGCAGTTGGTCTGAAATCTTTGGAGCAAAAGGGAAAGTTTGGAGGAGTCTGTAGTGATTCCTACAGGAAGTTACAAGCTGCAGTAATGGAAGGGAGGATTACGTAGAAACACAAATGAAGAGCCCTACAGAAGGAAGTTATTAGGACTTGACAAATACATGTATATGTGTGAGGGGAAGGGTTAGGGCTGAATTAAAACACCTGCTACTATACTGTTGACAATGTTAAGAAAAACATTAAATTGGGGGGTGAGATGCTTTTAAAAAGCACAACTTGTATTGCTTAAAAGGAAAGTAACAGTAAACATTTTTTCATGTAGGTTTTGTTTCCTGTCATTTTGCATTTCTTCATCTAAGAAATGCCTATTTATGTCATATGCTTATTTCTTGATCAGTCTTTAAATTTGGAGAAGCTCTAATTATTGTTGAGATCTTAACATATTCTAGATATCAGTCCCATGGCTGAGGAACAGCTGATAATTATTTTGCATTTTGTAAGTTATTTCTTCCCTCTGCTGGTGATTTCCTTTGTTGTATAGAAACTTTGTAATTTGATGTTGTCTCATGAATTGAGTCTTGGTCTTACTTGTTGTGCAACTGGGGTTCTCATCAAAAAGTCTTTGTCTATACTTATGCCTTCAAGAATTTTATCTATTTTGTCTCTCAGCAGACTGTTTCAGCTCTAATGCTAAGATCTCAGATCCATTTTGATTTTAGTTAAGTGCATAGTGAGAGATAAGACTCTAAGTTGAATTTTCAACATGCAAGAAGCTAATTTTTCCAAGATTATTTATTAAAAGTGTTATTTGTCCTCCAGTGAAAGGATTTGGTCTCTTTGTTAAACATAATGTAGTTGAGTATGCCCAGATTTTTTTTTTAATCATGTGTTCTGTCTAAACAAGTCTGATTAGGCCCACAGAGATAGCTCAGTAGACTAAATGCCTGGTTGGGCAAGTGCAGAGAGGAGGGTTTAATCCTTGGTACCATATGCCACTGCCCTGCCCAAGGGTGCACTGAACATATGTACCAAGACCAGGCATGGTTGTGTATGCCTGTAATCCCAGAACTGTGGAGGTTGAAAACAGGAAGATCACTGTAAGTCTCAGGAGTAAAATGAGACCCTGTACCTAAGACATAAAATAAATAATTAAATAAATTATTAAAAAATAAAGAAGCCTGATTGGTTGATTGCCAATACCATAATTTCTTTATCATATAATATTTAGAGGCCTGGGTTGTGATGTCCCCTCCCTTGTACTTGTTGCTCAAGCTCATTTGCTATTCTAGGTCTCTTCTGGTTCCTTATAAATTTCAGACTTCTTTCTTCCCATTTTGTAAGGAGCGCTATTGGTGTTTCAATTGGTGTTTTCTCACATCTGTAACTGTTTGGGAAACAGTCATTCTGACTGTATTCTATCTCTCCAGGAACAGAAGGTAACTTCCCATTTTCTGACACCATTTCGATTTCTTTCTACAGAGTAATGTGGTTTTCATTCTAAATATCATTCACTTTCTTGTTTAGGCTAATTCTGAAGCATTTCATTTTTCTTGGTGTTGCTACAAAAGCTATAATTTTCCAATTTTCTCTCTGAGTGAGTTCATTACTGGTGTGTGGGAAAACTGTTGAGATTTTGAGGTTTTATCCTGCTCAACTACTCCATTTGTTTATTAGATTTTAAGATAATTTTGTAAATGCCTGCCTGGAAATCCCAAGTTCCTGAGTTTTATCTCCTGTACTTAATAAAAAAAGAGTATTTTGATGAAGCTTTGGGAACTTTCTACATAGAAGAACATGCAATCTGAAAATAATAATAATGTAGTTTCTTTCTTTCCTCCATACCTTTTTTTTTCCTCTTGTCTCATTCCTCCACCTAATTTTTAGAGAGATATATTGAAGAGAACTTTTGATAATACACATCCTTTTTTATGCCTTATTTGAGAGAGAAAGCTTTCAGATTTTCTCTTTAGAATGATATTGGCCATTGGTTTGTCACAGATAGCTTTTATCAGGTGGAGAGAAAGACCTTGTGTTCTTATTTACCTGAGGATTTTTTTTTTAATTTTTGGTCACAATTGGACATTGGTTTTTCTTAAATGATTTTTCCACAGCTATTAAGATGATCATGTAAATTTTTCCTTGCCTCTAGTGATATAGTGCATTACGTTTACTAATTTGCATACATTGAGTCATCCTTGTGCCCCTGGACCAAATCCTACTTAGTCATGATGTATGACCTTTTGGAGGGTTTGCTGCATTGTTTGTCAGAGTCTTGCTAATATGTTTTGATTCTATGTTAATTAAAGAAATTGACCATAACACCCTTTTTTGCTTGATTCTTGCTCTTCTTTTAGAATTAGTTAATTCTTGTTTTCAGGAATGGCTTTGGTGTACTGCTTCCTTTTCAATTTTATTAGAGTTTGAGAAGACTGGGCATTAAATCTTCTCAAAGTTCTTGCAGAATTCTCCAGTGACTCCAATAAGACTGGGTGTTTTTTAGCTCTTAGATTACATATTGGATCTTCAACTTCACTGACTCATAATGAATTCTTTATGATTTGCATGTCTTTTTGGTTCAATGGTTGTAGTTCACATATATCTAAGAATTCATACATTTTTCTGAATTTTTCACTTTATTGAAGTATAAGTTTTCAAAGTATCTAGCAAAAACTTGGAGTTTAAAAGAATCTATTGTGATTTCAGCTTTTTCTCTTCCCATAGCGTAGATTTAGATCTTTTCTTAATTATTTTGCTAACATTTGCAAAGCATTTGTTTATTTTGTTTAATTTTTCAAACCATTGATCTTTTTAGTCTCAATTTTATTGACTTCTTCCCTGATCTTTCTAATTTCTTTCTCATGCTAGCTTCAGATTGAATTATTCTTGTTTTTTTTAAGGATTTTGAGCTTCATCCTTATGTTTTTTGAGCTTTCTCTGTTTTTCAGATGTGAGCATTCACCACTAAACTTTCCTCTTGGAACAGCAATCATTGTCCTGTAAGTTCTACTATGCCATACTGGCATTGTGGTTTGATTACAGTAATGGTTGAATTTTTTTCTTTAATTTTATCTCTGGAAAGTGTGGCTGTCTCAGTGACTCAATCAATAACAAGTGCTGTGGAGCATGTAAGGAAAAGAAACATCTTCATTTCTGGTGAGAGTATAAACTGGTAAATCCACTATGGAAATCAGCATGCAAATTCTCAGAAAGCTAAAACTAGAAATTCCATTTGACTCAGCTCTGCCTCTTTGGCTATCTTTCCAAAGAGCTAAAGACATCATGCTGGCGTGGTGCATGCACACCTAGGAGCATGATTCACAAGGCAAACCTTGGGATCAGTGTATATGCCCACCAGGAGATGAATGGACGAAGATTATGTTGTCTTTCTACCCAAAGGAGTATTATTCTGTCATAAAGGAGTATTATTCTGTCATAAAGAAGGATGGACCTCAATCATTTGGAGAAAAATAGTTGTGCCTTGAAACAGCACTATTAAGTGAAGTATATCAGGCACACAAGCTTAAATATGTCATGATTTGTCTTATAGGAAAAACGCAATATATAAGCAAAGTGCAAAATAAAAGAAAGATAATAAGAAAGACAGAGAGAGAGAGAGAGAGAGAGAGAGAGAGAGAGAGAGAGAGAGAAATTATTGTACTCCTAGTATAATTGTCTTACGAATTTTACATTTTTTGCCTATTAGTCTGACTATTCCTCTATAAGTGTGGCAATGAACTAACTATATAAGGACTTACGAATAAATGGAAGGGAAGGAGGAAATCATAACTGAAATATGTTATGTATGTGTATCAAGTCTCCACAGTGAGTGTAGTTACTATGTACTGCGAAAAAAGAATTAATAAAAATTGCTAAAATGAAGCAATGCAAATTAAAACATATTGTAGTTTTAAAGGTCAAACATGAGAATCAGTCCAGACAATGCCTGGTGTCCAGAAGTTCAGCTTGGGAACTGACTTATGTAATGCTCTGATGCAGAAGTCCTGCAGGAAAAACCCGGTCATCACTCTTATTTGCACAATAACTTTGAGCAAGCAGTTTAGCTTCTTACTTAGACTCGCCCCCATAAAATAGAGTACAATTTGCTGTGCTCTTGTAAAGATCAAATGAGATCATTTCTGTAAAAATGTTCTTTAAACTTTGTATTTTTCCAATTATAAGTGCATCATCAGATTAAATTAGCTCTAGGAGAGCTCAGTCCTTAACAAACTTCCTTGGTTGAGCTACACTTTAATCATAGCTACAAATTTATACATCATATCGAATAAATATAAATATGCATTTAAAACTGTCCTTAAAAGTAGTAATGACTTTAATGGGCAATATGGTCCTTTAAAGGGAGAAAGCAGATAAAATAAAAGCAAAATGTCGGTGTAAAGGGTGGAACTTAATTGGTAAGACCACATTAGGAAAACTAGAGGAGGCTTGTAGATCACTATTCAGTAAGACCTGAATGTTTTGTAAATTATAGTGAAAAAAATAGGTATCCCATCTAGGATTAAAAAATTAATTCCTCAAAAGGAAAGAAATGTATCAGTACTTTCCAAAGATATTCAGAACTAGTGGATATCACGAATATGGGAAAATATACAGCATATTTCTGAGTGGAAAATACTGTGAAACTAGCCAAGCTGCTCCTCTAAAACCAATTCACTGTTATGTAAAAGGAAAACATTTGATTGTAAGATGTCATTATAATTTTCTCTGTTACTGCCCCAAAGAAAAACTTAGTTAAGTTCTTAACTAAACAGCCTATAAAATACCGTAAGATCCGGAATGTCCCTTAGGCAAATGAGCAAAGAGTTAGTCCTAAGGGGGAGAGGAACCTCCATCGTATGGTAAGAACATGAACTGTGGTCCAAACAGAACACAGTAGCAGTAGTCAAGAGATTAAACAGCAAGAGCCAAATTTGAAGCTATTCAACATGAAAAAAAGGTGACAAAGCACACTAGGAAAAGAATAAAAGTGAACAGAACATGGAGAAGAGAGGCGAGTCAGACAGGGTGAGCTGTTTAGATACCTTGTTGAAGCTAAGGCTAAACCTTCACTAATCCTCCACAACCTTGCTGACTAAACTTCTTTACCTCTTACTGAGTGATTCTGTTGTATGTATATTGGTCACTGTTCATGAACTGGGACTTTCCAGATGGGTAGTAAAAGCTATTAGTTGTCTTAAAGGAAACAACATAAAAATAACCAGTGAAGAAGGGAGATCTTCTAGTTCTGAAGAACAAAATAAACTTGGAAATATCTCCAAAAGAAATCCCTGAACTCCCTGTTTTGGGAAAGAAGTATGTGCTAATTTTCTAGTTTCTGAGTCCCTCGGCAAGTAACTTACTCAGGAAAACAAGAAAACAACAGAAGTGACATAAATGCTGAAATGTGGGCGTTAGTAGTGCCTAGACCATAAGAATACCTGGCAATTTTCCTTGCTGCTCATTTGTCATAGCCCTACTCTCGCCATGCCTCACTCTTTCCTGGGTGCACTATCAAATGCAAACCCCTTTACTAAAAATGCCACTTCACATTGAAACATTCACTTTACTTTTCCCTCCACAAACTTGTCTAGGGGTAGAAGAGATTAGAGACCTTTATTTAAATTTATATGATGAGACACTTCAGTTCAAAGATAATAATGAAAGATAAGAAATTTTAATCAATTATATAATATAAAACATGAATTGCAAATAAAATATAGTTACCAAATCATATATAATATTCTATTCAAACTGAAAATAAAGAAATAAGTTATTTTGAAGAATTCAATCATTTTTATAAAGGTAAATTCTATTTTCTAAAATCATATATTTGTATTAAAATATTAAAGTGTTATAAATATTTCTATTAAATGAGTGGAGAATAAAAAAATGTCTCAACGAAAACCCTGAATGACATTTACTTGTAAAATATTTGAATCATGTTAATTCAGTTAAAATACAAAGACAGAAGAAAAACAGATATCACATATTGAAAATTAGTTGAATTTCTTAGCATTATAATTGGAAATGCCGCCTTTTTTTTCTAGAAAGGTCACTGGTGCTTTTTTATTGTTTTAATTATTTATCTATTTATTTGGTACAATGTCTCACTAAGCAGCTCAGACTCAGAGTGATCCTCTTGTCTCAGCCTCCCCAGTGCTGGGATTACAGGTGTGCACTGTCATGCCCAGTTTCAGCGGCCAGAATGGCGCCCCTGGGGTTCCAGGGCTAGCACCTGGTACCGAGTATTGAACCTGTGTCCTTGAGCTTGCCAGACAGACACTTAGACCTAACTATCTAACTTAGACACCTAATTATCTCACCAAGCTGTCCTGATGCTTTTGAGGATAAAATGTTATGAGACAGCAGTGCTATGATTTTTTTCAACATTTCCTTAAAGAAAATCATTTGCCCAATAGACGCTGAAATTAAGATGGGGGAGAGCAGGACATGGGCACATAAACTGGAGGTAGGAGATAAGCCAGGAGATCTGTGGGTTGTGGTTTATCAGAGCAAATGTTATTAATTCCTTAAAAGTGACAACCTAGAGAAAGGAAACATACAAACTCAGCAGTAGAGAACAATAGCTGCATTCTGTGGCCCCGAAACAGTCTTAGAAAGACACCACCCCTGGGCCTTTAACAGCATGTAGATAATTTAAAAAGTCATTATACTTTAAAGAAAGAATTCACTAGCAAATGTTCCACAAATCTGAAACATTTTCTGAAAAAATCATGAATATTTATTTTACCAATAATTTTATTTAATGCCAAAATCTCTTCTTTGAGCATAGCCACCTAATGGGTAAGATAAGTGTAAGAAGGTTAGGAGTTTCTAGTCATTGAATGGAAAAGTTAGTGCTTATATTGTTTGATCAATTTTGCATGCTTATATCTGGTACTCTGAGCAACTACTTTGAAGATAATAATGTGAAATACAATAAGCACTGTTAATTTCCAGTCATCTTGGTTTGAAACTCTGTATCATTTTTATCGTTTTTTGTTAAATTCTCTTTAAAATACACTTTAAAAAATATATATAAAAAATGTTAACAGCCCAAGCAATTCATTCTGCTAAGGAGATTTGAGGAAAGTTGATAAAGGTCGCAGATTATGTTACTATTCTCCCTGAGGAGCGCCCCCCTTTTGTGTAAGAGAATTACACACCCACCACCTTCTCATATGCACATTTGCCACCATGCCCCACACTCTGACCCCTAATGGTCCTTTTACAGAAGGAGCATGTATCAGGGTGCACCCTCGGCCTGGCAGAAGAGGGGATAGTTCTTAAGGAGGACTTTCAGATTACTGTACTCTTTAGGCATTTCTCTGATTCCTTATTCCTTAAAAATAGTGTCACCAGAATGACAGGCATTCCAAGCATGAGCCCACTATTACACATTTGCTTTCTTCAGTGCAGTCACTCAGTTCACATGTATCAGCTTATATAGTTAGTCAGGGTGAGAATCTTACCAAGTAACTGCTAGTTTCAACAACCTGCTGATAGTTCTCAGGGTCAATGCCTTACCCATCTTGTACATATAAATGTATGGCTTTGCCTGTCATTCTGGTCTTCTAAATATGTACTGCTTGTCATGACATAAAAATTATGGTCAGACTATATCTCAAGTAAATTTTTTTAAGTGTTCTATTTTATACCTAAGATGTTTGATATTCAGACAGATAGTGAGTTTAAACCCACCTACACATGTTGTAGGGCAATAATAAGTTTCTTTTCTGGAGAGTTAACAACCTGAGTTTGCGAACCAAAAATTAGAGAAAAGGAAGGACTGCAAGGACAGCCAACATTTTGGCCCTAGTCATTCAAGGTCAGTGAGGACTCAGGACATAGGAGAACCTGTACTGTTACACCATGTAACTCAGTTGTGTCCCAAATTTTCTGATCAAGGAGATTATGAGGCCACAGAGGAATGTGATGGACGATGTAGTATGTGTCTAAAGAGAGTCACATGGAGTGAAACCTTCTCTCAGGCTTTCACAGAGAGAAAATTGGCCAAGAAATGGCCGTGACTCATCCACATGGCTGTCACTGATAAAGGATCTACATAGTGCGGTGCAGAGTTTCGAGATAAGACCTGAGGGAACTTGACTGACAGTGTCAAATACAAAGGTTACATTTTTTATTCTACAGGTGTTGCTTTATCTTGGTCTTAACTATCCAGCAGAAAAGTGTAGAAATGAGGCATGAAAAGTGAAGCCATGTTAATATGCTGAGCTTTGGAAGGCTCAAGTCATCAGATTAGGACAGGGCCAGTCCTGTTGTTAATTCACTATTATTGTGAAGTACTGGAGTATATAGGAATATTTTGCTGAATTCATGCACCTACAATATTTGAATAGCAATGGGATACCCATCTTTGACAAAACTGAACAAAAAAAACTGATATAAATGAAGGACAATTTTATATCTATACATACAAAATAAGATAGATAGATATATATAGCTACTTTTTCTTAATTCAATGAGAAAAAAGATCTGTACTAATAGTGCTTGGATATGATACCATGCCTGCATCTTGTGCCATGAATGACTACTACAAAGACAACAATATTCAAAGTATTCATTGTTATAACTCTCCTACCAACCTGTTTTGAAGATATCACATTGAAATTTTTTCTCAATAAAATTAATTTAAAAAATGGTGTCACCAGGACAAGCACCTCCACCCAGATTGGACAGATCTATAACCACTACATTCAACATCCAGAGGTTGGCATGTGTTGTGAACAACAAACTGTCCCCATACAACACTGAATTCACAAGGTGGTAACAATCTCAGGGCGCTGAAATGGAAGCAATCTGAGGCGGGTGTAGCTTCTTCATAATAGGCAGAGCATAGGAAGCCAAAATGAGTGCACTGCCACAGGATAGTCAGTAAAAGGGGTTGCTGGGGCTCAGAATCATGGACAGCTACACAGAGCGACTGCAGGGGCCAGCATCTGAGAGAACAGCCAGCTGTTCCCCGCCACGCCCCAGCTGCCTCACACAGAAGAGCCTGGGTACTAAAGGCAGTTTGTTTTTACCAAGTAGTGATTTTATTTTATGCAATGACCTCTTTGAATTGTTGTACAAAGCATATTTCCTTTTTTGGAAACTTTAAGTACTAGGAATTTGGAGACAAATATGAGAGTAACCCTTCTTTAGAAAATGTAAAGATTTATGTTTCGTACTTTTATATTTGTCTCCATTTTCTTTCCCTGTCCTTCCATTTGTGTTTTATTTTTCTTTGTGAATTTTTATGAAGTTGATGCTATATGAGCATATGTTGAGTAGATAAGTTAATTTTTATTGCCTTGTCTCTTTCCTAATCAAATGATATACATGAATAGATAGGTAAGTGACAGATACAGTTGCTGATTATTGAGTGCCAGTTATGTGCCCTGAGCGCTTTACATACACTTAATGCTTTCCAAACCACTGAGACATACACTACTCTTCCAGTTTCTCAAAAGGAAGGAGTTGTCCTACTTGTTGATCAGAACACACAGTGATTGGGGCTGGGGAGATAGTGGAATTAGCGCTTCCCTGGCAAGCTCAAGGGCCTGAGTTCAATCCCCCATTCTGCCAAAAAAAAAAAAAAAACAGTGATAAGACAATGATGGAAGCTAAGCACTCAGATACCTGTGACTCCAAATATTCTCTCCAGTCATTGTTTCTAAATTACTCAACTATTGACTATGGCAGGGAAGCTGATTAAGTTTAATGATCAATAGTGTTAGTAACTTTGTGTGGTGATAAGTGACAATGATCAGATGCCTTTGAATGTGTCATGCTGGAATGTTTCTTTAGTACTTGCTATATTGTGCCTTTACATGAAAGCTCTGTGACATCCTATGGAACTCATCATTAGCTATTCACAAAACCAAGATTATTGAGAGTCTTTAACATGTACCCAAGTGCTTTGATCATAAAGTTTTAAATCTATGCCAAGTTTCCTCTGATTGCATGGCATGTGGCCCTTCATAGCTTTTATTTTTGTCTTTATGCAAATAAACAAAGGCCTGGGTAAATCAAAGATGAAAGACTATTTATGAGAATGCCAAAACAACTTGTTGTTTATCCTTGTTCCTCTCACTCAACTCTTAATTCTTCCCAGATAGGAATAGTGACACTAAGTAGGAGTAACTTGGGCAAAACATCAGTTAGAGACAGTAAGCAGGTAGATGGATTTGGACAATAAAAATTGCATGAAATATTACAAGGTCTAAAACTTATTTGATTTAAGCCAAATGAAAATTTGCTGAGTTTGCAAGTGTCAGGCATTCAACTGAGCATAACCTGCATTATCTAATTCAGTCTTTTAAACAACAGCACAAAGCCAAATCTACTATCATTATCACTATATATATGAGGAAACTGACTTGGTGCAAAGCTTTTATTTGTCCAAATTAATGAATCTAGGATTTGCAATGTCAATTCTCTGAATCTACACCTTTATGAGACCCAGTTTGCCTATAATCTGGAGAAAGGTCTTGTTATTGCTTGTGTCTGGATGTTCCCCAAAGCTTCATGCATTCAGAGGGTTTCATCAGAGGTGGCTGAATCTAGTGTTTGTGATGTGGGTATATGGGTGCATTAATAGTAAGCCAGTCCACTGATTGGCTCAGCATAGTCTGGCTATGATTAAAGGTGTGAGTGCCCCACGTGCACTAGGGCTCATAGCTTGTGTACAATATCAGGGGCAGGATGTATCTTGTGTCCCCCTGCTTTTGCTATCTTATGGGCATCCTGAACTTTTCTGGTCTGTGAAGTCACCCTGGTGAGGAGCCAGCTGATTATGGATCAAATCCTCTACAAAATGTATGCTAAATAAAACTTCCCTCTTTTAACTTTGGGTCTCCGGTGTTTTGTCTCAGCAATAAGAAAAGAAAATCTGACGTGCCTTGTTGTCACAACTAATCCAAGACAAATACTATTATTTCTGGATATGATAAATTAAATATAAGCTAAATATTCCTTATCCAAGGAAGAGACCAGAAGTATTTCACATTTAGTCATTGTTTTGATTTGACATGCTTGCTAGTATATTTTATTGGTTTAACATCAATTACCTAAAATTCTAAGGTCAATATGCTCCAAAATCTGAAACATTTATCCTTCATGTTAGTGCTCAATATTTTCAGATTTGGAACACTAAAAATTTCTGATTTTTTATTTATGATGTGTCACTTGCAATATGCTTACCATGTCTTTTAAATCTATTTAAAATTTGTTTATTTCAAATGCTCTTAATTTACTCTGTTTTTCATTAGCTTCACAAGCCTATCATTTTCTTCCTTTTCCAAAAGCCATGATTAAATTCATGAGGTATGTAACTATTGATTTGGGGAAGAGATCTAGATTTCTGTAGATTCTTGATGGGCCAGTTGAAATGAAAGACTTTTTCATCTACTTTTTCAGTGATTCATTCAAGTTTCTGAAACTAATGCAGATATTCACCTATGCATCTTCTACCATGAGAATTTATTCAGTAGTGATTCCAATAGTGGAGGAGTAATGGCTTTTATTAAATAGCCCAGAAATATTACCTCCTTCCTCCTCATTTAATACTTATCACTGATTGCTACAGTCAACAATCTTATAAACACAAAGATTAAAAGGGGGAAAATCCACTAACAAAGACAGTGTGGTACTGATGAAAGGATAAACAATAGAAGAAGGAACAGAACACAGAGTCCATCAACCAGCCCCGGGTGTATGATGAACAGACCTTGGATAAAGGCGCAAAGTCTAGGAAATAGAGCAAAGACAGTCTTTCCAACAAACAGAGCAACAATGGCTAGATAACCACAGTGCCAAAATGCATCTGGTAGGGCACTAAAACCTCCACAAAAATTAACTCAAATTGTCATAGAGTCTAAATGTAGGATGTAAACACCTGCTGACCCTGAAACCCCAGGCATGCCGTGCTGCCCTGAAACAAGGCGTGGTAGCACACCCCTGTAATCCCATCTCTGGGCAGGCTAAGTGAGACAGGAGGATCACTATGAGTCTGAAGTGTGTAGTGAGATCCTGTATCAAATAAATAAATATGTAATTTTTTAAAAAGCAAATAAGCACTCTAAAGACCTTAAAATATACTTCATCAGAAAAGATGAACATATGAGATGACCCTACCCTATATCATCAAGTAAATGAAAATTAAAGCAACAATAAGATGTCAGTAGATACCTCAGTGCTAAACACTTAGACACACCACAAAATGCTGGGGAGACCACGGGGCCACAGCAGTTCTCTGTCATTGATATCGGAATGCAAAATGCCACAGTCAATTTCAGGATAGTATGGTGCATCCTTGCAAAATGACATTTACTCTTAAAATACAATGTGGCAATTATGCTCCTCCCTGTCTGCCCAAATGAAAATACCAATTCCTACATAGAGCTTGCACATGAGAGGTTGTAGAGGCTTCATTTACATTTGTCTAAATTTGGAAGGGAAAAAAAGTCCCTTGTAAAGTAAATGGTAAATAAAATGTGACAGGTGAAGACAATAAATTATCATTAAGTGCTGAATACAAATGCATCTTGAAAAGACATGGTGGAGGATAAATGCATGCTAGTAAGTGAAAAAAGCCAATTAAAAGTATTTCACATTTTCAATTTATGCCATTTAAGCCAAGGAGAAACTATTGTAAGCCATGCCAGCCAGTAAAATTTTAGTGCTTGAGACTAGGGTTAAACAGTTGGATGGAAGAAAGGATTTTGGAGCAGTGAAAATACTCTTTCTGAAACTCTAGTGGTGAGTCCTGTCATTATGCACTTGCCTATATACATAGAGTTCAATACATGGAGAGTGAGCACTAACCTAGGTAGCTGACTCAGTGATGATACTGTGCCAATGGAGGTTCACTCACTACCTTAAACGTATCATTGTAATGAGAAATATTTACATTTAGAAGGTGCTGCTATGCAGATGTGAGAACAAGGATAAATGGGAAATTTCTATATGTTCCTATGGATTTTTTCTGTACACCAGAAATTGCTCTAAAATGCAAAATCTCAGGGCCAGCCAAATAGCTCAGCAGATTAAAGCCTCTGCAAGCAGGTGCAGGGGCCAGGGGTTCAATCCCTAGGCCTGCCATGCAGGCCCCGCCCCTGAGGCATGCTGAGATGGCAATTGAGACTGGGCGTGGTGGTACGTGCCTGTAATCCCAGCTCTTGGGAGGCTGTAAAGAAGCGGATCACTACGAGTCTGATCTAGTAGTGAGACCCTTCCCTAAAATGCAAAAATAAATAAATAAATAGAATTAAATTAAATACAAAAATCTAGTATGGACAATACAGTGGGCAACTGCACAAAGGAGGGCACTGGGCTCTTGATAACATCATTGAGCTATTTTCCCAGTCAACCCTACAGGTTGCCTTTCTTTTACATTCCAGTTTGGAGAACAATTCTTACTATGCAATTCAGTTTGAGGCAGATTTTCACTTTTATTTAACTGAAAATGGCTGATCCGCATTGCTATAATTACTACCAGTGCTGATGATTATGATGTGGTTCCAGAGTTAGATCTCAAATATTGGCCTTCTTAAATTTTGAAGTGTGTGGAGTCTTCAGAAAATTATTTGACCTTGCTCAGTTTAAAATATGATGATCTATAAAAATGATTAATTCCTACCCAGCACTACTGTTATCTTCACTGGAGTCCAGGGATGGCTTTCAGTTTCTCCTGTGCCACAAAGAACTGCATGCAGCAAAGGATGATGGGACAAACAAACAAAACATCAGACAAGCTTACTAAGGAGAAAGTACACTAAGGATGAGCAGACAGGTGAAAGAAAAGTGGCATGTGCCAAGCGTGTATGGTCAAGTCCATTAAATGTCACTCCCTTCAATGCTCCTTCCCTTGATATCATCTAGAACATGATTGACAGACAGCACTGACTGACATGGCGCTGACATTCCTGCCCATTTCATGTGTTGCAGATGCCCTTTTCCCATAATTCACTCTGATATAATGTTATGGATCGTATGCAATCTATATGTGTGAACTCTTCAATGAGTGCCTGGGAAAAAATATTACTCCAGGGCATGGAGAATGTGCATTCCTTGTTTGGGAATTTCTGGAGTGTTCCCAGGCAGGCTTGAAATCCTTTGTTTCCTTCTTTGGAACACAGAGGGGTAAACACTGAGGGAGAGAGATTAAGGGTTGATCCTGAGGGATTGGTCTTTTTCTGGTGAAGAAAGGGAGTAGTCCTGTAGTGAGTGGAGGGAAGGGGGCCCATAACCTTTGGTTGTGTTGTCTGTATTATTATTGTGGGTATGGAATAAAGTATCATGAGTAAAAGATCCTTTATCATACCAATTCCTCAATAAAGATTGTACTTAATGGGGAAAAATGGCTTCCATTAAGTTCTTCAACTTGAGTACATATAGTTCCAGAAAAAATAAGTTGCTCCTATCCCTGTTGGCATAAACCCTTATTTGGTGACATTCTTCTTGTGGTAGTATTTTTGAGAACTACAACTGTTTTGTCTCCTCTAAAATGTGACTCTTTTGAAGCAACTTGTTCTTGGCTGCACTGTCTGCTTTTGTGACATCCTAAGCAAGGCTCTTTACAGAGCAGAGACGTGATAGGTCAATGTTCTTCACATAGAAACATGTAATGTAAGCACTGCACAAAAGAAAGCACCAAGCTCTGCAGAGACATTCAGAAAGCTGCATGCTTTACCCAGGGGTGCTCATGACTCTCAAGTTAGTAACTCATGCACATGAATTCCTGTTGTTAACCTGAGATTTCCTGGTGCTGATAGACTGTACAAACGAAGCACTAGAAGGACAATACTTCTACATCAGACACTAGTACAGGCTTTATCCCTTTTTTTACACCTATAAGCTCTCACAATGAAGAAGATTCATTTCCTCATCTGTGCTATCATTCAGCAGATACTTACTGAGTCACAGAATACCACATTAGGTGCTAATGAGTCACTATCCTCATGTCACTACTTTTTTCAGTTTACCCAATAGTCACAAGAGGTTGCTGGGAAAGCTTAAATTATTCCTATTCACATTATGAATTAGAAATGAAGTCGTAATCATTTGTCCCAGGTAACCAGGAAGGTAAGTGTTAAAATATTAGAATGCAGAGTACTAGAAAGATACAGTGGGAAAAGTGAGATAATCTCTATCTCTTGTAAATTGTACACCATTTTAAACATACTCTACGGATATTTGGTGAATGAATAATTGATTTTGAAAACAAGTCTATCTTCCTTCCATTTTCATGTCATCCTGTGATGTCAGGTTACATTTAAGTAATCTATGTTTTAGTCATTATCTTGACAACATTAAATATTCTTGCATAAATGAATTGTATGTTTTTGACACACTTGGGTCCTCCCACTCGTAGAGTGATTTAAAGTTTCAAAGAATCATTTTTCTGTGGTCTTGGTTAGATGTTATTATAAGAATCTATTCAATTTTATTTTTATTTCATACTACACTTTTGATTTGGAAAGTTCATGAGACTCATAGCTTAGATTTTTCTGTAAGAATAAATTAAAACCCTGAGCCCAATTAAAATAAAACCATGTAGAACTGATCAGAGTAAAGTAATGACCAAAAATCTTTATTTTCACAGTAAGTCAGCAACAATTATGTTGGTACAATAGAAGAATAATCAGTTGCCTGAAGAATTTTCAGGAAAATGAACAGAGAGAGGTATAAGAATTATCCCAAAGGAAAAAAAAAAATAGAAAAGAAAACAACAAATCAGTCTGAGAAACATTTCAGGTGGATTTTGGTTGTTTCATTTTGTTTTGTTTCATTTTAATTTTATGTATTTGATACACGGTCTCACTATGCAGCTCAGACACGTAGCAATCCTCCTGTTTTTCGCCTCTGCAGCACTGCAATTACCGGTGTGCACCACCATGCTGGGACTTAGTGGCCCATTCAGTGCCCCAGAGGCAGGGAGTGTGTGTGGGGGGGGGCAGCATGTGGGGCCGGGATCAAACCCCATTCCCTGTGGTTGCCTAGCAGGTGCTTAGTCTGCTGAACTATCTTGCTGGCCCCCCAAGCGATTTAATGTTATGGGATAATTTGTATTTCCCTGATTTCAACCTCAACTCTTCTGTTTTCACCACATACTAATCTTCTTTACAGCTTGTCTTGGTCTGCTACCAATTGCTTGAATCACATTTCATATAAAAGTAGTGAAATCAGTCATTTCATTCACATGTCCACATGTTTGTGGATATGCTTCTATGCATTACTAAGAAGATAGATTTTGTGGCTTTCTTTGGATTTCCAAATGAGTTCATGATCTAATAGTTAAGTACTGATTTACTCTCTAATTTCTTCTTGCCTTCATTAACCTTCAATATTTGTTCACAAATTTATTGTAGGCCAAACCCACAAATTCTGTGACCATTTGATCTGCATTAAAATTCCTATTCAAAAGAAAATGTGGCCACATTGGACATGTTATTTAAATATATTGTATTGGAATATTAATATTACTTGTATGATGAGATTTTAAAAAATATTGAAAAAAGTAATAAAAATAGAATGTCTACAATACACCTAGAACCAAGAAATTATTCTAAAAGAATTACAATTGCATACATATTATGAAAAGCCAAGACAATATGATGAATAAATACAAGTCATTATTACTCCCAAAACCTATGATACCAACATTAATCAAACTCACTTCCAATCTTTATTCCCAACGGCACTTGCACCTGAGTTTCTATGAATATTACGAGAACCTGTGTTAAAAGACAAATAATTTTGAGACACTTTGCATCATTGTTCTTGAAAATTCAAAATATATACTAGTTTTTGTCAGAAAACTATGAGGATATCTCAATTAAACATATTTAAGCTCATTCAAGCACATGTGATTCTCCACAGAACCCTTCTCTGGAGGGAGTACCTCTTATTCTCTTGTGGAGGTCACATTTAAGTAATATAATGCTATTGGAGGATGAGAACTTTTTGGCTGAAAATGAGGTGGTACCAGTGTCTAAGTTTTTCCTAAGATGTGATGTAAAGACACATTTACAATTTGATACAGTAATTTCCAATGTTGACTGAGTCAATTGTAAAGTTCTATTTTTTTTATTGTACTTTAGTACAGGGTCTGCAGGGTCTCATTACACAGATAAGACTTGTAATGGTCCTTCCTGTTTTTCTACCTCCAAAGCACTGGGATTACAGGAGTGTGCCACTATGCCCAGTCTCAATTGCCATCTCATTGTTCCCGGGGGGCGGGGCTGGCACTACAGGCTGGGGATTGAATCCCCAGGCCCCTGCATCTGCCTAAGCAGGCACTTTAATCGGCTGAGCTACCTGGCCATCCTAGAGTTCTATTTTTTAAGAGATCTGGGAAAAATAAAAAAAAAACCTCTCTCACACACATAAAATATACACACAGGACAATTCTTTTTTAAAGTTGCCTGGTATTAGAGTTCTGCTCATAAGTAACTTGAGAGGGGCTGCAGAGATGGCTCAGTAGAATAAGCACTTCTCTGGCAAGCGCAAGGACCTGAGTTCAATCCCTGGTTCTGTCGAAAAAATATAAATATAGATATAAATATAAATATAAATATAAATATAAATATAAATAAATAAAAATCATTTGAGAGAAAACATGAATTAAATGCCACTGACTAGTAATTTCAACATTTTTAGTTTATCATAGTCACTTCAGCAGACATCATACACGTCACCAAAGCCTTCCAAAGTGTGTGGTTTAAACTGATAATGTCTTTTGTTTTTGTCAATGGAATATTTTTTCTGCATTTTGATATCAAAAGTAGATTCTTGAAAAGGTTATACTTAGAGATGTGTAGTAGTGCCCCTTTATCCACAAGGAATACATAATAAGACCTCTTGTAGATGTCAAGAACCACAGATAACCACTGATACTTTCCCACTTGTTCTGCTCCAGTTTAGGTATATGTTCCTCACAGATCCATAGGTTGAAATCTAGGACACTAGCTTTGCGGGGCTAGGGGAAGTTGGTGGCACTTAGGAAGGAGGAGGAGTTCTAAGGTCACTGAAGCATTCCCATGAAGGACAGCGAGGTACCTTGCTCTTTCTTTCTGCATTTCTTCTTGCAGCCACTCATTAGGTGAAAGAATTTATTGTCATTGCTCCTCCTCTACCATGATGGAGCCAAAGTCACAGATAAGTTAGTCCTGGACTGTGAGGCACAATAAAACTACCCCCAGTCAGGCATACAGAAAGCATTATAAATTCAGCACCTTCAGAGATAAGTGGCCATAAATTAGAACTATTTTTTTTCTTTTAGCACCAAAAATCAAGCTCAGAGACTTGCATTTTCCAGGCAGGCAACTGTGTTACTGAGCTGCATCCCTGGCAAAACAGAGCATTATATCAATAATTTGTAATAAAGCTCACGTGAATGTGTTTTTCTTTTTTCTTGCAAGCTATGTTATACTACATTGTATTTTATAAATTGCTTCAGATTTGAGCAACTGAAATTCTCTCTCTCTCTCTCTCTCTCTCTCTCTCTCTCTCTCTCTCTGCAAAAATAGCAAAGCAATGAATAAGAGTGGAGTACTATACAGGTTAAGATGAGGCATAACATTCAAGACTTTCTGAAAGCCATTCTATATTAGTTTCTGAGTCTCCACAACAAATTACTGTAATTGGTGGCTTTAAACAGAGTAGTTTCATCTGTCATAGTTACAGAGGGTAAAAGCCCCAAATCAAGGTATCTGTGGGGCCACCCTGCTCCCATGGGCTCTTGGCTACCTTTTCCACCTGCTTTGATTGCAGAACTCTAGTCTGCTTCATTTTAAGATAGGTTCTTTCTATGAGTCTCTCTCTTCTATTCTTCCAAGAATACCAATCATTGGATTTTAGTACAAATCATTTTATTCAAATCTCTTTAACTAATTGCATGTGTGATGACTCAATTTCCAAGTGAAGTCATATTCTAGGATTAATGTTTTCATTAAGAAGCGGTCTTCAGGCAACTGCAATATTTTCTATATCATTAATTTCTCATATTTTTTATTGAAATGTAAGATAATCAGTTATAATTCTTACATATAATTAGCTAAAGTTATGGTGGAGACCTGAAAAGAAAAATAAAAGGATAACAAACATGAAGAAAGGATAGCATACATTAAGAAAAAATGTAGATGCATTTAGGCACATCAGTTTGAGAAGATCGGGGGAGTATAATGTCCCAAATTGCTTGATAAAGTGCAAAATACAGTATATATGTAACACTCTTGTTCACATGCAGTGAAAGGAGAGATATTATTTTGCTAATAACTTCAAATTCACAGAGGTACTAACACCTTAGGAATTACAATAATGACCTAGAAGAGAGGAGAAATTATACCAACTGAGATTGCTTTTGAGGATCAGGAATATAACTCAGTGGCTCCAGCATCTACCTGAAAAGCACAAGGTCAATTCCCAGTTCCTCGCCCTCAGGAAAAAAAAGCAAAACAAAAACAGAAAGCAAAAAGAGAGATCACATGTGAGAACTTGGGAACTTAAAAAACCCCAATCTCCATTTTTCCCTTCCTCTTTACTCAGAGACTTGAAAGCAAAATCAGTTTACATTAAGGAGAAGAGAAGTTGTTCAATGGCATGCCACTAAGAACTCCACAGCCAGTCATGACACACATGAAACACTGAAATAAAATAACGCAGTGTGCATAATCCCGGTGACAGTCAGGAAATGCACAACTTTCAAAAGCCCTATGTTCCATATGTTCTTATCTGGGAATAGTATTATTCTTTATTTTTATTGCAATTAATTGCTTTTTATTTAGAAATAAGTTAACATACAAATATCTCTAAAATTATTTCAAAAAGTTGTTCTAAGCTCATGAATATATGTAATATTAAGCAAAACAGGTTGTGGAAAGATGGAAGTGTTATTTAATGTACACTAGAAGTGTGTTGTTTAAGGTGACACATAGAAGCCAGATACTACACAGTGAATATTGCATGACAGTATGGGAAATTTTCAGTCCTTGTCTATGTATTAAATGCCAAGTGCTTCAAGTGAATTTATGAGGTAATCAGAAGTACTAAGCACTGCAAGCGACAACCAACGGAAAGACAGCATGATACAAATACTGTGGCATGTCCCCATCCTCTTGGTTCTCATAGCTGGGAGTAGGTGACTTCTGGCTCTTCTCACCACATGAATGTAATGTGGGGCATTCAATGGGCAAGCTCTAGACAATAACAATAAAAGAATTTTTAAAAACACATGTGAATCATATTGAGCAGAAAAATCAATCGTTGAAACAGAACTTGAGCTCCAGTATCAAATTAACCACTAACTGTAAGCATGTTTAACTGACCCAGGACACCTAGCCAGGTATAGCTGCACAACTAAAGGAACTCAGAAGACAGTGCTTCCACAACTGCTTCCGAGAATTTCAAGGACAGTGGGATATCTTCATGTACAGTGAATGCAAATATTTTGAAAAAGACAAGTAGCAATATGTTTATTTAACCATAAGAACTTATTTCAAATGTTATAATCCACCTTGTTTTTTATTGCACCTCACAGCTAACCATCAACATATTGTAATTAGAATTTTAAAATCTGACCTATAAACACAGTGAAATATATATTAGCCACTGTTAAAAAAGAAAAGAGAAGAAAAGAAGAAACTTGTGTCACATGTGTCAACAAGATCAACCAAAGAGACTCTGTGTTATAAGAACAAGACATAAGGCAGGCAGAGGAAGACAAATTCTCATGACCTCACTTCTATAGGGGATTTAAAAATGTAGAATTTATGGAAGGTGAGAATAGAGTGCTGAAAACCAGAAGCCAGGATATGGGAAAATTTTAAACATTATATTATAAAATAACTGATATTATAAACATTTGAAATGATACATATGCTATTTGCACTGATTTGATCATACAAAAATATATACATGTGTCCAAGGATCACTGCAAACCATAAAAATGTTCAATTATTTTTGTCAGTTAAAATAAAACAATGTTAAACATTAAATGAACTATCAGTATAATAAATATGTGCCAGAAATAGTCTAATAGATTAAAATAAAAATTCACAGAAAGCAAGATCACCTGAAAGGAAGTTAATTATCAGGAAAAGAGAGACAAACACACTTTGAAAGAACAACACCACATGAATGCAATGTGGGGCATTCAATGAGCAAGTTCTAACAACAACAATAAAAGAATTTTAAAAAGTGCATGTGAATCATATTGAGCAGAAAAATCAATCGTAGAAACAGAACTTGAGCTCCAGACCCAGCCCAAGCCCAGGCCTGGAAATTGTGAAGGAGAGCTTCCACACTCCCTTGTACCCACTGGTCACATCCAGACCCAGCCCAGGCCCAGGGCATGAGAACTGCCAGAACGTTCTCTAGCATCCTTCACCACTCTGAACCCAGCCCAGGCCTGGAGTAGTGTGAGCAAGAACTTCCGCCACACTCTCTGGACCCCTGCACCCCTCCACACTCAACTCAGCACGGTGTGTTAGTGAGAACTTCCACCATGCTCTAAGGGACATCTCCACCCTCCAGATCCAGCCCAGGCTCTGCTTGTGAGTGAGAACTTTCACCACACTCTCCGGACCTTTCTACACCCAGCCCAAGCCCAGGCTTGGAAGGATTCATCCCAGGGATGCAAGGATGGATCAATATAAGAAAATCTGTAAATATAGTATATCAATAGAGTCAAATCTAAAAACCACATGGGCACCTCAATTGATGTAGAAAAGGCTTTTGACAAAGTCCAACACTCATTCATGTTCAAAGTCTTACAGAAAATTTGAATAGATGGCCTCTACTTTAATCTGATAAAAACCATTTACCACAATATAATGGCTAACATAATTCAAAATGGGGAAAAACTGAAATCTTTTACTCTCAGATCTGGTACAGGACAAGGATGTTCTCTATCACCACTCCTATTCAATATAGTTCTGGAATCATTAGCTAGAATCATTAGACAAGAGAGAGAAATAAAAAGGAATAAGAATAGGCAAAGAAGAACTTAAACTAAACTTATTTGCAGATGACATGATACTTTACTTGGAAGACCCAAAAAACTCCACCAAGAAGCCAATAGAATTGATACACAAATTCAGTAGCATAGCAGGATACAAAATCAATACCTAAAAGTCAAAAGAATTCCTCTACACAGATAACAAACACACTGAGGGAAATTAGAGAAACAATACTTTTTACTATACCTCCACAGAAAATGAAATACCTTGGAATTAATCTAACTAAGGAAGTCAAAGCTCTTTCCAAGGAAAATTACAGTACTCTGAAAAAATAGATTATAGAAGATTTCAGAAAATGGAAAGATATTCCCTGCTCCTGGATAGGAAGAACCAACATTATGAAGCTGGACATACTCCCAAAATTGCTGAACAGATTTAATACAATCACTATCAAACTACCACCAGTATACTCACAGACCTAGAGAAAGCTTTCCTAAAATTTATTTGGAACCAGAAAAGACCTAGAATAGCAAAGACAATCCTGAGCAACAAAGACAAGGCAGGACGCATTAGAATTCCTGACTTGAAAATATACTACAAACCTACTGTGGTAAAACCAGTATGGTATTGGCAACAAAATAGACTTGAGGATCAGTGGAATAGATTAGAAGATGCTGAAAAGTCTATGAAGACATTCAGCCACCTTATCTTCAACAAACGGGCTAAACATGCTTACTGGAAGAAAGATAGCCTCTTTAACAAGTGGTGCTGGAAAAACTGGCTCTGTACATGCTGAAAACTAAAACTTGACCCAGGTCTGTCACCATGCACTAACTAAAGTCAAAATGGATTAAAGATCTAAACATTAAAACAGAAACACTAAATATCCTGGAAGAAAAGTAGCAGGAACTTTTGAAGACATAGTGGTAGGAAAAGAGCTCATAAGCAAAAGTCAAATCGCCAGGGTAATACTTGAAAGAATTAATAACAGGAACCTCCTCTTATTGAGAAGTTTTTGCACGTCAAAAAAAATTAACAACAAAGTGAAAAGACAACCCACAAATTTGGAAAAATGTTACCTAATATGCACTCAGGCAAATATGCGCTCTCTAGAATTTACAAATAAATAAAAAGCATTAGGGCCCCAAAATTTGAAGACCCGATCCAGAAATTGGCATCCACAATGAACACACACATCTCAGAGGATGAAATTAAAGAAGCAAATAAATACATAAAAAATGCTCCACTTCACTAGCATCCATGAAATGCAAATTAAAACAACATTGAGATAGCATCTCACCCCAGAAAGACTGGCCTTCATAAAGAAATCAATGAACAACAAATGTAGGAGAGGCTGTGGGGGAAAAAGAACCCTTATCACTGCTGGTGGGATTGTAGACTTGTACAACCATTATAGAAATCAATGTGGAGAATCCTTAAAAATCTAGGACTGGAAATCCCACTCAAACCAGCTATCCCCCTACTGGGAATTTTCCAACAGGAGCTGAAAACATATTATCATAATGATATATGTGTACCTATGTTTATAGCAGCACAATTTGTGATAGCCAAATCTTGGTAACAACCAAGATGCATGTCACCTGAGCAATGGATGAAAAAGATGTGGTATTTTTACACAATGGAGAATTACTCAGCCATTTTCCCTGGTATAATAACTGAAATGAAGAAACAAAAATAAGAAAGTGTAACAAAACTAAAAGGAATGTGAGAACTTAAGTATAGACAATGAAGAGAGGGCAAGGAGAAAAGCTAGGGAACATGACAGGAGCAAAGTTATACATTTATATGCACAAGATGGTTAAGGCATTGATCCTGAGAAACATCAGCAGGCTTTTGAAACTAGCAGCTAATTGGTAGGATTCTCACCCTGACTAAATATATGCTGATGCCTGTGAATGAAGCAACTGCACTGAATAGCAAGGTGTAACACTAGGGTTATGCTTGGAATGCCTGTCATTCTTGTCTTCTAAATATGTACTGCTTGTCATGTCATACCAATGACTGCCATACTGTCTCTCAAGTAA
>NW_004524582.1:18262336-18264747 GCF_000260255.1 Octodon degus
CTCAGGCTTTCACAGAAAGCGAATTGGTCAAGCAATGGCCATGACTCGTCCACATGGCTGACACTGACAAAGGATCTACAACCTGTGGCACATGGTTTCAGGATAAATCCTGAGGGGATTTGACTGACATTGTCAGATACAAGTTTACAGTTCTAGATATATAGGTGTTGTTTTATCTCGGTCTCAAACATCTAGCAGAAAAGTATGAAAATGAAGTATGAAAAGTAAAGCCATATTAATATGCTGAGTTGTAAAAGTCTCAAGTCAACAACTTCTGTCATTTCCGGTCCTATGGAAAACCCACTACTATTATGGACTACAGGACTATATTGGAATATTTTTCTGAATTCACACAAATACAATATTTAAATGACAATGGAATATCTTTGTCTGAAAAAAAACTAATAAATGAAGGACCACTTTGTATCTGTATATTCAAAATAGGGTAGATATACAACTACTTTCTCTTAATTCAGTGAATAGAAAGATTTGTTGTAATAGTGTTTGTGGACATGATATCATGTCTTCATCTTGTACTCTGAATAGCGACTAAGAAGACAACAACATGGAATGTATTAATTATTGATACTATTCTACTAACTGGCTTTGAAACTGTCTCATTGCTACTTGTTTCTCATTAAAATTGCATTAAAAAAAAGAAACAGATCTTGAAATGACAGAAAGAGTATTCAACTATAAGTGAAGGACTTTAAGCACTTTAAGCACTTTGTATTAATATATTCAATACAAAAAGCAACACAGGAATATAACAAAAGTAAAAAATTTTTTAAATCAGCAAATGCATCTTCTTCAGCTACAAATTGGAATATGAGAAAACTTTCAGGATATTCAAAGAATGGGCTGAAAAGCAAGTAAATTGGTACCAAAGAAAAAATTGCTGAATATGGATAACATTATTAGAAAATCAGAGAGATACACACACACACAACACAGAATGAGAAGGAGAGACTGTGAGACTGAGAGACTGAGAGACAGTCAGACAGCCAGACAGGCAGAGACAGACAGACAGACAGACAGACAGACAGACAGGCAGACAGACAGACAGACAGACAGACAGACAGCCAAAGACAGAAAAAGAGACATAGACACAGTGACACAGAGACACAAACAGAGAAACAGAAAGATATATTTCACACAGAGAAATAGAAACAAACAGAGACAGACAGACATAGAGACAAAGACAGATCAAGACACAGGAAGACAGATGGAGGCAGAGACAGACACACAGACAGAAAAAGAAACAGACAGAGAGATATAGAGAGAGACAGAGAGAGAGAGAATACTGAGGAAATTGTGAATACAAACCAGTGACCTGAGTGGCTCAGTGTGTAAACTGAAGTTTCCATACAAAATAATGCCATGGGAGGGACAGTGAGTGGATAGTAAGTACAGGATAACTATTTGAAGAAGAGACACAGTCACTCACCAATTTGAAGACAATTACGATCTCAGAGATCCAAGAAGCCCAGGACTTACCAAGCAGGATGTAAAACGAAATGAAAGTAATATGCATTATAATCCAGTTGCTGAAAACAAGGAATAAAAAAAGTCTTATCAAGAGTCCTACATAGGCAGCATCACATAAGAAAACAATAAGAACAGTGATTACCTTTTCCTGACAATAAATGGAATTCAGAGACTTGTCATCCAAATAGAAATGTTAATATTTTTCTATCAAACCAAAACATACCTTACAAGGTAAGGTACTATGAAGGCTTTTTGTATATAAGCAAAAAGCAAAGGATGTTACCCACTAGCTGATTTACACTATGAAAAAAAAAAAAAGATTGCTTTTTGGGTAGAGAGAAACTGTTATATGGTTGAGAGTCATATCTTCAAAAACAAAAGGTCAGAGCAACATTAAATGTGGCGATGTTTTTAAAAAGTTCTCTTGAATTTAAAAACAAAAGTTGAAAATCAATGAATTGTACATTTGGTGAAATTTTAGAGGTAAAATATATATGAATATTAGTACAAAAGTTGAGACAAAGAAATTACTGGTTACCATCTCTGGGACTTAACTTATGCACAAAATGACATAATTATCCAACATTCCATTTTGACAGTCTTAAAATGGATAATGGAGGGCCAGTCAGACAGCTCAGTGGACTAAAGCATGGCATTCTGTGCCCCGCACCCCCACTCACTGAAAAAGGGATTGAGACTTGGCATAGTGGTGTGCGCCTGTAATCCCAGCACACAGGAGGCTGAAAACAGGAGGATCACTACAAATCTGATCTGCATAGTGATACCCTGTAGACTCTGTCCTAAATACAAAAAAAAGGAGAAGAACAGGAAGAGGAAGAGGAAGAGGAAGAGGAAGAGGAAGAGGAAGAGGAAGGAAGGGGAAGGCGTAGGGGAAAGGGAAAGAAGAGGAGCAGGAGGAAGAG
>NW_004524582.1:18265316-18270118 GCF_000260255.1 Octodon degus
TAGTACAGGGTCTATAGGGTCTCACTACACAGATTGGACTCATAGTGATTCTCCTGTTTTCAACCTCCCAAGCTGTGGGATTACAGGTGTGCACCACCATGCCCATTTTCAGTCTCCATCTCAGCTCGCTCCTGGGGTTGGGCCAGCACAGCGTGACAGAGATCAATCCCCTGTCCCTGAGACTGTCCAAGCAGGTTCTTTAACCCGCTGAGCTATCTGGCAAGCCCTGAATCTGCATATATCTTGGTCCTGGATTTCTCCGGCTCCCCACTGGTGAAACATAATTCACTGTTACTTTAAAGCCAGCTGTTTTATGGTACTTTGTTATAGCAGCTTGAATCGATTAAGGTATTCTCTTTTATCATCACTGTTCATTTATTATAATCACGAAATGAAATTTTGAAAGTACAGTTCACATTCAAATGTTCTATATTTAGTATTCACAGCTTTGTGCCATTATTTCTGACAAATTGCTAATCTATCCATGCAATTAAGAATAAACAAATAAATAAAAGTTTGTATTTTACCACTAATTATTCCTTCTAAGACCCTCTTTTCCTGCCTGTGTACACATGAAATTCTAAACTTTATTATTTTCTTTGAAGAATTTCTTACATGTTAGCTATACTGGCAGTAATCACTTCCTTTGTTTTTGTTGCTTGAATCATTATGTGTCTTTCATTAGTGAAGGATAATTGTGCAGGGTACAAAAATCTAGTTAGATGTTCTCTCTGTCTGTCTGTCTGTCTCTCTCTCTCTCTCTCTCTCTCTCTCTCTCTCTCTCTCTCTCTCTCTCTCTCAGAATATTTCTCCTTGGTCATTTTTTCCATGATTTCTGAGATATTTCAGGTGTAAATCTTATTTTGGCTTCTCTGTGGAAAAGGTGCTGTTTTTTCTTTTTTTTTTTTTTAACCCTACTACCTCTATCTTCTTGTAGGAAATTGCTTTATTATTAATTTTATGCTGTTTTTATATGATTCTTTCAGTATAGTTTTCTGTTTTACTTTCCTATTTGATTCTGGAAGTGTTCAGTTTGGTGGTTTGGTGTTTGACATTAATTGGGGAAATTTTCAGTCTTTGTTGCTCCAATTATAGTTTCTCTTTTTTCTCTGTTTCTTCTACTAGGTGACCTATGATGAACATTTTGTACTTCTAGTAACTGTCCCACAATCTAGTCTGCTTCCATTTTTTCACTTTTCTTTTTCTTTGCTTTTCACATTTGATAGCTGTTAGCCTGAAATTCTCAAATTATTTTTTCACCTATGTCCAGATGATTAAAAACCCTACAAAATATAATCTTCATTTATTCTGTAATGGTTTCTATCTTCAATATATCTTTTGTTTTATGCCTCTCTATACATTGCCCATCTTCTGTGCATACTCTTCATTTTGTGTGTCAGAGACTAATATATTTACCATGGATATTTTAAATTCTATTCTAATAATTCCAGCATTCCTACCATTTTTTATTTTAATCTGGATTTTAATCTATCTCTTCAAGCTGTATCATTTGGCTTTAACATCCCTATTTTTTCTCGATAACTATATATAATATACCACATGAAGATTAACTCAATTAATAGGCCTTTAGTTATGTTGATATGAAAGAGAAGAATATTCAGTAAATACTAGGATTAAATCTTAATCTTTTCTCCAATGATGGGACTCCACTGGGGATTTTACTCTCACAGCCTTATGCACTGGGAGGCTCCAGCAATCCTGCTTTTGTGTTTTGGGTTTCTCTATTTCAGCCCTGGTTCCTCCAAAGTCTCAGTTGTGGGGTTTCTGGCTCCTTAGACTCTTGATCCACTGAATTTCCCTGTCTGATTGTCTAATGTTAATGGGCAATGTATAGAGGTATAAAACAAAAGATATATTGAAGATAGAAACCTCGTAATTTCACTTTTCTAATGAAACAAAGGCCAATCTGTGCAATTTTTTAGTTAATTCAATTTACCGCTTATTAAAACAAAGGAATTATTGCCAATTATTTTGTCCTTTTTTTTGTACTGGGGTCCAAACTAGGGACCTTGCTTTTGCCAGGCAGGCATTTATTCTGCTGAATATATCACTGGCCCTCCAATTCTCAACATGATTAACAAAACATTTAAAAATCCTTGTTTTTTTGAAAAATTACTTTGCTGCATATAGAATTTTTGCTTGGTAGTTTTTAACTCAATGCTTGGCATGTACTATTCTGCTACATCCTGGAAAGACTCCACAGTTTTGAATAAAAAGTTATTTGTTAATATTATGAAGTACACTTGTTTATGAAAAATGTCTTTTATTTTATAATTTTGAAGATGCTTTCTTTCTCTTGACTTCTGACCTTTTAACCATGATATTATTTAAGTTTGGAAGTCTCATTTTATATATGTTTTAATGTTTTGTCATACAAGGGCTTAAACCTGGACCTCTGCAATGTGTTACAATCCCGTTCACTTACTTATTTGTCCATTTGGAGATAGGGCCATGCAAAGTTGCTACATTGCCCAGGCTGGGATCAAACTCACAATCCTCCTGCATTAGAGTGCTGGGCTTAGAGACTTTCGTTGTTGTTTTTCACTTTTATTTCATTTTTAGTTTATCCTATTCGTACTGTGCTGACTTCTCTCAGTACAGCTTAACATTTAGGAAATTAGAAAGTTTTCAGACATCATTTCTTCAAACATTCTTTTTCTGCCTTTCGGGTTACTCTCTTCTGTGTGTACTGGAGTATTTCATGGTGTCTTGTGAGTCTCTGAAGCACTCTTCATCATTCAACTGTATTTCTTTCTTCTTCATACAGAATAAACTCTATTAAATTACCTTTAGCATCACTGACTTTTGCTTCTTATAACTAAAATATTGTACTCATTAACACATAATGCTTTTTTAAATTTACTGTAGTAAGTACAGAATTTGTGACTTTTTTTAGAAAATAAGTTCAATAGTCTAATTGATATCCTCTGGTGAGATATAATCCTCATTCTTTTCAATATTTTATTCATGATTTTCTTTATATATGAAACATATTTAATATGGTTTATTTAAATTCTTTGTTTAGTAGATTCAGTCTTTGTGACCCATGTCTATCATGATGCACAGAGTTAAAGTCAAATGGATTAAAGTTCTATATATTAAATCAGAAGCAATAAATTTACTGGAAGAAAAGGTAGGCAGAAACCTTGAGGATGTAAGGATAGGCGGAAAGTTCATGAACAGAAACTAAACTGCATGGAAAATACTTCAAAGAATCAACAACTGAGATCTCATTTTATTAAAAAGATTTTGCACTTCAAAATAAAAATAGATCACTTAACATGGGTTCAATTCCTGGCACCATATGCAGTACTGGCCCCACCCCAGGCACACTGAGCCAGCCACCTAGCCCAGGTTGGTGGTATATACCCGCAATCCCATGTTGGGGAGGCTGAAAACAGGAGGATCACTACAAGTCTGAGCTGCATAGTGAGATCTTATACCAAATACATTCTAAAACGATCACCAACAAAGTGAGAAGAAAACCCACTTATTGGGGAAAATATTGAGCTAATTAACCTCATACAAAGGATTCTATCTAGAAAGTATAAATAAGTTTTTTGAGAATTTGACCTCCAAAATTCAAAAACCCAATCTAAAAATAGACATATGAGATGAATACACAATTCTCAGATGAAAAAAATACAAATAGCAAATACATATGTGAAAAAATGTTCAATATCATTTGACATTTGAAAAATGCAAATTAAAACAACACTGAGATTCCATCTTGCCTCAGAAAGAATGATTGTCATCAAGAAATCAACCAATAACCAATGCCAGAGGGTCTATGAGGAGAAAGAAATCTTGTTCCACTGTTGGTTGGAGTGTATAATGACTATGGAAATCAGTGTGGAGAGTCCTGAAAATGCTATAATTAGAGGTCCCATTCAACCCAGGTAGGCCCATGTAGGTATTTTTTTTTAAGAAGTGAAAACATGCCACAGCAATATATGTGTACTCACAATTATGGCAGCACAACTTTAATAGCTAACTCTTGGAAACAACTCAAATGTCCATCAGCTGAGGAATAGATATAAAAGATGTAGTACTAAAGGGGGCTTGACGGTTAGCTCAGCTGTTTAAAGTGTGCTTGGGCAATCGCAGTCAGGTGCAGGGGACCACGGTTTGATCCCCACCTCCACTAGCTGCACCAGACCCTCCCTTAAGGCAACCTGAGCTAGACAAAAAAATGTAGTACTTTTATACAATGGAGTATTAATCGGCTATAAAGAAAGATAAACTCAAGGCTTTTTAATATAAATAGTTGCAACTAGAGACCGCATTTATAAATGAAATAAATCAGACTTGCAAGTGTAAATATCTTATTCTCTCACTAACATAAGAAATTGAAAAATTACACACACATACACACACACAAGATAGCTAAGATAATATACTAATAGTTGTTATTAGTTTCTTGAAAGGAACAGTGAGTGCTTACATTGCTTTAACTGTTTTGCATGCCTGTATCTGGTAATCTGAGAACTGCTTTGTAGATACCAATATGCAATATAATAACCTTTGTTAACTTCCCATCTCATTGTTTTGAAATTCTATACCCTTTTTCTTTTTTCTCTTAAAAATATTCAGTCTCTGTGCTTCTGCAAGGGCTAACCTTTATGTCATTCCCTCTTTGTTTAAATCATACTTCCTTGTTCCTTTGCAAGTATCATTTCTAAATAATTCTTTTTTTTTTTTTTTAAGGAAGGAAAGGTTTATTTAGCTCACAGTTACTGGAGGTTTCAGTCCATACTCAGCTGGGTACAACGCAGAGCAGC
>NW_004524582.1:18271768-18280255 GCF_000260255.1 Octodon degus
CTATCTCTTCCCATAAGCCATTCCCAAAAGCTTGTAATCCACATGGTCAGGTTTATCCACAGCAATGACCCCACTCCTGCGGTACCAAATTCTGTCTTAGTTACTCTTCTCTCATTGTTGGGACAAATACCCGACACTCAAAATGAAGGAAGGAAAGGTTTATTTAGCTCACAGTTACTGGAGATTTCAGCCCATACTCAGCTGGGTACAACGCAGAGTAGCACAGAGCAAAAAGCAACCTTCCATGGTGGTGGCAAAGGGCAAGAGCCAATTCTTTTGAAATGATATAACATTGCAGATTTGCAAATAGACCACTGAGTTTCTTGCTATCTATTGTTCAATATTCTATTTATTTAGCGACTTTCACTGGATGAATTCTGCAAAGTCTACATACTTTGTGTTTGCATTCATTGAAGTCTCTATTGGGTTATTAGTGGCAAGACATTTTTCTTAAGAGCCTGAGTAAATTTCTCTACTGTACAATGCAATATAGGGCTTGTATGTGTCCTAAGGCATATCTACACAGCTCTAGAAAACAGTTTGCATCACTACTTTAGTGGTGTTTGTTTGTTTGTTTGTTTGTTTGTTTGTTTTTGGCCACTCCAGGTATTGAACTCATACCCTTGCACTTGTCAGGGAAGCGCTTATTCTACTGAGCCATCTCCCTGGCCCTACTACTTTAGTTTTAAGAGAAAAATTGATTGCAATTTTTCTGCCAATGTTCTTCGCACATAAATGGAAGATTTTCTTCTTGAATGTCCTTACTCTTCCTTCCTTCTATAGTATTCCCTTTTGTCTAATCATTGATCACATTCAATGAAAGAAGTCTTCAATTGCCTCCAAGATTTTGCTGAAATGTAAGAAAGAAGATATTATCAGGGTACAATAAATTGTAATTCTATGATTAACTTACAAAACCCTATATACTTGAAAGTTTCTGTGAAACTTGAGTCACACAATCAAATAGAGTGAATAAAAAAATTTTAGTCATTAAAAAAAAATCATAGTTTTCTTAGCACCATCCAGAAGGCTCAGCAGACTAAAGTGCCTGTTTAGGGAGGTACAGAGACCAGGGTTAGATTCCTGTTGGTGTGCTGTGCCAGCCGTGTCCCCAGGGCACACTGAAACTACAAATGAGACTGGGTGTGGTGGGGCACACCTGTAATCCCAGCCCTTGGGAGGCTGAAAACAGGAGGATCACTTCGGGTTCAATCTGTGTGGTGAGACCCTGTAGACCCCGTATTAAAATACAATTTAAAAAATAAAAATCATAATTTTCTTGTGTTCTTTAAGAATAACAAGGACTAGGGAGATAGCTCCATGGTCTAAGCACCTGCTTGGCAAGTGCAAGGACCTGGAATCGATCCCCAGTAACACACCCCCAGTATCACATGCTGTGATGGTTGTGAGACTCTGCACCAAATAAAGAAATAAAGAAATATTTCAAAAAGAGTAAAATATTAATGTACTTTGATGTTGTTATTATCATGGCAGATAGAGGCATTAACATACAGATACACTCTTAGGTGGCATATGTGATATTCTGTAACCTATTTCTCTTTTGGAGGTAGCTCTACTTCCTTAAATCATTTTCATTCAACTTTAATGGATTGTATGCAAAGCTACCCTTTTATAATTTTCCAATGCATTACCTAGTCAAAAAAAAAAAAAAAAAAACTGAACAAATCCAGGGTTTGATGACAACATCGGGGTCAAAATGAAACTCCACCCACTGTCTCCACATCACTCTTTCCATGTAGTAGCACTCGCACTCCATTTCTTGAGTTTATCATCACCCTTAAACAACTGATCATTTGAATCTTTAAATAACTTCTGAATTTCTAGTATAAAACTGAGGCTAAGATTTTTGGAAAAGAATTTCATATTCTTGTGAAATATTAGTGAAAATAATGATCCTCATATTTACCTCAGCATTAATAATAAATAAAAACATTATATCCTATATTTGTGAATCAGTAAGCACATACTCTTCTAAATTTCTGCAGTGAAAATAAAAATTAGTCTTTAAATATTAAGGTTTTATAGCCTACTGTCTTTATGTCTGGTTGTTTAACCACATTTTTTCAAGAACTTCATCATTTTTTGCTTAATTTTTATGCAAACTTGTAAATGAGAAATATTTATCAACCCAGGTCCTTTGGCTTTTTATCAGTAATATTATTTTAGTAACTGTGACCTTAAATATTCTGTCAATCAATGTAATGAGATATATTCATACTCAATATTAACCTTTAGACAAGTAGAATGCTTACATGTGAAAGACAGTACTTTCAATAACAGATAATAAATCACAAACTACTTAAAATCATGTGAAGAAGAATATGATTTTTCCCAGTTAAGTGACTTTTTTTACATGTTTCTAATATAGTAAATCTAAACTAAAAGTTGAATTCCAAAGTGAATGAAAATTGAATTCTGATTTTCCCTGTTCAAATCAATTTATTCCTTTAAATAAATTAGAAGATAGTAGAGAGCTATAAGCCCATAGAGCAAAAATTTAATATATTATAATTTTTTGATGTTCCAAATTTTCCTTGCTATTTTTAAGTACGCATCCTCTCCCAGTTACTTAATTATAAGAGTGAACTGAGAAAAGTATTTGTTCTTCTACTACCTTAAATATTGCATTTCAATAGTGCAAACAATCTAATCATACTTAATTCTCAAAATTATACAAATATCAAGAAGAGATCGGAGACAAAAAGCAAATGCCATTATTTTAGTTTTATTTATCTTTCTTTCTTTCTTTCTTTCTTTCTTTCTTTCTTTCTTTCTTTCTTTCTTTCTTCCTTCCTTCCTTCCTTCCTTCCTTCCTTTTTTTTTTTTTTTTTTTTACAAGACAGAGTCTCGCTATATAGTTCAGGCTAGCCTGGGCTCACCGTGTAGCACAGGCTGGCCTCCAACTCATGGCAATCCACCTGTCTCAGCCTCCTAAGTATAGGGATAACAGGGGTGCACCCCATGGCTTACTCTTTTGGTCATATTGAATTTAACTCTTAATGAAAGACAAACAAGACTAGTAGAAGAACATTTTAAAGAGTAATTTATTATTTGCTATCAACGATTATATCTTATATTCTAAAAATGCAAATTATGGAATAAATTTATTAATTCTGTTTTGGTAAATGCATTATTCTCTCAGTTTTCTTTTTCTTTTTCTTTTTTTTTTTTTTTCAGAACTGGGGATTGAACTTAGGCCCTTGCGCTTGCCAGGGAAGCGCTTATTCCACTGAGCTATCTCCCCGGCCCATTCTCTCAGTTTTAAAAAGATTATTTTTGCTCATATTGAGTGTATGTTCATTTCTTTTTCTTTAGCCTTCAACTAACTTGTACTATCAATATTGTTTTTATAACAGAGGCAAAATTTGTTTTGTCAAATGCAGCTTCTATATACAAGCACATAAGCATGCACTACTTAATGAATTCTACCTAAAAAGCTTGATTCTTTTTCTTTTTCTCTTTTGTCCTCTGGTACTGGGACTTAAACCGAGTGTGAGCATCATGTGTGCTCAGCACAATTCTACCACTGCCTTACAACCACAGCCCTTGAAATCAAAGACTGATTTGCTTACCATTGGCAAACTACAGCTTCATATGTTTGGGAAAAAAATAAATAAAATTTATGCAGATTCTCAGATGTCTTCTATGAAGCCACTTCTGGATGAGGAGCATAAGAATTTAATTTTCTTGGTAAAATAAAAAATGTTTGGGATTAAATATTAAGGAAGGAAAATACTTAGTGTATAATCATTCTGTTTTGCTAAACCTGAACATTTTGAAAAGTAGCATTATATATTTGATGGAAAACAATGGTTTTAATTCATATCTCTTAATACATCAGTATTTTCATGAAAACAAAAATAATGCTCTGTAGATATTTTCCAATTTGTACAAATTTCTTAAAAGCTTAGATTTTGTGACAGCAAATGAGGACAATGTTTAAGGATGCAAAGAAAACATTTCATGTTTTTCCAGAGGGTGGAATATAATACTGCCTTCCTCCAGAATGAAGTACATAGAAAGGCCTCTGAATGTCAAGAGAGATATTTTCCTTTGGTCTCTAATCCCATAGGATGCCCCATCCCTGAGAATCTGCTTGATTATCTGTGTTGTTTTGTGCTCCATTTGGAAGTGGACTAGGAAAATCCACAACAACCAGCATATAGCTCATTTCCTATCATGTGCCTGGTGCTCATTCATATATTTTTAAAGTAAGTATTGTATTATTTGCTTAATAACAATTCAATATGGGTGTGTAGTTAAACATGTTCTATAGTTTTCACTAAAACAAAAATGCCTAATCTCCAATGAGTATACATTTTAATTATCACTTGTTACGTTATATTTCAAATCAAAATTTACCATTGCATGATATTCGATGCAGTTGATAAATTCAACCACTTAGCAATTTCAGTTGAAAAGCCGAATTTCACTTGTGATTGATAAAACATTTTAAAAATCCCAAAATTCATAAAACAATTTCTTTGAAGTTATCAACAGAAGGCTATAAAGTTGCCTGAAAATATTTACTGTATAGTTTTCTCAGCTTTCCTTATTTTTATAGACCAGAAGGTAATACTAATAGTTTTAAAGTTCTTGTAGTAGTCAAACTTGCGATTGTTTTCTTGACCTATTTTTCAGGTGGTTGCCATATGTTTGGCTTCAATACATAGGTAGGTTTCATTCACCTCTCTCATATATCAATCATTCTATTATGGAAACATTTTTCTTAGAACATGCCTTAGATTCATTGAGTTACCAGAAATCTATCCATGAAGAGCTAGATAGAATGTGAAGTGTTATTCCACTGAATAGAAAGTTAAACTTTAAGTTGAGATCAAAGCAAAACTTTGAAATTCACACTTAGCCCAACATGCATATATCGGGATCATTTCAGTAACCCATGAACAGGTTTTTCACTTTACCTGACACACTGTAGTGTGTTACTTCTACAACTACAGTAATTCTTATGTGATCGTGAAACAAAGATTAAATCATGAAATTTAATTTTGATAGGGCATATACTGTAATCTATCCTCTATGATAAAAGTTTACTAATTTCCTTATTAATATATCTTACTGTATTTTCACTGTCACATAATCTGTTTAGGTTCACTTTCATGCATTTTCATCAGATATCTGCTCTTTCATACTATAGAAAAGATTCTTCAGATTTCCTTGTCTCACATTCAATTAATTTTGTAGCATGTGGGCCAGGTTTTTGTGGATGCTTCTTAGAGTCTGATGTTTCTTTTGAGTAGCAGATGCCTACATCATATTTATTAATAAATAATGCAAAAGGCATGGAATAGATATTTTGTGCTTTTGAGATATCAGCTTTAACACCTCAATGTTGTAAGTCTCCTTCATTCCAAAGTTACTATTTTTAGCATTTGCAATTGACAAGAAATTTGTGGAAAAATACATCAAAGCAGTGTAAGTCTCACACCTTCTTATTTATTCCCAGGCTTAGCATTCATCTGATTCTTGACATAAACAGCTTTTGTGTTAGTGAGTGAAAAATGATAACTTTCTTACCACCATCATCCTTTCTTAATTGTTGATTGACATTCCACTTGATGAAGCATTTCTTATATCTTTTTTGTTTGCTTTCCTGTTTTCCTTCTTTCTTTTTCCTCCCTTCCTCCTGCTTTCTTTCTCTTTTTTGATGAAGGGATGTACATTCCATAATTTCCATTAATTGTTGGTGCTCAAATTCCCCTAGACTTGGGAGTTGTTCTCTGTGTACTTGTACATTTTCTTAAACCCTTCCTTAACACCTAATAATAAAGAGCCAAAAATTTAAATATTTGTAGCAAGAAGTGTTTCCTTCAGGGAATTGAAAACTAAACAGTGACTCAGCAGGTTAAACCCTGTTAAAGTGGCACAATCCAATTCTTTCAGACTCCAGTGAGAAGTCCAGGATGTTTGCTGGCATTACAAAAAACAAGTAGGGCCTTGGGGGCCCAGAAGCATTGTACTTTATTCCAAGTACGAAGGCAAGGAGAGATTTTAGCAGTTGGCAAAATATGATTTGATTTACTTTTTTTTCGTATTTTAGGGAAGGGTCCACAGGGAGTTCAGGGTCTCACTACTAGATCAGACTCGTAGTGATCTGCCTGTTTACAGCCTCCCAAGAGCTGGGATTACAGGTGAGCGCCACTGTGCCCAGTCTCATTGCCTTCTCAGCGCGCCCCGGGGGGGCAGTGCCGGCACCGGCGTGACAGGCCCATGGATTCACTCTTTTATGGGACCATGGAGGCAAAAGAGTGGTACGAGATCAGAAGAAGGATGATAACGAAGTGGGAGTTGCAGCGCTTGAAGTGTACAATGATAAGTATTTGGGCTAAGGAGGAACAGTGGGGATGATGGGAATGCTAAACTCGGGAACATGGCTTTCAATATAGAATGTATGCCTTAAACGGATGGGATGTTATACAGGGAAGAAGGGGTAACAAGTGAACTCGAAAGCCTCCACCACTACTCGACTAAAGGCTGTGTGAGCAGCAAGGTACACGTGTGAAAAATAAGTCTATTGGGAAAGTTGGAGACAAATGATGATTATTACTTCTGTGTAAGTTTGAAATACATCAAATGCCACATCTTAGATATAGGATTCTTAAACTATTGGATGTGTTTAGTGATAGTTATTAACTTTGGAAAGCACAAACTTATACACATTGTATTATGTAACTGGGAAAGAAATTTGAAAAATTCATGTCATTATAGGGAGTACACACTGGTATTATTTGATTTAGTTTACCTTTAGTTTGATTGATGGCAAATAATGCAATGTTATAGCATTCGACTGTGAGAAAAATTATTCAGCTATATTTTTATCATATAAGAAAATAGACAAAACATTTTTATCATCATTAAATGTTTTATTTTATCTTTTTAAGAGAATAATATAGCTTAAAAAATTACAAATGATACAGAATTTCATTAAACAAGATGATAGGAATTCAACAATGCCTGTTATACTGCATATAGTTGTCTTCAAATTAGATGTTCAGATTATCAGAGATAGACATACAAATGGACAAAAAGTTACAATGAAGAGAGGGAAAAAAGTTTAAGCATTAACTTTTCTTTTCAATGGACCAGCAGAAATCAGCAGTACAATTTTCCAAGCAATCCTGGACATACACATAAATATTTCTTTTTCTCTTCCTTCTCACTTTCTTTTCTCTTTCCCTCATACCATTTGATGCATCCCTTTCAATAGTATGTTTCCTTTTCATAATATCTATTGTACCTTTCATATTTTATTTATTCTTTCAAGTTTTTACATTAGAGAGACAATATGATGTATATGATAGGTTTTTGAAAGCATAGAAGCAGAGAAAGAGGCAGAAGTAAAAAGGGAGAGGGACTTTACTATCTCTGAGGACATAGAGAGAATCTGGGGAAGATAAGGGATTCTCTGAATTGGAACAAAGGGTGGCTGAGGCTTTTATGGCCACTTGCCAGTGGTGAAGTCTGAGGGGGATGTTTAGATGTACCTGAGGAGCTGATTGGGGACTTGCCTGAGGTGGCAGGAAGGGTGAAAGGAAATTGCACCCAGGGCTGAGTTGGAGAAGAGGGGAGGAGGTGGTCTGGGGAAATAAAAGCTATTGTTTTAAGGGCTTCGGCCATGTTAGATGGCCACCGTGATAGTTCAGCAACTCATACTAGGGCCAGAACCTATCAGTTTACACATGTCGGTCTGATTTATTTCACTTATGAGTATGGTCTCTGGTTGCATTCATTTACCTATAAAAGCCTCAAGTTTATCATTTTTATAGCTGAGTAATACTCTATTGTGTAAAAGCATCACATGATTTTATCCGTTGCTCAGTTGGTGGGTATTTGGGTTGTTTCCAAGCTTTAGCTTTGACAGTTTGGGCTGCCATAAGCATGGGTACACAAGTATTGCTGTGGTATGGAGTTTTCAGTTCTTCTGGAAAAATACTTAGGAGGGGAATAGCTGGCTTGAATAGGTCTTTGAATAATAGTGTTTTGAGGAATCTCCACATTGATTTCTGCAGTGGTTGTACCAATTTAAACTCCCACCAGCAGTGGAGAATGGTTCATTTTTCCACACAGCCTGTCCAGCATTTGTTTTTGGTTAACTTCTTGGTAATAGCCATTTGTTCTTAGGTGAAATGAAATATCAGCCTTATTTTAATTTGTATTTCTTGAAGGATCAATGATGATAAACATATTTTCATATATTTATTTGGCATTTGTATTTGTTCCTCTTGAGAAGTACATATTACTTTCAGATGCTCATTTTTGGATTGGGTCTTTGAATTTTGGTGACCTGATTTTTAAAAATTCTTTTTATGTTCCAGATAGAAGACCTTCATCAGAGGAAAAGTCAGCTAAGGTTTTTTTCCCACTTCATGGATTTTTCTTTTGCTCTGTTGGTGATTTCTTTTGATGTGCAGAAACTTTTCAACATGTTGAGATCCAATTTTTTTT
>NW_004524582.1:18280858-18302453 GCF_000260255.1 Octodon degus
TTTCTTATATAAGAAAAACATTAAGCTATTTAAGCTTGTGTATCTGGTATTTCCCTAACATTATGGCCTCAAAGTGTACCTATTTTCATACAAATGATCAAGTATTTCTTTCTGTATGACAAAATGGTACTCCCTTGTGTGAACAGACTGCTTTTCCCCTAACTATTCATATGTCCGTATTTGTATGCCATACAAGTTGCTTCGTGATGTAGCGATTATGAATTATGCTGCTATAAACATGGGTATGTCTGTGAGGCTATCATATAATATTTATTCAAAGGCATGAACAGAAACATTCAAAATAGATTTTTTTTTCATAATAGCCAATACATAAAAAAAACCTGAATACTTATCTGTAAGAAAACACATGAAGGAGTTTTAATATAAATCTTATATCCAATATTCAGACAGGGTAATAAATTAATTTTACAGAATTGGTGAATTATAGACATTATTTTGATGGAAAGAGCTTGAATATTAAACAGCATCTAATATCCTGTTTCAAAAATAGGAGCATTTTGTGAAGGATCAACAGCAACAGTCACCTCTGAGAATTTACTTAGGCCTGATGAGAAAAAAAAACTAAATAAGGAACTGGGAGTTTCCCACATCTACATTTCAGCAATAGTATACTTCATTAGAGTTTTTAAAATATAAAGATTTCTTTTAGATTGAGTGTCCCAGTTGGAAAATTAATCCAAATTACTGTACTGTGTCATAATAAAATAAGCAAAGTAAAATACACATTTTTAAATTCCATTTTGCCTACTATAACAAAATACCATGTAGTTGTTAAGTTATGAACACTGGAAATTTCTTTTTTCCAAGCCGGTGTGGCTTCCAGAAGGGTTTCTCTTTATAGATGGTGACTTCTTGCTGTGTCCTGACTTGGAAGAAGAGACAAGCACCACGACCCCTTTGTGACGTTCACATACAAGCAGTTTCCCACTGCTGAAACTGAGCATCAATACCCACAACATGAAGGAGCTGAGGTTTAAGTTTGCTCGTGGTTAGCTTTGAGGAGGCTTGGTCAATAGTTGGCTTTCTCTGTGGCAGAAATATCGTGATGTGAAGTGGTGCAATAGTACAAAGGCTTGGTTCACTTTGAGCCAGAAAAAGACCAGGAGAACAGAATCAGCAAAGCAAAGGCCAGGGACTAGCTCTCTGTCCCAAGTGCACCACTCCACATCCCACCAAGGCACCCCCATAAATGTGCTCTGCCAGTACCCTCGGTGGCTTCCAACCCCATCAAGAAGACAACATGAAGATCACTCTCCACACTTCAGCACTTGATCACCTGCCAAAGCCTGCCTTCTACTGCCATTAGTGACAGTTTAGAATTTCAATATCTGAATTTTTGAGAGGAAAATACTTAGACCATAGCAACAGTCATACCAATGTCTAACATATTATAAAGAGGAAATGACATAATACTTGAAAGCCTTCATATATATGCTTGGTTGGTAGAAAGGATCAGTGTTCACTAATAATTTCCATTGTTATGCAATCACAAACATATTTCTTGTTTATTTTTTCCTGTAGTAAATCAGAGCTTTAGATCTTGCTAGACATTTTGCTAAAGGAGATATAGAAATGTGCAATGAAAGCATACGAAAAATAGTTAAGGCTGGAGAGAGAGCTCAGCAGCTCAGCACCAGCCTGGAAAGAGCAAAGTGCTGAGTTTGATTCCAGGTACACAAAAGAAAAAAAAAGGTTAACATTATCAGTGATTAGGAAAATACAAATTACTATCACATCGTACCTTTAAGGAAAACTACCATTTAAAAATGAAACAAACAAATAATGTTTGTGAGAATGTAGAGAGAGGCATCTTTAGGATGTTGTGAATGAAAACTGATACAGTGATCGTGGAAAATTCTATGATTCCTTCAAAACTGAAACACATAATTACCATATGCCCCACAATCTCATTTCTAGATTTAAATGAATATCTGTACACATATGTTCATACATGTACTATTTCCCAGTAGCTAAAACAAAAACAACTAAAGTCATTATCACTGGGTAATAAAATATATGTATATGTATACAGCAGTAGTGTGAATCATGATAGGAAATGAAATTTAGCTATGTACTGAGTTCTAGAAAAATCTCTAAGATGCCATCCTAAGCGAAGGGTTTCTGAAATGCACTTAAACATTATTGCCTTGCAAGCAGGCGCAGGGGCCAGGGGAAGTTTGGTCCCCAGGCCTGCCATGCCGGCCCCACCCCTGGGGGCACACTGAGACAGCAATGGAAACTGGGTGTGGTGGTGTGCACCTGTAATCCCAGTTCTTGGGAGGCTGAACACAAGAGAATCACTACGAGTCCAATCTAGTAGTGAGATCCTAAACACCCTGTAGAAGCTTCCTTAAAATACAGAAAATAATTTTTTAAAAAGCACTACTGCCTTCAATATTGGACCATAGCTATAGAGACTTTCATCAAGAGAATGATTCAACTAGGATCTGTATAGAGGTGTGATATTCGGAGAATATAATTAATGGAAGCAAAAGTTTTGTGATCAATTTGTGTATTATGCATTCATGGGGAAACACAAATTTGGATTTACTAGAAATTACTTAATTTTTTTTCTTTCTTAGCCAATACAGGGTTGAAGAATTGTTTCATATATATATATATATATGAAACATATATATATGAAACAATAATATATAGTATATATTATTAAAAAGAAATATTTCAATGTATGATCTCATTCAAGCTGTAATATCCAATAAACATTCTACAGTGAAACCAAGTTTCCATATTTAAATTATCCAGTATTGAGCTCATTAAATTATGTGACCATGAAACTCTGAAAATGTTACTGGAACAAAAAGTGAAAATGGGTTTTAAACTTTATTTAACTTTAATGTTAATTAACTTCAATTATTTAATTTCAATCTGATATGAATTAATTTTTCTAGCCATGAGTAACTAGTGACTACCATTTGGGACAATCAAATTCTTCTCTTCACCTGCCTGAAAATATTTAGATAATATGTTGTAGGGCATTTTTAATATGTCTTACCTTTTCCGGGTAAGTCTTACATCTTTCCAAATTTCTGCTTCCCAAGCCTGCTCCTGTCCTATCCTTCATCTTGTCTGATCACTAAGGAGGTGTCTGGGAGTTGAGTGCCATGTGTCCTGAGGACAGTGGGGACAGTGGGGACGCATCCTCATGGTGCTCTGGGGATATTATATGGTCACCGTCCATGGTATAGCTCCCCCTTTGCCTCTGGCCCTCAGTCTGTGATTTTGTAAGTCCTTTGTTTTGTAACAGGGTCTAGATTTTTTATAACTCATCCTTGTGTATGCAGAGGTCTTGTGGCAGATTCACCAAGGATGCAAGTGCTCTTGGTCTTTTAGCACTTTTATTTATTCATGAACTGGATTGTTATCAGTCTTTCCCCATTTGTGTTGATGACTTGCTCATCCCCAGGTGTACAGAAATGCAGTAATTCTCATCTGCTTCCCTGTTCTCAGAAAAAAAAAGCATCACCTGCCTTCATCATAGATGCAAGGGCATGCGTCTCCCTGTGAGGAGGGTCTTGGGCCCATTTCTTTCTCCAGCTCTTGCAAATTCCCTATATGCAGGTGATAAAAAGCAAGATTTTCCCAGAATCTTGAGGATTTGGCCAATAAACAGTATCAATGCTGAGACTGTGTGGGTTTTCTGAGATTTCTGAGCTGTATGGTGAGTGATTTTTATCCTGATTTCCTGTTGTCATATGCCTTACGTATATTCACTGTAAACCAAAGGGCTTTGTCATCTGTGTGGCACATTGGTTTAGTTCAAAGTCTCCATTCTTCCTTACCTCTTGGATTGTGCCAAAATAATTCTCTAATTTTAGATAACTAATATGCAAAGTCCTACATTTAGGATGTCAAAGAAATTGTTTCTCTTTTACTTCAAGGCATACCTGGAAAATTTGCAGTTGACATTTTATGAGAATCTAGTATATAAACTCAAATATGAATGGTCAAGCTTTCCTTTAGGGTGGGCCTTCCAGCTTTACCTGAAGTTCTGGAGCAGCCTCTGCTTGCACACAACTTGGAGACCCTTGATTTCCTGTAACCTGTAGACTGTTCAGGTTTTCAGTTGTCCCGCCCTGCTTGTGCTCACTGTTCTGTTCAGGTGTGAATCTCTAACACGCCTTGCACATGCTGAATTCTGTCTCAATATCCGTTTGCAGAGAGCTCAACTTGGCACATTCAGTTTGAAGCTCAAAGGTGAATATCGACTCTCAAAATCATTTTGCAGGCAGTGTCTGCTTTCATCTATCTTACCTATTTCAATCAACCTAATTTCCTTTGCAGAGTCTTAATTGGATGATGGTTTTAGAAAGAAAGCATAGAGCTTTCTTAGAAGACAAACACTTTGGACATTATTTCAAAACACTACTCTGCTTGTTCCATTACCAGGCTACATTAACACAAGGGAAAATCAGGTTATAAATCTGACTTTTCTTCAAGAAACCTCTATAGTAATTAGTGATTTCAGAAGAAAAGAAATATCAAAAACATGAAGTCTGAATGTGTTCACTTCTGTTCCTCTAGCCTTAGACAATCAAAATTCATCTCGAAATAAGTTTTAATAATTTTATTTAAACATTTTGCTAATCCTATGCTAATAGTTTAACATTAATGCAGGAGCAAGATCTCAACAACCCTGACATTTCCTTCGAGCCATATGAGTATATTTTATGACCCCCTTTCATTTGCATCTTTTTAGCTCCAGTACATTCTGCTGATTTCTGCTTTCTTTGCATATAAATTCCCCAATGTTCTGGCAAAGCCCAGCTAAGAAGTTGGTCTAACTAGAAGGATCTGCAAAAGTACTGACACCTCCTGTTCCAAATATGCAAGCAAACGATGGATTTTACATAACAAACTATCCAAATGGCCCAAGTACATTTTCAAGAAATTCGAAGAACTGTCTTAAATTTGATGCAGCTTTAATCACGTTAAACAGACATCATTTCTCTCAAATTTAACCTACTGATTGTGGTAGATATTGATGCAGTATTTGGAAGACTAATTCTATTGAAGAGGAGGCATAGTATTAGTCCAAAATAAGATATGCCAGACTGCCTTACATGAGTTGCCAGCTGGGTCTCCTAAGGCTTTTATTGTATTGGACTACCAACTCTCACAGCTGCATTTCCTGAGGAAATCTAAATCAACTTTTAATTTGGAATGTTAAAAAAAAAGAAATAATCAAACTTGGAAAGAGTACTGCCTAAAACGTTCACTTCAAGTGAAGGTATGTAGGTCTTTCTGGCAACTAAATGCACAGATTTAATGAATGGAGACTAATGTTTCTGAATTTCTTTGATCAAACCATCTCTATTGTAGTAAGGTTTACGTGTGTGTGTGTGTGTGTGTGTGTGTGTGTGTGCACAGCTTTAACTCTTTCCTCATATTCCGTCATCTATCACTTTTCTCTTGTGTTATTTTTGATGCTTTTCTTCCGGCTAACCCTGAATCCTAAAGAATGAGGTACTGTGGCTTTCTATTCTTCCAAAACTCCTTTACCACACAATACCATCCTTCCTCGTTTCTGCTATCACTTTTATTGTGGCATCTCTTCCATCTCTCAAGTTCCACAATACTGTAAGTTATTTTTGAAGCCCCTTCTTGAAGATAGAGGGAGTTCAGGAAAACAAATTCCAAATACTCTCATTAAGTCCCTTACAAATCTCTTTTTGTTTGTGGTACTTCATTACTCCTTCAATCAATGTGTAATATAAGCTTTCCTCCGGTTTATTTTACCTTAGGGTACTCACCTAGCATTTGGGGGGTGGAGAAAAAGTAGCCCAAAAAAGAACTTATTCAGTCAAAAAATTAAATGCCCTCCCTCAAAGCGCTTGAGTGTTATGGAGGTCCATTTGTATCATCTCCCATTCCCGTACATGTGGCTTGGTAAGGTTTGACTCTTTATTACTATTTCTAAATGAAGAATTTCTAGCACTATAAGATTTCCTCTTAGTTTTCAACCTATTTAGCTTCTAGCCAGTTCTAATTGTGTACTTTATGTCTGGGAATTTCTGTTTTTATTTCCCAAGTCTATTTATTATACATACTTCTAATTCTCAACTAAAATATACAAATATTATTTACATAAACCCACTTTGTGGAATTCATACTTTGCAAAATTTATTTTTCTGAAGTTCTTGGATGCATAATAGCAAATAAAATTATCTCTTTTTTTTTCTTGTGCAGTTGATATTTCTTTTACTGTTACATACCATGTAATTGACTCTCAATTCTGTTCAATAAAACTCTCCTAATACTGGTTACCTGATTTTGGATCATTACACAGTAAATAGGTGTCATGCTGCCATGTGGGTTGTTGTGCCCAATATATATATATATATTTTTTTCTCATTTTGAGTGGCATTTTATTTCCACTGTACGCTGGATATTTTCCTTTTGAGCAGAAATTTGATTTTAAAAAGTGGCCATTGAAAAAATATATCATTTTTAGTTCATAATTAATTTTGGATTTGAATTTTAACAGTCTCCTATCTTTGCATCCATTCCTTATTTATTTAATATTTAATTTGTCTTTTTGGATCAAAATGGCATGAAACATAAAAACACTTGGAAAGCGAGACATGGTAGCATTCCCTGTATTTGCTTTCATGTCTATCAAAATTTTGTAAACAAATATTTAAATATATTTAACCCATTTTAATGAACAAACACAAATTAAGTGTATTTTTCATTTATACATTTTTGCTTATGTACTGGATTCTGGAGATTGAAATAGAAAATAAAATTTCTTCTTTGAAGTAAAACAACTACATCAAAGTGATAGAAAACATGAAATAAAGATTTTAACAGAATGTCATTACTATTATAGAGAGAAGGTACTTAATAGGTGCATCTGGTAGGGCTCAAATAACTCAGAAATGAAAGGGCATTGCCTTCACCTCTCTGAATGTAATGTCCCCTGTTTTGCTTCTGCTTTTTGATGTAAGATATCAGAGTTTCTAGAGGAAAGTGTAAACTTGATCCGAAGGGGCTAAAAGTCTGGGATTTTTCCTTCTCATCTTGTGATTTTCATTTATTAGGCAGCAGTATTGGGTCAACAGCATGTTCTCAGCCTGGGTGGCCATTGCGCCTCGTGCCTTTCCTAAGGTTTGCCTGCTTCTCACTTGCTTTAGCATTTGTTATTTGTTAGAGAAATTATATGCCCCAGAAGCTACATGCAGTAAAAGAAAAGCTTGTTATATGCTATTTTATGATGAAAAGTAAATAATGATTAACATGTTTCATATTCATCAGAATAATTTCCTTATGCCTCCATCATTTGGCCACAGGGAATTTCTTTCACACTAAAACCTGTTCTTTGGCTTCACAAATACCGTCTAGCTCCAGGACCCTTGTGACCTCAGCAGTCTGTTCCTCTACTGCTGAAGGAGTGCTTTTCACGGAAGAAAATGTGTTCTGGTTTATTCCTTCACTGTCTCATGCATGAAGCTTTCATAATCCAACATGGAAATTATACATATAGATTAGGGAAGAAAGTGCCCTTCCCAAGTATCATCTGTTTCCTTTCTATCATCTAATCAATCTTAATAGAATGTTCTCAGAATATGAAGTTGGTGTTAATCAGGTTTTGCCAAAAGACTTTCTAATATTGTCAGTTAAGTCTCACTGACCTTTCATGTGTGAGGTTTTTAAAAGTCACATTTTTACCTATCAAGCACAAAACATAATAATTTATATAATATTTGTGACGCATCTAGAACACATTTATGCATCTTTCAGGACGCAGTGAAAAGGTCTCAACATTACCCTTCACATTATCTGTGACATTTATGGTCTTTTGTGATTTAGAATATTTTGTATGAGACATATGTTTCATTTTAAAACATATTCTCCTTTACGTTAGACTGTTCTTACCAGGTAACAGAGAAATCAATGGCATTAACGTTGGCTATTTCAGGTGGATTTTTTTTTTATAGTGAATACATGTGAATTATTTACCTTCTAAGCAAAACTCTAAAAGGACTATAATGGAGAGGTTAGACATGTCATGCATTTGGACTTCAGAGGAACACATAAAGGAGATGAACAATTTATTAAGTGGGTTTAAAAGAATGTATTAAACATTTGGATAATGGATTCTTTTTATGCTGTTATCAGTAAATTCATTTTTCTCATGCAGTGAATTCTCTTGAGATTCATAGCCTCCTCATAAACCTTGCTGTGAATGTTCAACCTCACATTTCAAATGCTATAGAATTCTTTATGATAAGAAATGTCGTCCCAGTAGGATCGCGAATGTGGTGATTATTCTCTGTATTTCCGTTCTGGTGATCTTACCTCCCACATACAACATATGGAGTCTCACTTAAGTCCTTGATTATAAATTTCTTTCTTTCATCTTAGGGAAGGGTCTACAGAGTGTTCAGGGTCTCACTATTAGATTGGACTCGTATGATCCTCCTGTTTACAGCTTCCCAAGAGCTGGGATTACAGGCACGCGGCACCACGCCCAGTCTCAATTGCCATCTCAGCGAGCCCCTGGGGAGGGGACAGCACAGCAGGCCGGGATTGAACCCTTGGCCCGTGAGCCTGCTTGCAGGTGCTTTAATCTGCTGAACTGTTTGGCCAGCCTTAGCTGCCTTAAGGGCAGGTCTGGTAAGGCATGTGGAACTGTGAATCAAACCCTAGTACCCTGCACTTGACTGCGTTTGCATAAGCAGACAATTAAACAACTGAGCTAACCAGCAGGCCCCCTTGATTATAAATTTCATCAGGATTATTTTATTTCATTTTTATTTTTATTTGTCTATGTTTTGTACCAGGAACCGAATTCATGACCTCACATTTGCCAGGCAGTCACTGTACCCCCAAGCTATATCCCCAGCTGTCATTATTTTAAAACATACATATGTATCCTGTGTGTCTATGCGCTTAGGTAGAAATGTGTAGTCTCAATATAATTCCCCCTTAAGGTAAATAATCCTTCAAAAGATTGGGGTATGGATTTGGTTATATTTCATTAAATTTGTCTGGATTTTACTATAGAATATCTCAAAATCTAATAAATGCTATGAACATGTAAGATATTTTGATTTAAAATAAGGCTCTTTTTGTTATTTCTAAAAAGAATATCACAATTTTGTTTTAATATAAACCTTGAATCATTGGATAGATTTTCAGGTAAGTAACAAGGTAATAACAAAGAATCCACAGAAAATATTCTCATTCAGTGTAAAAATTCCATATGCCGGTATTTAAAATCATAAAGATATTAACTATGACATTTAAAAATATTTGAGTATTGCTAGTATTTTTAAACTATATGACATGCTTTCCCAAGAATTTAGTATATCAAATAACCATTTACTAAGCACGCAATGGCAAAATGTGAGAAATAAATTCAATACCAAATTTGTCTTAAATGCCTCGCATATGCAAGCACTGAGGTAAGTGCCATATTATGGTGCATTCAATAATGAACATAATTCACTACCTGTCAGAATAGCTAAGAAATTAAAAACAAGCATTTTGATAAACACACAAGAAAAAATTAAAATAATAGAAGAGAGATTTTAATGTTGCTCATGCTTTTTGTTTAAAGTAGATTGTCAGGGGACTGTGTGCCCAACTTAATGAATGACGTCCAGATTGCTGTTCCCATAAATGTCCATGACATCCACAGTAGGGGGAATGAATACTGTTAAGTCTCACACTTCCCATTAAATTCTCCGGCCCAGAAATGACACATGTCATTTCCATCTGCAACTCAATAGCTCAAATAATCCATAGCCAGCTCTCATTTAAAAGCAGCAGAAGTGTACACAGAAGGAGGAAATCAGCAGTGAGTAGTGGGAAGGCCTGACCAACATGTACCTCCTTGTGAAGAATGATCCGTCCAGGCAAACACACATGACAACAATCACTGGCTCATTCCTGTGAGATTGTGTTCATTAAGAACAATGAGGAGCATAAGGACATAGTGGATTTCAAACTTAAACTTCAAGGTATTAGTTGTAGAGGAAAAGAAAAGATATGTTTGAGATTGACACAGGTATGCCAGAAGAAATCAGTGAGTACTGTACTATCATGGTCTCATTGTTGTTTGTAGTTTCCATGACTCTGAAGGCAGAGTCCAAAATTAGATATCACTTTCTGTTCAGCCTGCGGGAAATGCTTTCGTGGGCAATGGTATCAGAGGAGAGTAAATGTGTAAGGGACAGAAAAGCCACACACAGGAAGTGAACGAGACTGATTCCAGGCAGTGCACCTCTCTTTCTAACAACACAATGCTGCTGCAACAGTTTCTTTTCTGAGACCTAACCCAACCTTTCAGGAGTGCTCTAATCCTTTCCAGGCGAGGATCTCCCATGACCTCACCACCTTCCACTACAACCAACCTCTTAAGACTCCACCACATTTCAATCTTTCCATGTTGGACCCAAAGGTAGGGGGGAAAACTGCATCAGAAGTATCAACAGGGAAAGAAAAGCACTACTGACATTCCACAGTGCTTCTTCTACAAGATGGTCTCTATATTCACTTGTATCAGTGGTTAGATTTTGTGATTGATGCATTTTATTTTATAGAAACAATCTACAGTTCGCATTTAGAATGTATGGTATTTTAATTTCAGAGAGTAGTTGTTACATGAAACAAATCTTGAGGAATCAGTGAACTAAAATAGAGTACTGAAAGTGAAAAAATAATGTTGGGGGAATTAATGGTTTTTGTTCTACTGTCCTATTTGTACATGTTTTGCAAAACAAGTGACTGAGATGGAAAATGAAGAACTGTCACTGGGCTGAATCAGCTGGCTCTGATGGGGCAGGCCCTTTTCTCAGAGGGAGCTGCCAGGCCTCTCTCAAGAAATGGAGTGGGGGTGGAGGTTGTCAGAATCAAGAAGGACAACCTGACTGAGTTAGTTTGTAGAAATGCAACTTTCTAAGAAAAAAAAAAGTCCCCTGTGTTGCACCTCTTTCTGTGAGAATCTGCCCCACCAGGAAGATATAAACTGAATGATTTTTGTCTTAGAAGAACACACTTTCGTTTCAATGGCCCCTGGGACGTGCTGATATGGCGATTAAGACTTAGTGTGGAGGGGCACGCGCCTGTAATCCCAGCTCTTGGGAGGTGCTAAACAGGTGGATCACTATGAGTCCCATCTAGTAGTGAGACTCAGAACACCCTGTAGACCCTTCCCTTAAAAGAAATACAGAATATTAAATTGGAAGAATCGAGGGATAGACATCATCGTTGTCAAGCAAAAAGCAGACAAGATAGAAAATTTGAAGTACAATAAAAATCAGGTGGCCAGTAAAACCAAGTACTTCTTTTGAGGAGTAAAATGTAGCCAGTAAAGCGTTCCAGAGAGCTGAGGTTGTCGCGGTGCAAGGGTATAGAAGGCATGGGCTGAAATCCGATAGGCTGAACAGACTCTGAGCATTTCTAACCTTCTCTGAGCCTCATTTCTTTCAACTATGAAATGAAGACAGAAAAAAGATACAAAAGGAGTTAAGAATGACCACTGTTTCACAAAACCACTTATATTCTGTGAAAATTTCAAGTTCTTAGCATGTTGCAATGTCTAGAAATTTACTTTTTTCTTCCACATCCTAAAATGCTGCAACATGGAGTTCAAGGTTACAATAGCCATTAATATATAACTCATTCTGAGCAGATAAGTCATTGTCAAATACAATAAACTAGATTTAATGTCATGAGGGTAACTTAGGTAGGGGCAGAATAAAAGAATATGTAGTATACAGAGGATGAGAGGAGAATATAGGACAGAGAACAGTGTCAACGGGAGAAAGGTCTATCACACAAGATTTAGTGGCTTCAGGAGAAGTTACATGATGAAGCTACCAACAAAGATTTGCTGGCTACATTAAAAGCAATTAGGGCTGGGGAGATAGCTCAGCCGTCTAAGCGCCCGGCTGGAAAGCACAAAGAAAGGGGTTCCATCTCTGGAACCACATGTATGCCAACCCAGGCACTGAGTCAACCCTGAAACTGGGCATGGTGGTGCACACCTGTAATCCCAGTGCTGGGGAGGCTGAGAAAGGATCACTGGGAGTCCGAGCTGCGTAGCGAGACCCTGTACCAGACAGACAGACAGACAGACAGACAGACAGACAGATAGATAGATTTTAAAAAATAAAGGCAAGTAAAGCAGGTGTGTTTCAACTGTGATATGCTATATTGTAGTTAGTATCTGCAATATACTATCTAACACGGTCACTTTGCTTTTCTTCTTTTGTACCAGGGATCGATTTCAAGACCTTGCACTTGCCAGGCAAGTGCTTACGCTACTTATCCCCTGCTCAAGGCACTTTTATACCGATTATATATTCTCTACTAACTCATTATCAAGAATTATTAAGTGATATATGTTTGAACTTCCAACCATATAAATATTTTGGGGTTAGCTCATATTTATAATTATCTTTCTAGAATAAATGATCATTTTCTTTTATTATTCTCTCAATTGACATCCTTAGGGTAAAAGTCACACTGCCAGTAATCCTACTCAGAATAATACTTTTGATGAATATGAACACTCTTTTTTTTTTTTTTTCCAGTACTGGGGATTGAACTCAGGACACTGTGCTTGCCAGGCAAGTGCTTATTCGACTGAGTTATCTCCCCGGCCCTGTGAACACTCTTTTCTCTTCATTCATGTCACTTTCTGGAGCATTTTTATAAGTCTTTTGTGAGTTTTTTTGTTGTGTATGATTAAAAAAATGCTGTAAATGATGTGGTTAAGTACCTGTTATAGAAATGCAGACTTCTGAAAATACTGTTCTGTGTCCTTATCAACCTTTTCGCTGGATCTAGCTCAATCCAATTTCTAGCTTTGTCCCCAAGAGAGAATGAACATGAATTCTAAACATTATGAATCAGCTCAGGGTATTAACACCACTAAGACAAAGCAAGTAAAGACAATCTTGAATGAGGACTTTCAGGGACAGGGTACATAACTCAGCAACATAGGTGCCTGACTGGCAGGCACAAGAACCTGGGCTTAATTCCCCCCCGCAAAAAAAAAAATTCTGCTGAAAAAGGACTTTGAAGAGCTGTCACAGAAAGTGGTAAGAGCAATGGGCTTAGTTTGAAACAAGAGACAATATTTTGAGTGGGATTGATGACAACATCTTTATTCTACTTTTTTTAAAATAAGCACATTCTGTATTTTTTGTCACACTTCATATAATATAAATATATTTCTACTCCAGCACATCATTCCTGAGCATGCTAATGGAACTATTCCCCATCAGTGTGAGTTATGGGTACCTTTTATGCTTCTATTCTGATCTCAGTGGTTCAGCGTCATGGGCATTCTTGTCTAGGGTCTGTAAGGGCTTCATACAGAACATTATGTCGATGGACTTACCATTGCCAAATGACCATGTGTTGGTTTGATGGTTTACAGTATTTCGTGTGTATCACGCCTCACACAATCTCATGAATAGGCATGATTCTGTCTTCTTTTTTTATATAAGAGAGTACATAATATGATTAAAACAGAAAATAACACAAGTGATGCCGATTTTCATCTAACAAAGTTATATGACTTTTGAAGTATTTGTTATAATACATAGTGTTGTGTTCCAACCAGTTAGTCATATTACCAGATATATGCAGGTAAAATTGGAAGAAGAAAGAAAGAAATGTAAAAGAAATTGAGAGAAAAGTACAAACAATTCAGAAAAGGAGACAAAACAAGTTAAGAATTATCTGTTCCTTTCCATAGACCAGCAGAAATGCACAGTGCAGTTGTCCAAGTCATCCTGCTTACATCCGGCTCACATACACTGATAAATCTCTTTTCCCCACTCCTTTTCCTGCCCTTTTTCTCAGGTCAGTAACTCTTTCCTTTTGAATAAATTCATTCCCTTTTTCCAGTATCTACTGGACCTTCAGATTCCATTTTCTCTTTCAAGTTCTCACACCACATGCCTCAGTCTTTACTTCAAGGCAAGCATATTACATCTGGGCTGGTGCGTTAAACTTGCCTTGTACTCTGTGGACACTTGGATTCGTGGACACTGGGATTCATGGACACTGGGATTTGTGGCCACTTTTCTTTCTGCCAAGAAACTCCTAGCTATCAGCAGTGACTCTCGGCAGGGACTCTGTATGCACCCTCCGCACATGGCTCTTCGTGCCCCAGGTTATGCCATGAGAGGCATGAACGCATGGACTTGGGCCATCCACAAATCTCTCCCTTTAGCACAATCTCTAGCTCATAATGCAAATTCAACACACATATCTTTGAAAAATTAGATGGTTTGTTTTTTCTTTCTGCTATATATTAATTTTTACATTCCGGAATCAATTTTTTTTTTGTTCACTCATGCTAATTGTGAATGAAAAGTACAGTCATGTGTGGTAGAGCATAACCCTCATTACCTCTCTCTGGGAAGCTGAGGCAAGAAGATCAGAAGTTCGAGACCAATCTGGGAAATTTAGCAACTTATTCTTCAAATCCTTGTTTAATTTATTTTGGGAAAATTTGATCCAAATTAATATAATGGATAATTTCCTAATCTGTGCCCTCTGCCAATGCTACATTTTTATCCTTGGACATGACCCAACGTAAACACAATAACAGCAGCCTCACTACAACTCTCTCCAAATAGTAACTCCTCATGATTCTGTCTCAGTCATTCAGGCCTACTAATAATTCCTTTGAAAGGTAAAAGCTGTCTTGTGTAGCTTCTCGGAATGCAGCTTTACTTCTCATGTATTAAGGCTCTAGGCTTTTCTAGATAGCTAAATCCAAAGCACTACTCAAAATTTAATTAATTTATCAGACAAACTCTCCTAGGTTATAGACCCTGGCTAAGAGAGTGACTAATGCATCTCCCTTTAAGTAGGGTATACATACAAATTTTTACCAAGTGTCTTACTTCTCTGTATATAATTTTGTCTTCCAGATTTGAATGTACACTCCAATAGGGAGCAAGAGTGCGAGATTATTATAGAATTCATATAGATAGGGTCAGACAATTATGCTAGCCTAACAGACAAGATACACTAACATTCTACGGTATATCATCTCTGGAGACACACTGTGATATTTTTAAGTTTAAATGTCCCTCATGTATTTTATAATCATTGCCATCCCTCTGAGTAAGAGCTACAAATGTCCCTGAAAGAATATCAAGACATAGGTCTGGAATGAGGAAAATAAAATGCTAAATCTATTCTGACAAGTGTGTAGTTAGAACCTAAGTGGGATTTCTCAAATAAATGTGTTGATTAATTATAAGAGAAACTTAAAGGAACAGTATAGTATTACATGTTAAGAAGACTTATAAAAGTATTGCTACTAGATAATACACTTGACTATAAGGACTAAAATTAAAAGATAAAAGTAAGCAATATGCACTTCACTTTCAGAACAAAATTTTAAGCATATAGTACATTCTGTAAAATGAAAAGGAATAAGGTTTGATGAAGAGGATATTCTAAAATTTTTCTTCTAAATATAGTTTTACCTTTAATGGACACATAGCAATTTTATATATACTGTAAATAGAGTACAGTATGATATTTCATTACATGTATGAAATTTATAATGAGTAGACCCACAAAAAGACTGATTCCATACAGATGGTTATCAGTAATCTATACTCAGAACACTAGAAATCTTTTATAATTGATATTTTGAAATGTTATTGTAATAGGTCAGGGGTCTATGTCAGCTGCATAAGCACCTGCCTGGCAAGCACAAGGTCCTGAGTTCAATCCCCAGAACCAAAATAAATAAATAATTAATTAATTGAGGTTGCCAGGCACCTTCGTATCTCTGAAGCATCCTATCTACACCACCCACCCCTCCGTTGCCCATATGCTTTCCAGGATCTTCTAATCACTATTCTGTTTCTACTTCTGTGAAGTGAAGTATTTAGAATATTTATTTCCCAATAAAGAAGTAAAGCACACAATATTTGTCTTCCTATGCCTGATTTATGCATTTTAATGATTCTAAGACCCATATGTGTTCCTGCAAATTACAAAATATGCATTGTATGGCTGAAATATTTAGTATATATAAGTTATATGTTTTATTTACCCACGTACTTGAATGCAGACCTCTACATTGATTGCCTGCCTTCACTACTGTGGACAGTATTGATATTAACAGATGAATGTACATTTCTCTCCAACACAGATATCAATAGCTTTGGATACATACCTAGCAATTGCATTGTTGGACCATATGTGATGCCTACTTTTAGTTTTTGAAGGAAGTTTAATATTTTCTGTCATGGCTACTATCAATCACAATTGCCATCAACAATATAAAAATATATGAGAGTTGCCCAATGTCTATGTCTGTCTTCTTTTTTTTTTTTTTTTTTTTTTTGGTTTTGGTTTCTGTAATAGGCATTCTAACTGGGATGATGTGGTGTCTCATTGAGATTTTGATTTGCATTCTCCAATGATTAATGATTTTAAATCTTTTTAAAAATGGTTTAAAACCGTTTAAACCCTTAAAAATTTTTAAACCTTTAACAAACATTTTCTATCATAATTTTATAAACATCTATTTAGGACCATTTTCATTGTTTTATTTATTTGGTACAGGGACTCCAAGGTCTACAGGGTCTCACTATGTAGATTGAACTTGTAGTGATTCTCCTGTCTTCAGCTTCCCAAACTCTGGGATTATAGGCTTGTGCCGCCATGCCCAGTCTCCCTTTTTCATTTTTAAATCAGATTATATGTAGTGTCTTCATTTTATCAATTATTTCATTTATAATACACAAATTTCCTTATGATATAGTATAAGTTGTTAGAATCTGCTTTTATACAGGCACTTTGAGGTCATATCATAAAAAGACAGAACGAACGAACGAACGAACGAACGAACGAAAGAAAGAAAGAAAGAAAGAAAGAAAGAAAGAAAGAAAGAAACTTCCTCGAATGTGTTGGCAAATTTATTAATAAAAACTATTTAAAATAGAGATAATAAGCATTAAGTTTAAAGATATTTCCTGTGTTTTCCTATTTTGTCAAGCGGGACCATAGTTTTGGTTTTTAAGTTCTTGATCCATTTTGAATTTAATTTTTTATATGGTGCATGATAGAGACCTTGTGTCTTTTCTCTTAGCATGAATATCGACTTTTCCTAGAATTGTTTATTGAAGACATTTTGGTTTATCAAATGTGTGTTCTTATTGGCACAGGGATGAATCAGTTGGCTGTAGATACAGAGAGTTACTTTTGGATTCTCTATAGTCTTCCCTTTGTACGTGCATCTGTTTTTACACTTGCAACATAATGTTTTGGTTAATAGTGCTTTTTGAAGTTGATACTGTTTAAGAATGCATATTTGCAGTACATAAGGTTACCGCTACCATTAGCAGTTTACCCATGTATAGGGCACATCTCATTCCTCATCTGTCCCCTACCCCTCCTGGCTCTCCCTACTCCAAGTCCTGGTCCATGCCCCATTAGCAAAAGTCCTTTGCTTTTTATTATGCTTTAAAACCAAGAGTGATAGTGCCTTCCGCTTTGAGTTTAATTCTGAGGATGGGTTGAGCCTTTATGGTTTCCTATAAATCTTGCAATTCCTTATTCTAGTTTTGAAACATCATTAAAATTTCAGGAATTTAAAGGAATTATTTTCCTTGAGTAATATGATCTTTAAAAATATTAATTCTTTCAATCTATGCAAAGAGGATGTCCTTTCTTATTTTAGTGATTTCCTCAATTTCTTTCACTAATGTTTTACAATTTTCATCACAAACACCAACTTCTATGATGGTTAATGTTCATTACAATATTATTGGGTAGAAGGACAACATGATAAATTAATTAAATCTCAGTTTAAGTGTTTTCACCCAGTTGAACTGAAAGAACATGTTTCTGGGTGTGGAAAAGGCATTTGAGGATTGTCACCCAGGAGGCATAAAATGAGAATGGGTATTTGAGCAGTTTCTAAGATTTAGCTATTACAAACTGCACCACTACTTTTTTTAAAATTAATTTTACTGAGAAACAAATAGCAATGAGACAGTTTCAAAACAGGTTAGTAGGACAGTTATAATAATTAATACATTGCATATTGTTGTCTTTGTAGTAGTTATTCATAGTACAAGATGCAGACAGGATATCCTGTCCAAACACTATTAGTACAAATCTTTCTTCTCATTGAATTAAGAGAAAGGAGCTGTATACCTATCCTAACTATTTTGTATATACAGATACAAAATATTCCTTAATTTATATCCCCTTTTTTGTTTAGTTTTCTCAAAGATGGGTATTCCACTGCCATTTAAATATTGTAGGTGTGTGAATTCAGCAAAATAATCCAATAGTCCAGTAGTCCATAATAGTTGTGGGTTTTTCATAGGACTGGCAATGTCAGAAGTTGTTGACCTGAACCTTTTACAGCTCTGCACCACTATTAACATGGGTGAGCATATTTTGCTGTGGTATGATGCTTTTAATTCCTTTACAATACCAAGAAAGGGAATAGGTGGATGAAGTGAAACCTCTAGGTTTACTTTTTGAGGTCTCTTCACACTGATGTCTACTGTGGTTGGGTAAGTCTACACTCCCACAAGAATGGATAAGGGTTCCATTTTCACCAGAGTCCCTTTGGTACTTGTTATTGTTAGATTTGCTGATAACACCTATTCTTTCTGGGGTGACATGAAATTTCAGCATTGTTTTAATTCACATCTCTCAAATGACCAGTGATACTGAACATTTTTCAAATATTTATTTGCCATTTCTACCTCTTCATCTGAAGAGCAGCTATTCATTTCTGATTCCCATTTTTGAATTGGAGCTTTAAATTTGGAAAATTTGATTTTTTAAAAAAATTATCTGTATGTTCCCAATAGTAACACTTCATCAGAGGAATAGCGAGAAAACATTTTTTTTCTCACCCAGTAGGTTGTATCTTCATTATCTGGATAGATTCTCTTGTTGTATAAAACTTTTTTTAAAAAAAGGATGAGATCCCCGTTGTTGATATTTTGGAATATTTCCTGTGCAATTACGATTTTGCTCATAAAATCTTTTCCTACATCAATGACTGCAAGAGTGCTATTTGATCTTTCAGCAGGTTGAGTGCTTCAGTTTTAATATTTGCATCTTTCATCCATTTCAATGTTAATTTAATGCATAGTGAAAAATAGGAGTTTAGTTTTATCTTCAACATTTGGAAAGCTGGGTTTTCCAGAACCATTTATTCAAGAAGGTATTTGGCTTCTTTTTCAAAGACAAGATGGCTGAGTGTGTTTAGAGTGACTTGTGCTTGTCTAACATGTGCATTCAGACTCGGGTCCTTTTCTGGTGAGTAACATGCCTTTTTATTACAACAGCTTTGTAGTATAATTCCACGTCAGAATTCATAATGCTTTCTGCCATGCCTTTGTGGTCCAAATTACTTTTTCTATACTAGATCTCTTTCAGATCCAAATGAACTTTGGAATCATTTTATCTAATTCTGTGATTTATGCTGTGAGTATTTTGATCAGGATTGTGTTAAATGTGTTTAGCATTTATAAGTATAGCTATTTTCACTATATATATATATTTTTTTTTTTCTACCCAAGAACAAGAGATATTTTTGGTATATTCTTCGATTTACCATTTTCTGATATATTCTTTGATTTTCTTTTCAGAGTACTGTAGCTTTTAATGTATAAGACTTTTATTTTCTTCATTAGATTGATTTTTAAGTACTTATTTATTTGGATGCTATTATGAAAGGTGACGTTTCCCTAATTTCTTCATAGTGAGTTTATTATTTCTGTGCAGGAATGTTAGTGATTTTTGAGTGTTGACTTTGCATGCAGCTATACTGCTTATCTGCTTATCAAATCTTGAAGTCTTTGTTAGACTTTTTAGGGTGTTTGGCTTCGAATATCATGTTATCTTTAAACATTTGATGAAGATTTTTGTACATATATCCAATGGTTTACTACTGTGCCATAAGCAAGGATGAGTTTGAGATACTTCTAGTTAAATGAATGCTCCTTGAGACCATACATGAAATAAATTGGACACACATGTTTAAATACCATATTGTTTCTCTGGGGTGAGAAACCAAAAGGGTAAATAAGCATCAAAATAGATAATGGAGATTGGTAAATGAGGAGCAAATGTGCAAGAGAAACATTACACAGGGTGGGGGAGGGACAAGAAAAGAGAGAATAGAAGGATAAAAACGGAAACAAGGCTTTTGGAAATACGGAGAACACGAGGGAGTTGGAGGGAGAGGGCCATGGGAAAAAGAGGAAGCAAGATATATTATGTCCTGGTCCAAATTCCTCACGATGAATGTTACCTTTCTGTAACAAAATGTACCAATAAAAATAATTAGGAAAAATTATCTATTGCTCATGCAATAAATAAATAAATAAATAAGAAATGAAGATCACATGCTGCTAATTTCCCAAGAGAGCTTGGTCGCGGTTGCTTTCTTGACATAGACTGTACAGTTCTTGTCCTCAGAGGAGCTCTGGTCCTTGCTGCCGCTGGTTAAGTTGTTGAACTCATAAATTTGTCATAACAACACATAGCTGATGAAGATCATATTCTATAGTAAGTATATTCTAAGACATATTTTTTGTTTGTTTGCTTCTTTATTGCTTTAGCTTTTGTTTGGTGCTGTTTTGAGTGGTACTGCTGTCTTTACTTATTTCTCAACAATTTCATTCATGATATAGAAGAATCTGTTGATGTTTCATGTTGATTGTATATCTTGCAACCTTAGTGAATTTGTCAGTTCTTATTGTTTGTGGAGGCTTTAGATTTTGTGTGTGTGCGTGTGTATAAAATTACATCACGAGCAAAAAGAGACACTTTGACTTCTTTATTTTGTAAGGTTTTATTCTTTTCCATGTCTTATCTACTTCGCTGAGATATTTGATACTACACTGAATAAAATCTGTGAAAGTGAACATTATAATATTTAAATAACAGAAGATGATATTATATCTTGATATTTAAAAATATATGAAGATAATATTTGCATATAAAAAGTAGCCATTTTAAGAATAAAACTTGTTACTGTAATTTTACTCAGTTATTTATTCCCAAATATACAACTTTTTCACCCAGTAAGATCTCTCTACTTTCTGATATGGAGAATTACATATATATATATATGATCCTTTGTGACTCCATCTTACTTTTCATAACTTTTTAAATTTTGCAGTTGTTTTAATGTTGTAGTATGTGTCAATTTTCTAAAAACTTATTAAAAACCTCAGTCTCAAATTCTATTTGTCACAATTTCCAGTCTTCATCTTTATTTGAATTTTTAATGGATTTATGCTTTGATTACTGAGTACATCTCTATATTTTCTTTTCCAAATATTACTTAAATCAAAGAAAGCATTTACATTTTACAATTCGTAAGTATGTAATGAATTGGGAACACCATGCTTTATCCTTATTCCATCTTGTGCAAAAAAGATGAATCCTTGGTACCATTATACTTTCTTGAGCAGCATAAAGCAATCACAGTACTAAGGCACAGTACGTACTTCACAGCTTCTTCTTCTTCTTCTTCTTCTTCTTCTTCTTCTTCTTCTTCTTCTTCTTCTTCTTCTTCTTCTTC
>NW_004524582.1:18302559-18320430 GCF_000260255.1 Octodon degus
CAGAGTGTTCAGGGTCTCAGTGCATAGATCGGACTCATAGTGATTCTCCTGTTTGGAGCCTCCCAAGTGCTGGACTATAGGCACACACCACCACGCCCAGGCTCAATCGCCATCTCAGTGCACCCCGTGGTCAGGGAAGGGACATCAGGCCTAGAGAATCGAACCCCCAGCCCCTACACTTGCTTTCAGATGCTTTATTCCGTTGAGGTATTTGGCTGGCCTTTTAGGTACTCTTTGACCACAAAAAGCACAGGCCTCTTAAGAAGTTTGATAATCCTCATTTATATTCGTTAGGAACAGAAAAATTGGTAAAAACATACTGAAGGTAACATGATTTTTAAAATTAGGAAAATGTAAGGTAAATTATCTTTTATGATTGAAATGTAAATGAAGTAATATTTCACTATTATGTGACTATTTTATGTTTTTATTGCTACTGAATTATTACAAAACACATTGAAGAAGACAAACTAAGAATAGAAAAATGACAAATATTTTATGAATTATGGATAAGTGTCTCCTACAATTGTTAACTGAAGCTAAATATTAAAGAAATTCAGACTAGATTGTTAATTAGGAAATTTTATTCTAACCTGTTATACTCATCAAAATGCCACTATATGGGCACATTCTCAATTTATTATTTTAATTCCCATCTCTAAATACATAAAGAGTTGAGGTAGGGAGATAGCTCAGTGGTCTATGCACGTACCAGGCAAGCACAGGGACCCAAGTTTGATCTCTGGTACCATATGCACTGCTGTGCTGGCTCCCAAACCAGTCACATTGGTGCAAGAGTATAATCTCTGAGCTGTGGAGGCTGAGACAAGAGGATCACTATGAACTGTGTGGTGAGACCATGTTTAAAATTTTAACAAAATCTATCTATCTATCTATCTATCTATCTATCTATCTATCTATCCATCTATCTATCATATTTTTCAGGGAATGAGAATCAGAAGATATATCAGATCGTAGCTCTGACCCTGGAGTATGTGGACCTGATTCAGCTCACTGGGGTGCTTCACTGAAAGTCTGATCATCCTCCTAAGCCTCACTTTCTTCAGGGCACTTAATCTAAGAACTGTTCCTCAAGAGAGGGTGTGGACTATAACCTATGTAGTGTGGAGCACTTCCTCCTAGAAAATAGGCACTCTGTTCAAGGGTAAGGCAGGAAATCCCTGCAGTAAGGAGTCCATGGGCTTACCCATGGCTGTTACTACTGACAGAACATTTTCTCCTGGAAATGATTTTCACTTTGGAAACCTGCATGGTGCCAAGCCAAGCATACAAATGGATGACAAATGGATTTGCTTAGCATCACTCTCATTGTCTCAGGCTAAATACTTCACCTTTGAGAATTTTAATCTCTGTTCTATAAAACAAGAATAATGATGATTATCTTGTTCTGCAAGAACTGAGAAAAGGAGGATTCTGAATGAACTTTGCCTTGAATACTGTATGGTATCTCCGATTATTAACACTGAGTTTCCATCACTAGAATTACCATCATCCCTCTTCTTCCTTTACAAGTAAGATTTTTGAGATGAAGCCGGTAAATCCAAAATAATTACTGAATAATCTGAGCAAAATCCTGGTTCAAACTGTGACCAGCCACATGCTCTTTTGAATGTTCAGTATGACTTGAATTCCTTGTTTTCATAATGATGGTGACATTTGCTTCTAGGAATGATTGACACATTAAATGAAACACTACTTAGTGCACTGCCAATATTTTCTGAAATGTGGTAAGTATTCAAGAAAGACATTATTATTCAAAATATTAGTTAGATTTGTTCCTATTCCTCTTAATTCTTCTACTTTGAAAAATAATTTTAAAAATAATATATGACAGTTATTATTATGGAATAGTTTACTATCATTAGAATGATTTGCAGAATCTTTGAGGAAAAAGAAGAAAAATAAATTGCCATAGTTGGTGTGTGGATGTCCTCCCAAAGCCTCATACAATTATGGAGAGTGGACTTTTCCCCGAGTAACTGAATCTAGAGCATGTGATTGATTTGCAATGAAATTGTGGGATTAAGGGTGCGAGTTCTACACTCATCCTAGTGCTGGTAGCCTGCATGCAATGCAAAGAGTGGAGGAAAAGAGACTTGTCTATATCTCTCCTTTCTTCATTGTTTTTGCTATCTTCTGCTACCATGAACTGTTGCACCTCTGCCACGGGCCACCCTACCTTGGAGCCAGCTATTTACTGAAACCTCCACAACCATAAGCCAAATACACCCCTTCCCATCTTTAACTCCAGGTGTCAGTTATTTTGTTCCAATTACAAAAAAGTAACTAAGACAGTCAAGAAAATAATAATGGTAGCTCTTACTATGTGAGACCATGAGCATGGTTATCATAAACTACAAATGGATGAGTTCTGATTGGGTTGTATTTCCACATCATTATGGGTGTAGAATTCTCACCTGGTTGATGAGAATATTCGACCAGGAGCAATGCTTCTTTCCTTAGAAAATGATCCTCTAAAAGGTACAAACTCTATGTTAGTAGAGGAATGACCTAGAAATGTTGATAAAGATGAGTGTGAAGATTTTCAAAAGCAGTAAGAGAAATAAAAATGACAGTGCATGCTTGATAGGTGTGCAAGTAATATTTGTCATACAGCAAGGAAATAGACAACATTTCTGGGAAGCGAGGTCCATGGGTGATATCAGCAGCTGTGTGGATCCTGAGAGACTGTGAGCAGTGTCAAGACCATCAGCAGTAATAAATTAGAGGTTACGGGATCACTCTGCTCATCAGTCACTGTCACTGGTGATGAATGTCTTGAGGGGAAAGGTCAGTGGATGAGAGGGGACTGGCGCAATCCACGGGAACAGCACTTTCCTGTTAAACAGGAGGTTCTTGGAATACAGACACATGGTCATTAAATCTGTCATGTCAGTGAGCAAAGGCCAAAAATCAAATCAGAGTGAGCATTAGGAGAGTTTTAATGAACTAAAAAAAAAAAGGCTAAAACATAGAGGTGTTTTTGACGAAACTTTTCATTGTGGAGAATTTACATGAAAATGCAAACGACTGTTTCACAATGTACTCCTTAAAAAAAAAAAGGTTCATGATGCCTGAACAATAGGAAAATGAGCTTTTTTTTTTCTTTGTAATTGTTTAGATCCCTGTGATCAGAGTAAGCTAATGGAGCTAAAAACACAGTGTATGACAGGTCAAGAGTTTGGGTGAACAAAAGCAGTGTGGAGAATTGAACAAAGCACAATTTTAAATGAGTGCATGCTCCTGCGTGAGCGGGACTGAGTCAATTTATACAGTGAGAGTAGATGCTTGGATGTGTTTTGGGATCAAGGACAAATACAAGTATCAGGCAAGGCCTAATGGTGACAGAATGTATTGGAAAAAAACAGAAAATTTTGCAAATTGATAATAACCTGAAAAATATAGACAGGGAATTCTATTTCAGCATTACTGATAAATAAATTATGTATATCAAGCATTTAATAGAGTTTATAGTAAAATGAGGTGCATATGATGAATTAAATGGCCATGCTCTCTACATGAACATGTGCAAAGATATCTTGAATCTCAGGCAGGCCCAGGGCAGGTGCCAGATACTGAGCAATGGCCCAAATACTCCAAGTCCCAACCTTTTAGAACTTCTATGGAAAATGACAGATGATAAATAAGAGTGAACTTAGTGGATGTGACAGTGAAGTGTACAGAAGTACAGAATTCCAGGAAGCACTGCAGGGAAAGACTCTGAGTTTAAGAATTTGTGGGGGAATTGTGATTTTTTGTGATGGGGCATCCTGGTGAAGAAAAACAAGGGAACCATTTGGGCAATAGGAGAAACTCACTTCGCATTGAGGCAGTGAGTGGAGTCCCCAAAGGAGAGCACCATGGCTGACACAGAGAGCAGGAACAAGGGCCTGGAAGAAAGTCCAAAGAAGGAGCAGTGGGCTGAGTCAGGCAGGCTCCAGAGCCAACTGAAGGACTTCAGCTGGAGAGAAATGGGTAACCTTGAAGGCAACAAGGAAGAGTATTGAGGTAGACAGACTGTTACAGATCCTCTTTTCAATGAGTCTCGAAGGATGCGCAACCTGACTCTCCACAATACCATGAAGAAGGTGCCATTCCTACCCCATGCTAATCAGGAAGGGAAATAGAAGCTCACAGTTTAAGCAGTTCACCAGTCTCGCAGGACTATCTAGTGGCCAAGCTGGATGTCAGATCCAGGCAGGTTATGTCCTTTTAATTTCTGGCTGTTTCTGATAATATGACTTTCTTCAATGATATTAGTACATTATTTTTCCTCTTCTGATTTGCAACTTCTATATTCAGCACATTCTCTCACTTGAACATCTCAACAATTCTTTATTATTAATATACATCATAATATTAATATTTTCTTTTTTATGTATTTGGTACAGGGTCTCACTACACAGCTCGGACTTGTAATAAACCTTGTGTTTTCAGTCTCACCAGCACTGGGATTGCAGACATGCACCACCATGCCCAGTCTCAAAGGCTGGCTCAGGACCTGCTGGATCAAACCAAAGTCCCTATGCTTGCCTAAGTAGGTGCTTAGTCCACTGCACTATCTCGCCGACGCTATAATTATTTTTCCTTTCTTTCTCTTTCTTTCTTTCTTTCTTTCTTTCTTTCTTTCTTTCTTTCTTTCTTTCTTTCTTTTTCTCTTTCTTTCCTTCTTTCCTTATCTTTCTTTCTCTTTCTTTCTTCTCTTTTCTCTCTGTCTCTCTCTCTATCTCTCTCTCTGTCTCTCTCTGTCTCTGTCTGTCTGTCTGTCTGTCTGTCTGTCTGTCTCTCTTTCTTTCTTTTCCTCTTTCTTTCCTTCCTTCCTTATCTTTCTCTTTCTTTCTTCTCTTTCTCTCTCTGTCTCTGTCTCTCTCTACTCTCTCTCTGTCTCTCTGTCTCTCTCTGTCTCTCTGTCTCTCTCTGTCTCTCTGTCTCTCTGTCTGTCTCTGTCTCTCTGTCTATCTCTCTGTCTGTCTCTGTCTCTCTGTCTCTGTCTCTCTCTCTCTCTCTCTCTCTCTCTCTCTCTCCCCTTCATTCTTTTTTTGGAACCATGGATTGAACTCAGGCCCTTGTGCTTGCCAGGGAAGCACTTATTCTACTGAGCTATCTCCCCAGTCCAATATTAATACTTTCTGATCTTGAATGAAATGTTTTATAGGAAGATATGATTATTTTTTCCTCAAATGTTTTTTTGCTTTTATTTGTCTCAGGCTGTGCTTTATACAGGTCTTATGTGATAGTTTTCTCCATTTGATCTCCTCTTCTTTTCATTGTTTCTTTTCATTTTGTTTTGCCTTGTCTTATCTTCTTTTGCTTCCCACCTAACTTTCTACTCTTAGTCCACTGAAGTAAATTAGATATATTTTATGACATTCATCCTACAGTATCTTTGGCCACATTCTTGCTACCTTTTCGTAATTAGTCACTCCACCATCCTACTTAGAGTACTGTTTTCCATGGTAAGGACTTGGTCTCTTTATATAGATGCACAGTCTCAGCCTCTGGTAGGGTCTCTATGCTCGCTGGACTGCTGGCAAATTAGAATCTACAGAGTAAGTTTTCTGGAACCTGACAGGCACTGCATAGAATGTTTCCTCAGTTCTGACACTATGCTGGGCAGGGTCCGCTAAGAGGAATCTATTTTTCATAATTACAGCTGCGTGTAATGAGACTGAAAACATGATTCCATGAGAAAATATATTTATTCATTTCTGTTATATAAAACTGGGATCACTTTCCCTTTATGGAACATGTGGAAATACACATTTCAAAAATACATATAGTAGCTTGCATTACTTCTATAACTCTTTCAGTTCTTGCTTCAGTATTTTATTTTTCTTGACATGGACATTTCAGGGAAGCTATGAACCGCTGTGAGTTCTTGCATTTAATCCTTCCTACCCTCACACATTTTTTTGGGAAGTCTTAAAAAGGAGATATGTTAATGTTAATGGAAATGAAGAATACTCTGCTCTATGCTCCTCAAGAGAATACTTAGTTTTTCAACATCACATAAAGACAGTAAGTAGAAGAGAGGTGACATTTCACTGTACTGTAATTTCCTCAGCCCCAAGCAGTTTTACTCATTTCTGATGGCAAATATCCATTGGAAATAAGCTGTGTTTCTTATGTCACTGCTATAATTAGATAAATCTTTCCAACCAGAAAAACCCAACTCTGAGAATTCATTTTTAATGTGCTCATGAGTCTCAAAGAGGTTAAAATACCTACCCAAGTTATTGAGTGACGGAGCCAGGACCCAAGACATGCACACATGAACGCATACATATGATCTCAATAGAATGCTTTGTGGCCAACATTTTAAAACAAATATGACGAGCAATCACATATCCTGTCCATGGCATTTGCATCACTCCTCACTTCACCTCTCACTGCCATCTTTGCAGCTGACGTGGTGCCATCCCTTTTGATTACATTTCCAGGCCTAAGTCACTGCAAATGTCTACAGAGCACCTTCCTTGCCTGAAAGGTGGCCTCTGTGTGGGTGATCCTGGTGCCTTCCTCCTCCCTGAGCCCCAGCTGTTTCCATCCTGCTGTGACAGCTGCAACCTCAGTAAGAGAGAAAAGGCCAGCATACGTCCAGCCTTTGAATTCTTTGATTAGTTTGCTCATGTGCTGGATATGAATACAAAAATGGTCTCTTTTCCCAAAATAATTTGGTCTCACTTTGATCTCATGGTGTGTGGGCTTTTGACTTACATGGTGTGGAGCAACATTCAGCTTCTTGATTCAGAATCATTTTGTTTAATCTAAAATAACTTAATCCTATTAATATTACTCAAATTGTAGCCACAAGAATATTATTCATAGACTTGAGTCCAATTGCTCTGGGTTTATGAGGCTACTGTTACATGCTTTCTTAGCCACACTATTTTAGGATCAGATTCCTGTATATCTTCTAGACTCTGAAGTGTTTGAGGACTGGAAAAAGCAAATGAGAACTGGAGCAGGGGAGGCTTGTATCAGCCAAGTAATTTTTTAACTTGGAAAATTTAACTCAACCCAACCAAATTGTAATATAAGATGAAACCCTGGTGTATTGAACTGCTGAAGAGCCTGTTTATTTTAAATAGCTTTTGTTCCATTAATAATAATCCCGGAGTATCATTCAAGGTAGAGTCACAGTTTTAACAGCAGAATTATAAGTTTTAAATATCCTGAAAATGTCTAAACCTAATTAGTCTCTGAGACTATTGATTAAATTCATGAACATTTTATAGTTATAGAGATGGAAAAAGTTAGTGCAAAGTTATCCTAGGATACTGTACAAAAATGAATGGAAAGGAAAACCAGCTAAAAATAAGCGCTCAACATGCAGTCATCTTGTCAATCCATTTTGATATGCTTCAGTATTTCCAAAAGGAATAAATCATTCTTGCTTTTAAAGCTTTTCTCATGGATATTTCTCTCCCTCTGGTAATTGTCTTCTTTGCAGTTCTCTTTTATTGTTTCAGTAACTTCAAGTGGTGCACATGTTTGTATTACTGCTTCTCCTAAGCTTGCTCCTGCTGTCTAAAATTCATACGTGGAACAAGTCTGATCTACAAAATTTGTTTATGGATCATGAAATGGTTTGTTTCACTTCAATAGCATTTATTCTAATTCATTCTTCAATAATTATGGGGCAGCATAATAATCCAGATAGATGGTTGGATTCTACAGAGGCAGAAATGAAGTGGCAGCCAAGCTGAACTCATTTTCACTGGAATGAGATAAGACTGAGGTGGGAAAGCACAAACATAAGTACTATGCATAAAGCAGAGATCTGGCCCTCTAATAAGGATAGAGACATAAAGCATATGTACATATATAATTAAAATATTGAAATTATATGCAGAATATTGATCATAAAGTGAATACTAAACATGTAGTATGTATGAACTACTAATAAATAGGTAATTTACAATCCTATTGGAAATTAAATTTGTACTTTACTGGAAGTAGTTTTGCATTTTCTCCCAATAAATCCTGTCTCCCTACCAGAAAATAATTTATACAACTAGCTAAATATGTAAGACCTGCACAAGAATGGATATAGCTTGTATGGCTGTTTTTAACCTGAAGCATTAATTATTTTGAGAGAATTTTAGAAAAATAGGGAGGTAAAGGGGGACTATTAGCAAATAGCCTAGCAGTATAGTGTCTGCTTGACAAACTCAAGATCCTGAGTTCAATTCTGAGTACCAAAAATCAAAAAATCAAATAAAATAAAGAGGGAAAATCATATTATGTTTATTTTTTGTGTCCATTTCAGAAAGGTATCTTTTGAAGATAACAGTGTGCTACATAGTAACCATTGTTAATTTCCTATCATTTTGTTTTGAAATTTTGTATCATTTTAATCTTTTTTTTGCAGAACAGGGGATTGAACCATTTTTATTATCTTTAAAAAATAAAATACTGTAGAAGTGATGCTAAGGAATAATCTATTTCTTGCTTTTTCCAAATTCTAAAGACCAGTATTTTTCAGTTTGTTGTTATATCCTCCAAATTCAAAGTCAACTACAAATCATTTACAAATATCTCTCTTATTGTCTTCTTCTACTTCTCTATTTTAAAATACCCTCATGATAACATTTGGGCCTCTTGAGTAATACAATATAATTTCATATCCAATCACCTGCTCAGTAAACTCAGTGTCATCCGTGTACTTACCTACCCCTTGTGAGGCAAATTAACATGTTCAGGGATTCTGGGGATTAGGACATGGGAGTCTTCTCATGTTTAAGGCTTTCACCTGGCTCTGATGAGCTTGTAGATATACCCTATAACCACATCTGTCTGGTAGCCAGACACATCAAGAAGTCAGATCAAAAGGTCCCTCGATGAAGTTTCCACTTTTCCAGGGTTGAAATGCATCCTGGTCCTTGAGCTTACTATTTATTTTTAGTCATTTCAGAACAATTAGCACAACCCTCCTTTCTTCATATTTACACTGACCATGATTGTAGTCTGTAAGAGTGTATCTGTGAGTCTGAACTTGATCCTTAGGAATATAGCAGCATCAAAAACTTCATCCTTGGGAACAACGTTAGAAACCATGTGGCTCTGATATCAACCTGACACTTGGTCTGTTGTCAGTATTCATAAAGCTTGACTTGACTCTTGTTATGGCAGGATAAGATATGTACAATAGTCCCAACATTAATCAACTGTGATGTAGCAAGTAAACTTTGTATACAAGTCTCATAACACAATGACTTTCGAATTCTTTGAATATAGGATAGGAAAAAAATTTGCCTTATCAAGACAGGGTCTCACAAAACATTCCAGGATGGCCTTGAGTTCACTTTGTGGCCCTGGCTCATCCGAAACTCACAATGATCCTCCTGCCTTAGCATGGCCTGTGTTAGGATTTCAGACATGCACCACCATGCCCAGCTTGCATAATAAAACTTCATAGCAAGAAATCTCTTATAGAAATATCTATTTTTCCTGTCAGTTCTACTCATGTCTATCCTTGTTTGATCTGTTAACAACACTGTGGTAGTCAATTGAGTAGTGGTTCACAGTACTTTCCTCCACTCCAAATTAGAACTGTATACCCAGCTGTTTTGTCGCATAGATACTTAGTGCCTTTTGATGTGACTAGAGTACGTGTTACCACCCTGATGATGTAGGGTTTATAACATGCAGCAGAAATAACATCATGTTGTCATGTGCCTATGCTTTCAGCATCTGTGTATGAATTTGCTTTCTCTTCTACATTTCTCGTGAGACATTCATGTTCCAGGCAGTATCTGGAGAATGAGTGACACATGAAAAAGCCCTGAGCTCAGTTCACAATCTGCCATCAAGTTCAACTGAGGCAGTCAGTCCCTCACATATTGCAATTATTTGAACAATAAAAAACAATGTTCCCCTGTTATCAAGATTATTAGGTCTTATGTGGTGGTCTGTAAGAAAAGCAACATCTGAATACCGTGACTTCCTTTCAAGTCAAACATAACAACTCATCTTGATTCCATTATGTTCCTCACCTTACATAAAGAAAAAAATTAGTCAACCTGGTTCTGTAAATGTTACTATTCCATTTTTCCATGTGTACTTTGATATCAACAATCTTTTAGTCTTTTGTAGGTGGGCATTATTACTGGGTTGATAATCACCAACCTCTGGCTCTATCTTGACATTTCCTCTATCTGAGGCATTCCTTCTCAATGACCTAGAGTGACTCGTCTAAAATTTGAGTTCAAGAATGCGAGACTTCAAATCATTACTTTCTGTTCACTTTAGTGAAGATCAAACACATTGTTATGCTTCATTGTATACACAGACCTTCCTGATCCATGTTCCGCCTGTCTTAACACTGATGTCATTTTGTCACGTTGCTCCCATCATTGAGACAAATCATTCAATTTGAAATCTCTTGATGGATTATATCTATCTGACCCTTTATTCATTTTCAGTATTTGAAGATGTTGACTCGATTTATACATTGGCAACTTTCTATGCATAAAGTAGTACAAAATCAATCTAAAGTGATATGGTGAAATAAAGAACCCCATAAAGTAATGATTTAAAATACCACATTAGTGTAATGAGACTTTCTAGCAAGAAATACAATGTGGAAAAGTGTGTGTCTCCCCTCAGTTCTACTCATGGGTATTTTGCTAGATGTATGAACATATTTCTGGTGGTCAATTGGGTAATTTTTCCAAGTTCTCCCTTATTTACATGATTTGTCTCACTCCGTTCTTTCTTCAAGCTATTCCCTTTATAGAAATGCTCATACTTATTGTATTTGTACTAAGTAGGCACAAACTTAGACTCAGAAGAGAAGTTATTGTACTACTGATGTATTTTGTGACTTTTTCTAAACAATGTAAGATTCTTGGGCTTCATGGTTCTTCACACAGGTCTTGATTACTGGCCACCTGTGGTGATTGTACAGTACTGTCCCACCACTGTTCTTTATAGTTCTAGAGACTTGGATGGTATCTGAAGGATGCCTTTATGCATTGGTTCCCTCATTTTTTTTTTTCAAATATTAGTGCAGCCTGTAGCATATGCAGTGCTTTGGACACTGATAAAATGAGAGATAGTATAAAAATAGTTGTTCTATTTATATAAGTGGAGCATACAAGAACAATACTTGTCTTAATTATATCATATTAAACATTGAAATTTATATATAGTCTTTACCTTTTAAAATACTGAAACTTAGAGACAGAGAGAGAGAGAGACAGAGAGAGAGAGAGAGAGAGAGAGAGAGAGAGAGAGACAGAGAGACAGAGAGAGACAGAGACAGAGAGAGACAGAGACAGAGACAGGGAGGCAGAAAAATTCCACATAGCTATTACTTTTGAAATTTAATTTCTCGTGGAGTAAGGGACCATAGCTGAGATCTGCGAGTGCTACACTGACTGTAAAGTTGACAGGCTTACGATCCATCATTATTCAGTGCATAAACATTTAAAACACTTAATTTTTGTTTTCAGTGTTGAGGGTCAGGAATTTGGGTTGCTGATTTCTAACCCACATGGTAACAGCTATGGCCTGAAGACCCTCTTCCAAACGATTTCTTAATCTTGCTGTCTTGGTGTACCTTTCTTCCTTCCTCTTCCTTCTCTTGCTCCCCTTCGCTCTCTTCCTGTCTCTTCCTTCTCTATTCTTCTTTCTCTCTCTTTTTACTTCATTTTCTATATTTATTCTCTACTCTGGTTTCTCTTCAGATTGCACGAATCTTTCCCCTTTTCTACTCTTTTTCTTGCCTTTCCCTTCTTCACTTTGTTTTTCTTTCATTTTTCCTCCTTCATTTTTCTTTCTTCTCTTTTAAAGTCACCATAACTGTATTCAGCATCCAGATATGTCAATTTCAGGTAGAGATTTTAATAATAGAGTTGGTTTCTTAACTAATGTGATACGTTGTCATGAAGAGAAACTATAACACTACCTGTGAAAAGGTAATCTCAGATTTTGGGAGCAAATTTGAAAAGGTAATCTCAGATTCTGGGAGCAAAATTAACTATGTTTGTCTGAGACCCCGTGAAATATGTGGCTCATATTTTGATTCCCATGTGAAAACTCCTTTATGTATCTTTTTTTATGAGCAGAATATATTTATTGAGAGAAAGAAAGCTCCTGCCCAAGAGAGGGACTGGAGGGGGGCCCGAGCGGATAGTTTCCCCACCTTTATGTATCTCTTAACTTATCCAGAGATTATATACAAAATGTGAATCATACCCACTGAGACTTTGTAAATATAAACACATTATTGTTGAAATAATACAGGAATAGTATAGAGAAATGCAATATGAAATTCCCATGGGTCTTTATTTCTTATCCTTGATTTGGCATTGAAAAGAATGCTCTTTAGTAAACCATTGAGATACTCTAGGCCCTTGTTTTATTTTAATAATAAAAATATAAGAGATGGGCTAAATCAGGTTTTTCAAGCCCAAAGCAATTCACTATCCCAAGGTCCCAAACCTACTTAAGAAAACAGAAGTGTACTTCTACAAATATTAGAAAACAATCCCACTAGATGGTCAGCGGTATTCCTTCATTTTTGACACAGTGTTATACTCTACAACCTGTAGACAAGGTGGCTTGGTACAACAGGAGTCACTCAGGCTTGAGCGAAAATCAGACCTAAGTTTGGATTTGACTCATATACAGTGATGTTGTGAAAGATGTACAACAGATTTATAACATAGATACATTCGTAGGTTGGCAAGGAGATGATAGATAGATAGATAGATAGATAGATAGATAGATAGATAGATAGAAATAGGCAGATAAATGAAACTGTTTAGATTCAATAGTATAATATGCATACAATTCCTAAATGAAAAAGATGTACTGAATAATTGACAAATCATTTAAACAATTGCTATATTCTCTCCCTTTCTATCTTTCAAGGGGAAAATCTGTTCAATAATAGCATCAAATTTTTCTCTAATGCCTCAAAACATTTTTAGACATGCCTTGTTTCATTTGATTCACGTGATTCTCCAGTCCACATTAATTTCCTCCTTTTCTATGCTGAGGAATTCAGCTCAGTGGTCTGTACAAGGTCATGTAGCTAATAAATGGTGGGCTTGGGGTTTGAACCTGGGCTTCCTAACACTAAATCTGTGAGCGTGCCTAGCTCCAAATGAGTCATGTATATTCAGTTTCGCCTATGATCATCACCTTTTCTGGTTCAACTCTTCCATGTGACTCAAGTAAAATGAAATTGGCAATTGTTTATGGCATCAGTTATGTCAGCTCATCTTCTGAGTCAACCATTGTGAAATAACGTGTGCAGTGAGCCCTCTGCGCGAAGCCCAGCACTCCTGTTCCTGTTGTCATTGTCAGCCTTAATATCTACCTGCACTGCTCCTTAAATATACTTTCCAACCATTCACATCAAAGTGCTCTCGAAATCACTCGACTGCCAAGTTTGAGAAAAGTGCAGACTGATTAACATGCATTTCCATGTGTAAGCACAGTAGTTGATTGTTCCTCCAGGTAAAATATTATTCTTCTAAACAAATTACACATCAAAGTAAAAATTGAGATGGCCAAGTTACTTTATCTCTTAGAGCATGCTAGATAGAAATAATGTTTTTGGATTTGGTCAGGCTGAACCAAGTCCCACGGAGAAAACAACCCAGACCTGCTTATGTAAATGTAACAATTAGATGAGTTAAAAGCAGAGTAAATAGCAGAATCTTGACTTTTTGAATGATATTTTTATAGAAGATGTTTTGAAAAATACATTTTCCAATTTGCACCTAATTTCCATTAATATTTGTATACTTTATTCCATGTTCTCAGACAGCTCAGGTGAAAAAGCTAGTAAATGGATAAACAACAATAAAACAATAGCAGTGTACATTCACAAGGAGGAGGGAAGATGACTGAGGACCATATACTACCTGCTACTTTTTAAACATGAATTGCATGTTGATGATTCTGTTCCTCTGCCCCTCCTGTGCAGTCCTGCATCACACTCACTCCCTCTGCATATAACCTTTAAGGATACCTAGAATTTAATCCTGCTTCACCTTGTCCTATTTGCTGTACTCACTGTCTGTATTTTTCTGAACTGAAACTTCTGCATTGGCTCTGTGCAGCAGTGTACCCAGCGGTCTAGGTGATCCTGCTAGGAGGTTCACCATATGTAGATTTCGGCTCTTCACCCTGCAATGATGACCCACCTCATGCAAACTGAAAGCCAAATTCCACTTCAATTCTGGTTCCTTATTACTGTTTCTACCACTGTTCCCTTACATATTATACTCCAGACACCTAGTGCACTTCTGCCCCATACACTTCGCAAGCTCCAAGGGCTTTGGACAGTAGCTGCCTTTACTCTAGAAGTCTATCTCTCAGATACTGGAGCAGCTCTGTCCCTCTTCCCCTACCTATCATCACACACATGACATCATCTCTGTTAGGCTCGCCACACCTATACTACAATCATGTCTTAAACCTTTTTACTGCACATTCTACTTCTTTTTTCTTGTTGAACATACTGAAACTTTAACTCATTTGTCCTATTTTCTGCATAACCTCCCGAGAAAATAAGCTTCATGAAAAGAATACACTTGTTTATAGTGTTCACTTTTCAACCTTCAACCTCAAAAACTCTACCAGTGTCTGGCAGATATCCGTGAGCGTTTTTTGTTACTTTGTTTTGTAGCTTGCTTTCTTCAGTGAGTGGTCCTCTGTCACTATTTACCATGCAGGGTGAGCCTGATCAATACAAAGAGGCTGAGACTATGTACTGCATCATGCTTAGGACACAGTTTAGTAACCTGATGTTTTTCAATAGGCTATAACATGACAATGCTCAAACCATCTGTTTTACTTTATATTAGAATGAGAACATTCATGTTCAGGTCACTGGTATCTACGAAATTTAAATGAGATACATTCCAAAAAAGTTTTAAATTTTGATATCAATATTTATACATTACAGTTGGGAGATAGCTTGATGAATGAAGTGCCTGCCTGGAAAGCAAAAGGACCGGGTTCAATCCCTGGTACAGAATGTCATGCTGAGGCCTTTGAACTAATAACTGTGTGCAGTGGCACATGTCTATAATTCCAGTAGTGGGGAGGCTGAGACAGGAGCATTATTATGAGTTCAACCTGCATAGAGAGACCTTGTAATAAATAAATAAATAATTTTTAATTAATTTTATTGAGAAACAAATAGCAATGAGACAGTTTCAAAACTGATTAGTAGGATCGTTTCAATAATTAATACATTGCATATTGTTGTCTTCATAGTGGTTATTCATAGTACAAGATGCAGACATGATATTCTGTCCAAACACTATTTGTGGAAATCTTTCTTCTCATTGAATTAAGAGAAAACAGCTGTATATCTACGCTAACTATTTTGTATATACAGATGCAAAATGGTCCTTCATTTGTATCCCTTTTTTTTTAGTTTTGTCAGAGATAGGTATTCCATAGCCATCAAAATGATGTAGGTGCATGAATTCAGCACAATAATCCAATATAGTCCTGTAGTCTATAATAATAATGGATTATCTGTAGGACTGGCAATGTTAGAAGACATTGACTTGAGACTTTTACAGCTCAGCATATTAATTTGGCTTTACTTTTTATACTTAAGTTTTATACTTTTCTGCTGGATGGTTAAGACCAAGATAAAGCAAGACCTATATTACAAGAAATGTAAGTTTTGTACTGCCAAGTTCAGTCAAATCCCCTCAGGATTTATCCTGAAACCTTGTATCATAGTTTATATATCCTTTGTCAGTGTCAGCCATGTGGATGAGTCATAGCCGTTGCTTGACCAATTTGCTTCCTGTGAAAGTCTGAGAGAATGTTTTCTCTCCATGTGACTCTACTTAGACACACTCCACATCATCAATCACTTTCCTCTGTGGCCCCATAATCTCCTCGATCAGAAAATTTGGGCCTCAACTGAGTTACATGATGTTTCAGTACAGGATCTCCTATGTCCTGAGTCCTCACTGACCTTGAAAGGCCAGGGCCAAAATGTTGGCTGTCCTTGCTGCCCTCCTGCAAACTTAAGTTGTTAACCCTAGAGAAGAAAAGCTTAACATTATTACCCTATAACATAGGCAGTTGAGCTTAACCTCACTCTCTGTCTGAATATCAAACATCTTAAACATAACATAGGACAAGTTAAATAAATTTTTTAAAATTAAAATATTTATGTATTATGTGGCTCATTACATGGCTCAGTATCTAGGTATTTTCGTAGCTCATTATTTAGGTAGTGATGTCACTCATACTCCAAAGCACACTGTATAAAGTGTCATTAATTGTAACCCATGAGGATGCATGGACTCTACTAGCTATAAAAAGGATCTCAAACTGCACAATGAGCTTTCAGTTGGACATTTCTACTGATTGTGTAGTATAGTTTTGATGCAGTACCTTTGTACTAGTCGGCTTTTCACAGCTATGTTGAAACCTGAAGGTGGGTACATACATAACAACTGTGATTACTTAGCTTATAGTTTTAGAAGCCAGAAGCTAAAATACTGCAGCACTGACTTAGGGGAGGCCACCTTGGCACCAATGCTTATGTGAATGTGAGGGTTGCCTTATCTGCTTCTTTTCAAGATTAATGGCTCAGCATTAGTGGTATTCAGGAAGGAATGCAAGAAGAAATATTCGCAAGGCCAAACAATGCTGAGTGAAAGGGAAGAAGCAGCTTTGTGAGCATCTACTGGTTCATGACTCCTAAAGGTTCACAACTTCATATCTTGGCCTTGGAAATCATAGTCTGAATGCTTGGATATATTTAAATATCTTTTTTAAAAAAAATTTTAACCTAGACTCAAACTAAGGATCTTGCACTTGCCAGGCAGATGTTGTACTGCTGAGCTATAATCCTATCTTGAGGACTTATCCAAAACACAGCCAAACTATAGCAATCAGGACACTTTGGCTATGTCCTGCTGCTTTAAATAAACTAATTTATTGTCATCCTCCATTCCTCATTTCTACATCCTGCAATGCTCAGTGATCTACCTCTTTACCTTTTTTTAGGCTACAGGTAACGTTTGAACTGTAGAGTAGTTGCTCTCCCTTTCTGGCTTCAAATTATCTCAAGGGAGTTATTAAGTTCCTACAATCAAAAACACACATGCAGGCTCAAGTGTGTGTATTTCATAAAAACATGGAGTGAGCAAAAACTTTTAACTATAGGTGGTCTCATCTCCACTGAGGGAAGGAATACAGGAGCAGAAAGGTTAAGTGACCTCTCCAGCATCACACAGAGCACCAATTCTCCTAGGAGTGCTTGGACAATGTTTCTTGTCCATTAATTCACCTGTGAATCATTTTATGACTTGAAAACTCCTTATGCTGTAAAAGTTTATTAGCCATGTGTCAGGAACTTTGCTAGGTGCTGGAGTTGCAACGATTTATGAAATATAGCCCTTGGCCTAAAGGACACTGCAATATAATAGCAAAGTAGACACACAACATGTGACAGGAACTAACAAGTAAAATGCTTGCAGAAGATGAGCACATGACTGTCATGAGAAGTTGAGGCTCAGGCATTGGGCAAAGTGGGGTCTAATTTGAATCTTAAGTGATCAGTCAGGGTGGAAGTGTTCTAGACGGGTACATGAAGGAATAAAGAGGACCATCGATGAAGAAGCTAATGAGTCAAAAGGCAGAGACACATAAGCAAAAGCAATTTGAAATACTGTGAAGAGTGTAAATAAAATACACATGATCCATCCATTGCTCCTAGGCTGTGAAGTATGAAGAGGAAGGTAGCAGAAAGCGAATTTGCATGAGCAAGTCTATACCTTAAAACACCCAGGAAGCCAGTTTTGGTTTGCTTTTTAGTTGCACTAGTGATCAAACCCACAGATACTCTAA
>NW_004524582.1:18322410-18326468 GCF_000260255.1 Octodon degus
TTAGTTTAATGTTGTTGTTTCTACTAAGCAGAAGAAAAAAATAATACAAAATCATTCTCAGCTTCATAGGGGGCCTGCCCATTAGCTCAGTTGTTTAAGTACCTGCTCATGCAAATTCAGTCAGGTTCAGGAGACTGTGGTTCAATCACCACATCCACCTGCATTATCAGACCTGCCCTTAAGGCATCCTGAGCCAGCCAAAAAAGAAAGAGAAAAAAAAAGAAAAAAAATCATCATTCTATTAAGCAGGAGAAATGGAAGATTAACATATTAATAGCCTCTGTGACTTTACTGGGAAAGTTTAATGAGGATGAATTGATGAGATAATGGGAAAAGCAAGATTTTTTTTTATTTAGTTTTTGAGATGATCTTACTGTGCAGTTCAGACTGGAAATTTCAAGGTAGCTCAGGATGACCTGGAACTTGTAGCGATCCTCTTCTCTCAGCCTCCAGAGTCCTGAGATGACAAGTGTGTGTCACCACTCCTGTCTAGAAAAAGCAAGATTTAATGGTCAGACAGTGAGCCGTCAAATGTCAGTGCTTCTGTTAAGATCAAGTTTTGCTTAAAATTAAGATGCAGGAAGTGAATGAGAAGATGATGAATGAGTGCATGAATGAAGACCAGTATATGGAGGCAGCCCAGAAATCAGACGCAAAATTAATGCATTTGTTTTATTTTTGGTTACTCATGTCGTCTAGACATTAGTTGGGATGCAGGAAGAAACTAAAATGAGACAGAAACTTCTTTAGTATGAGTTTATGTATGGGAGGGAGATCACACACAATGGGAATCCTGAATTTCAAGGGCAATTATGGAATTATTAATGGTGCATTTTGAAAATAAAATCATTTTCGATTTGAGAATGCTGCAGGGACAAAATATTTCCAGGCAAAACTAGCAGTGAGAGAATACAAGTATTTAGAACAAGCTTTATAAGATGGTCACCAAACTGCTAGATCTGCCCTCTTTTTTTGCAGAAGAAATAGTTGAAAGCATTCATACATTACTTCAGTATATAGAAGAATGAGTCAGAAGAAGAGTAAGAATATGTGATAAGATAGGGGTCCGGGGAGACGGCTCAGTGGAATAAGCGCTTCCCTGGTAGGCGCAAGGGCCTGAGTTCAATTCCCGGTTCCACAAAAAAGAAAAAAAAAAAAGAAGAAGAAAAGATTATGTGATAAGAATAAAATAGTGCACTGAGGGCTTCAAAGAACCAGAGGGAATGCTCACACAAAATATGGTTCAGATGTGAATCCTAATGTCAGACATGTTGCAAGAAATATAATAAGTTAATGACTCACAGAAGAGGATTTTCTGAAAGAGCAGGTGGCCACCTAAGCTAGGCACAGAAAGACTTGACAGGCCAGGAAGGAAACTGGCTTAAGAGTTTTAGAATGTTTAAAAAATAAAATTTAGATGAGTAGTATTCGTGTATCTGCTAAGGTTATGGGGCTTTGCCTCCCTATTGGCATTGATGGTGAGTGAAGGTAGGGTTTTGTCTGTTTATTCTTTATTCAGATTGCCTTGAGGTGGGGTGAGGAAAAAAGGACAGGGACAGCTCCTGAGCTGTCAGGACTCAAACATTAACTATGGAAAACATATTGTGTATTTACAAAGGGCCTTCATTACTTTCAATGGCCCAGGATTATATGGATAACAGCCACAGTTCAGAATTCCAGAGTGAAAGCATTCATGTTCATTATTCTGCAGGCTTAAACCATTCATACACAGATTCCAGGTACCAGAGGAATTAAAACAGGAAATCAAAGTGGCAAAGGCCCTAGGAAACTTGGGGGTAAAGCCAAGCAGTTAGAGGTCAGAGACAGAGTTCCACCCGTCAGAGCAGTGGAATGCTATGTCCAGAAACTGAAGTCTGAATTTACAATCTCAGCCCAAAGCAGGCCTTGGGAAGGATCTGTGTGCCAAAGCTGCTGCTCATCTGTCTACAAGAGAACAGGAAGTTGGCTGGACCAAGCCTGCAGGTGAAAGTTGTTATTGACTCTGGCAAGGTGATGCCAGAACAGTGTCACATCACATTTTCAGGGCTTTATGGCCTTGTCAGCAGAAAGGAAAAACATCTTCTGAATTGATAGTGGCATATCTCACCTGTATAACTAAGGCTGGGGTTGGAATAAAGCCTAGAATTTTGGAAGTTTAAATGTTAAACATTGTACTAAGCTCATAAATTCATTTTTTCTCCCTCTGGAAAAGAATGGGATTATTGAGCTCCAGTTCTAGGTCAAGCAACCTGTCTGAGAAAGCTAAAGAATAGAGTAAATCTTCTCATTGGTTTTTAGAGTGAGTCTGTCAGGGCATAAGTAAATTTCTGTTATTTAAAAGGGCTGAGATAATAAGAAGTGCTTAGGCCCCTATTTTTTTTTTTCAGAATGCATAAGTTGACCCATTAAACTCCTGTTTTCATTTGCCAATTCTCTCTTTCAACTGACACCCTGTAACTCTGGGGCTTTTGCCAAATATATTTACAGAACAATGGAAAAGAATTCCCACTAGTAATGGAATGTCAAAGATATCATTATGAAAACTAAATGTTTTACAGAGTCATGAAATCATAGCAATTTATTCAAGAGCCTGTTGGACACATTTGTAACTCAAATATTTCAGCCTTGAATGGATCATCATTAACAACAGATTCAATAATATAACTATATACTAGAGGTAAAATCAATGCTGGTTAGAAGAACCATGGAAAAATAGGAAGAAGAGTTTGCCAACATTTTCTAGTTACTAAATGAAGCATAAGAGATTCCATTTATCATCTTTGAACAGACAAATTCTGACAAACTGTAGGGGAGGCACTTGTTTAAACAAGGTGTTCTGTAAGCAGAGTGATTATGTTCTCAGACACTGGATCCAGAACACTTGGGTTTAGATCCTACCACTGAGAATCATCCTTTGTGTTCTCAACCATTATGTATTTCAGAAGGAAAAAATCTCATGATTTGGACCTTCCTTTCTGGGAAATTTAAAAGCATCAGTAGTATAAAGTGCTGAGACTAATGCTCAAATCAGAGCGGCACGCTACAAGCAGGTTATATAATTGGGAGGCGCTATTGTTCTCAGGACCTAATTCGGATAGGCCAGTTCTCTGACCCCACTCTGAGTGAGGACTGATATTTTGCTTTGTTTACTTTCATGCTGAAACTAATGCACAACTTAATACTGTGGATGCAATAAATCCTCTCATTTATGGGCATTTTGCTGTAGCTATAATTCTTTAGTTAATTCTCCAAATTGGCTCCAATTCTCTATTATCTTTGTCCCGATGTTATTTGCCTTCTAAAACAGTCAGGAATTGGAAAGCAGCACTGCAGTTGCCTTGCCAGCACTTTGCGTGGTTTCATGAGTCTTGTTTTGGATATGTTCCTGGAAGAAGGAGCCAAGATTTGTAGAATTTCAAATCCCATCCTGGCTGTAGCGCATGCGACTCTACACAGACTGTTAAGGAGGTGAGGCGGTTTGCTCAGCAGGTGAGAAAATTATTGCTGTTAGTCTTTCTGGCTGTCAGGATTTGGGGCAGCGATTGAGGAAAGCCCTTTTATAAATACTTGAAAGGTTTCCTTCATTTTCAGCAAAGTAACAGCAAAATTAACTCCATCAAGGCCATCAAACCGATGGTCATTGTGGAAGTACTATATTATTCATCCAGCCATTCAACCCCTCCTTAACTCAACAACGCTGTATTTTCATTGTGTCATTCACTGTTTCAGTCTTGCTGAAAAATCATAACTCAAATTTATGCCTGGCATCCGTTTGCCACAGTCTAATAGGTTTAAAAATATGCTTTTGAATATTGGCTGTAAGTCTACAGTTTAAGACCATGATTGAGAAAATATCACTTCTCTTACTGTCATCTCTAATAATCAGTTCCAAGTCATGTGTATTCAATGAAATATACATTTTGAATGGCATTATTAAACAAACATTATTGTAACAAATATTCAGCAGGGGAACTTTTAAATTTATTTGTTTAATTGGTTGTAAAGATTTGTGGGTGTATTTTTTCTAATGTATCAATTACTATACTCTCTTTAAAATA
>NW_004524582.1:18327306-18350937 GCF_000260255.1 Octodon degus
AATTAATTTTGAAAAAATGTGGGTTCATTTTGGTAGATTTGTACATGCACACAACGTACTTTTTATTTGCACCCCCTCATCACCCATGGTGTGCCGTCCTTCTCCCCAGTTTCACAATTCTGAGGGCAGTTTCAACGTATATAAGATAATTTGATTAGCCAGGAGATGATTTTAAGAAAGGAATGAAAGAAGGAAAGAAAGAAAGAAAGAAAGAAAGAAAGAAAGAAAGAAAGAAAGAAAGAAAGAAAGAAGAAAGAAAAAGTACTTCAATTGGATTTTAAACCCAGAAGTACATTCCCTTCTTGGCCTACAGGGTGCACTAAAGGGAACCTCTGATAGGATTCGAGCCTCTCCTCACCACGAATTGCTCACACCTGGGAAGAGAACCGTCATGGCTCTTGGAGATGGCACTGGTACAGACACAGGCCACCTCTTAGACGTCTGTTTCAGGCCACGTTGACAGGTTTCCCAAGGGTGGCATCTCTGGAGCTAGTGCTCTGTGTGCAGCAGTTTCTCCTCATCTGTTCAAAGCAACAGCGAGAGACAGTCAAGACAGTTATAGATTCGAAATCAAACTGGTCTGAATTTATTTCTTGGCTTCTGTCTCTTAGCCCATGTGACAGTGAGGGTGCAGAATCATCTTGATTGACTTTAGCATCTTCCAGGTGGGTTGGTGGAACACGTCTCTGGGTGCATCTGGGTGGGCCCTGCAGGCAAGGCCCTGAGGCTGAGCTCTGGCACCTTGCTGTCTCTTCTGCCACCCTGCCACATTCTTCTGGACTTGGAGCAACCTGACTAGAGTCTGAGTCCTCTGAAGCTTAGCTAGGTTAAGCCACCCCTCCCTCAAGGTGTGAGTGTGGTATACTGTGGTCTAGCAATGGGACAACCATCAAATACAGGTTAAGATTTGTGTGTCTCCAATGGCACCGAGGGGTGTCAGCAAGATAGCTCAGCAGATGAAAGTGCCTGCGGAGGCAAGCTTAGGAAAGCTGCAGGGACTGTGGTTTGATCCCCAGGATGGGCTGAGCTGGTTGCAAAATCCGAGCATGGTGTGTAAACCTGTGATCGCAGAGCCAGGGAGGCTGAAAACAAGAGGATCACTATGAGTTCAAGCTGCATAGCAAGACCCAGTAGCAACCAAATACCTTAAAAAAATAGAACTAAACGTATCTACCTTGCAAGGTGGTGATGAAGATTAAATATGATAAGCATGTTTTTCATAAATTATTATTATTGTTGTCATTATTGTTGTCGTTGTTGATACATTCTTGCAGTTTAACTCATAGTGATCCTCCTGTCTCATCCTCCCCAGCACTGGAATTACTGGCATGTGCCACCACTCCCAGTTCCAGGACCTGCACAAAAATGCTGTACTGGAGATAGAACTCAGGACCTTGGGCTTGTCAGGATATCTCAACAGTCCAAATTTTTAATAATCATTGTATGGATATGAAATAAAAGAGTTTGGAAGAAAAACTGTGCTGAAATTCCACACCCATGAACTATACTGCTATCCCTTGCTACCATGCCTAAGTATGCTTCATGAAAGACAAATTACTATTCTCATCTTGTCTAGTGGTGCATAGTTCATCTATACACGGTACTCCTACATGAACAAACTCCTACTGGCTATTGTATCCCCAATGCCCAGAATAGAATCTGAAGTATTTGTGCTTCATTCTGTTATGTGTCAGGACCTTATCTCTGATCCAAATTTAATAATATGGTTGGCTGCACCTCATTGCAGGAATGTTTAAAAAGATTCTTCAAAGGTATAGCATATCTATTTTTAAAGTGATTCAAAGTCCTAATCATCAAATAGTGTTGAGAATTGAGTCTCACCTGTGTTGAATTGTTAAGTGAGCTAATGAATGACTCAAAAATGAGATCTGAAAAAATGGAGCATGTTAGCCCATGTTTGCAATCCCAGTGTACAAGGGATGAGGCCAGAGAGTCAAAAGTTTGAGGCCTTTGCACTCTGTAAGGAGTTCACTAGATAGTAGATGACTTGAGCCACATAGTTAGTCCCGAAAGAAAGACGAAAGAAAGAAAGAAAGAAAGAAAGAAAGAAAGAAAGAAAGAAAGAAAGAAAGAAAGAAAGAAAGAAAGCAAAAGAGGCCAGGGAGATGGCTCAGTAGAATAAGCACATCCCTGGCAAGTGCAAGGGCCTGAGTTAAATCCCCAGTTCTGCCAAAAAAAAAAAAAAAAAAAAAAAAAAAAGAAAAGAAATATAAAGAAAGAAAGGCAGTCCCAAATAATCACTCACAACGTTTGAGCTAGTTAATGTTTTAAAGCTTAAAAAAAACTACATTAGGAGAAAATAGCTAAAACTGCCATCTGAAGGTCAAACTCATCCAAGAAGTTAGCCAGAACTACTAAGAATGAAGAACAACTAGAGCTTCAAGGGAAATTTCCAGTTACAGCCAGCCATTTGCCATATAATCTTACTCCAGAGTCTACAATTCATGATCTTATTAGCTCTCCATAGAAATGCTATCATTTCGATATAAAATCTTAAGGAAGATTCAGTAACATTATGAATTATGTAGATTTATACAATTTTAAATAAAGTCATGACTCCTTTGCAAATTACTGTGTTTAGGATATGATTAGGACATAGTTTCTAAAGTAATACTGAGAAAGCATACAAATAAAAATGAGCTTTGGCAGCAATTTTAAGCTCTGAACAATAATTATACAAGAAGTAATTAATTACTAAGTGTTTTAATACTAATTCAACTAACTATTCATTTTCCACAGCACACTGTCTCTAATTAGCTGATTTGCCATTAAAAACACCACATTTGTGACAAGAATTATACCAGGGAAGAAAAGGAACATCTTGTCATTCGGATTCAGATGCTAATTTACAACTAAACCTTAGGGAGAAAATATAACTTATTTACAAAAAAGGAAAGAAAAGCATTAAATCAATGTTATATTTCAGTAAACATATTTATCTAATTGGAAATATTTTCAGAGATATAAAATGTTTAAAATGGATTGTAACTGTAATAATATATTATAAAGCAGTTCTGTTTTTGAATCAAAATTAATTGTGATGTTTTACAAATCATTCTTTTAATCCTAAATTTTTATTCCATAATGCAACCATGTTAATGTAATTACCCATTACACTCCTAATTCCCAAGATGGAGCCACTTGATTTTCCAAGGCAGGTGAAAATTAGAATTCCAGTAGAAAAAAATATTACTTTTGTGTATCTTCATTGAATATTTGACCTCACCACAGTGGGTAAAGGTAGCTATGAGCCAGATGTTATGTAAATCGGTATTGCTGTGCCATTTTGCTCTTTCCAAAGACATAAAGTGTCTTGGGCATTAACTGTTTGGGAAATATAGAAATTAAACAATGTCAAAGAATAGTTCAGTCATTTGAATATTTTCTGAATTGGAAATCAGTTAACACCTAAAATTGTTCTACTATAATATTCTCAATGCACCAGCATGTTTCATTAAACATCATCAGCAAAGCAGCTACTTCTTTTATGATACCTGGAAGCTGATACATTTTATAGGTTCCACGTGAACTGCCAAGTACTGAAAGAAAAACCAAAACAAGACTCATGAGTCTTAAAAAAGTAAAATGACCAACAATGGATTCCAATCTAATTTTAATCAAGAAGTTGAGATAATACCGAGTCATTCATTTTAAGCACACTAGTCAGATCTTCTCTGTTATCCTGTCACTTTTGTTTTCAGTTGTGTTATTGAAATGCTTTCATTAAGGTTCCAGATTTTCATTTAGAGCAAATATTATGTTAGTGAAATATCAACTAAAATCATTCCAGCATTTAAATTTAAAAATAGAAACAAAAATGCTCTGATATAAATATTGTTACTCCTCTAAAGTGATCGATCATGTAGTGTGTGCCTAAAGAGAGTCACATGGAGAGAAAAACCTTCTCTCAGGTTTTCACAGAGAGCACAGCGGGCAAGCAATGGCCATGACTCATCCATATGGCTGAAACGGACAAAGGTTCTATAATCTGAGGTACAGGATCTCAGGATAAATCCTGAGGGGATTTCACTGACCTTAACAGACCCAAAAGCTACAATTCTTGTTGCACAGGTCCTGCTTTACCTTGGTCTTAACCATCCAGCAGAAAAGTATAAAAATGAAGCATAAGAAGTAAAGCCATGCTGTTATATTGAGCTGTGGGGGACTCAGGTCAACAATTTCTGAAACTGCCAGTGAAGTGGAAGATCCAATACTATTAAGGACTACTGGACTCTTTTAGAATATTTTCTGAGTTAACACACCTATAATATTCAAATGACAGAATTAAACAAAAATGGGAATATATAAATGAATGTCCATTTTGTATCTGTGTATTCAAAATGGTTAGTATAGATATATAGTTCTATTCTCTTAATGAATAGAGAGATTTGTTCTAATAGTGTTTGTAAATAGGATATCATGTCTGCATCTTGTATAGCAATTAACCACTAGGAAGAATGTATGCAATGTGTTAACTATTAAATCTGTACTACCAATTTGGTTTGAAACTGTCCCATTGCTATTTGTTTCTCAATAAAATTATGGAAAAAAGTACAATAGATATCGCTAACAGAAAAGAAACTACTCAAAAAAAAATAACTAGGATGAGGAAAAAGAGAAAAGAGAAAAGGTGGAAAATATATATATATATATATATTAGCTAAGATAATTGTACTAATTTATATTAGTTCATTTAAAGGAATAGTTAATGCTTATATTATTGATGAACTTTGCATGCCTGTATCTTATAATCTGAGCAACTCTATTGAAGACAACAATATGTAATTTAATAACTATTGTTAATTTCCTTAAAGAAAAGAAAACTGGAGTAACTCCAAAAAAACAAAAAAATTAGACATCAACTGCTCCTTTCAAAAGACCCACAGAAATCTACAGTACATTTTTCCAAACCATCCTGCGTGTATACCTAACTATATTTTTTCCTTTCTTTCATTTGCTCTTTTCCTCACCCCAGTTTTTCCTTACCATTGAACAATTTCTTTCCCTTTCACAGTACCTGTTGTACCTTTAAACTTTCATTACTCTTTCTGGTTCTCACACTAGCAAGATATTACAACGCTTGTCCATGTGGGTCTGATTTATTTCACTTACTAATATAGTCTCTAGCTGCATCCATTTATCTACAAAAGCCTCAGATTTATTTTAAAAAACCAGAATAAATAAATATTGCTACTCCTCCAAACAATCTTCTGAGAGAAATTGCTACCAGCTCCCCCAGCTGCCCCAAAAATTCGGAGACAATGTCTGACTCTGCAGTGAAGTTCAGGACTTCAGTCTGCTGAAGCCAGCACTCAGCATTGGACAGAAAAATGTACAGAAATCAGCAACCAAAAGACATGGACAAGACTTGAAGACAAGGGATAGCTTGACTTCAACATTGCCTCTCTCACTCTTTAGAGCTCTTTCCCTGTTTTTCTAACTTCAACCTGCCTCATGTCATGAGAGTTCCTACCTCCCAGGTTAATACCATCGTAGCTTACATGGTTTGATGTGACCCAGCTGCACAAATGGGAACAGAATTGTCCTTGCTGTGATTCACCATGACCTAGTGGCATTGAGACAGATAAGATAAATTATCAGTGATAGCTGAGGTACTTACCTTGGCCAAGCCACTAACAGTTACCTAGGAAAAGTTGCTCATCGCTAAATTCTGTGAAGAGCCATTGAACCAAGACCCAGTGCAGTTAAATTTAGAATTTAATTAGTGGTCAGAAGAACAAAGGAAGTTAAAGTAACAAGAACACTAGCACTGTACTTGATGTTATTCATGGATTTAAGGTAACTTCTGTATCTTTTTAATACAGAAAATTGTCAATAAATGTGTTAATATAGCCACATTATTATAACTATTTTTGACCCTTTGCATTGACAGTGTGCATCAGCTGTTCTTCCACATTCCCACATCCATTGCAATGTGTTGGTACTGGGTGATAATTACTGGAAAATGATGTGTGAGGGACAACAGTGTATGAGACTTCCAGGCTTAGGTAATCAGAGGCTTTTTCTAATTCTTTACAATTGTTTTCTTAGATATCGTATGATACAGATTGTAATTCTACAAGATCTAGGCATTGCAGAAATCCATGTCAAACTACTGGTACTCTACATTCCAAAGATTGGACCTAGACCTGTATCTCTCACCATGCACTAAATTAAAGTCAAAGTACGTCAAATATCTAAACATTAGAACAGAAACACTTAATCTTCTGGAAAACAAAAGACATAAAGTTCTCAGCCATTCTTCAGACAAAGGACTCATACTTACAAAATATGAACAACTCTAAAATATTAGCCCCTTCAAATTTAAAACCTCAGTTAATAATGCAAATTTTCAATTAAAGACATTTCTCAGAAGAAGAAATGCAAATGGTCAGTAAATACCTGTGAAGAGTGTCCAACATCACTAGCCACTGCAGAAATGCAAATTAAAACACTGAGATTACATCTCATTCAAAGGATAATTGCTACCATCAAGAAATCAACCAAGAACTCATCATGATGAGAAAAAAGTGGGGGAGAATGCTTTTCCACTGTGGGTGAGACTGTAAACTGATACAACCAATACGAAAATCAGTATGATGATTCCTCAGTACCCTAAAAACAGAAATTCAATTTCATCCAACTATTTCCCTTCAAAGTATCTTCTCAAAAGAACTAAAGACAGGGCCAGGGAGATGGCTCAGTGGAATAAGCGCTTCCCTGGCAAGCGCAAGGGCCTGAGTTCAATCCCCGGTTCCACCAAAAGAAAAAAAAAAGAACTAAAGACATCATATCACAGTAATCTATGCGTTCCTTTGCTAATAGCTTGCAATTCATAACACCTCAGTCTTGGAAATAGATTATATGCCCATCCAGTGATAAATGGATAAAAAACTGTGATGTTTATACACATTGGACAACTACTCTGCCAGAAAATTATTAAACTGCAGTCATTTGCAGGAAAATGGATGCACCATGATACCATAGTTCTAATGAAGTCAGACACACAAACTTAAATATCAGATCCTTTTTATATGGAAAAAATGTGTATTTGCATCAAAAGAAATGACAGATAACAGGAGAAAAGATAAAGAAATTGAAAGTATTATAATCTAGTCTGGGCAATGTATCTAAAAGTATACTTGATGTACTATTGTATGATTTATTTTATTGTTTCTTATGACTTTTGGCCTATTATCATGGTTTTCAATCTATATACAGTAAATGGTCATTAGATTTATAAAGTTTTACAAGGTAAGCATTGAATCTGGCTCTAGAGAAGTAAAAGACAGATAAGGGGAAGGAATTGAAATGTGTTATGTACACGCATGAATTCACTCAGCAAATATAGTCATTCTGTACAGAAAACACAAATCAATAAAAGTAAAAATATAATATGGAAATAAAACAGGCAACAGTGTACAGTATAACTGCTCCTACCTTACACTTATGTGCCCGGAATCTAACCCAGGACCTCACGCTTAACAAGTAGGCACTGTGCCACTGTGCTATATCCCTGGACCCCTCTCTACATTCAGAAAGGTTAAAACACAATAATTGTAATCAATTGCCCTGAACTTTCAGAGATAATTTCACCAAGAATTGTATTTCAGATTTTTAATTGTATGACAGATTTGCACAAAACATAAGGGACTAGGGATTTGATCACTATAAACATGAGGCATTGATCATGTCAATCGGAGTTGATTCATTGCTTTTTACAAATCAGCATGAGCTTCACAATCTGCAGATTCTTATCTTTGCAAAGTAGGTGCTTACAAAATAGGAAAAGTACAGAATATACAGTTCCTAGAACTCCTTCTAAGAAATACAATTTTATTATATGAGATGTTACTTATTTGCAGGATAATTATTTATTTATTTATTTATTTATTTATTTATTTATTCATTTATTTGGTACAGGGTTTCACTACACAGCTCAAACTCATAATGATCCTCCTGTCTCAGCCTCCCCAGTGCTGGGATTGCAGGAGTGTGTCACCACGCCCAGTTTCCGTGACCAGCATGGTACAGGGCAGGCACAGCATGCAGCACTGGGTATTGAGCTGGCCAGGCAGGTGTTTGGGCTGTCCTTGGGCTGGCCAGGCAGGTGCTTAGACTACTGAGCTATCTCCCTGGCCCAATTGCAGGATAAATATTAAAATATCTTCACAAGGAAAAAGATCTTTGGGATTAGTCTTAAATGCATACAGTGCTTCACAAGCTCAGGGTCTTAGTAACTTTCTCATTTTTGAGAAACAATACCCAATACTCTTGCTTTAAAGAAACACATTTTATTTAGATTCACAGTTTGAAGAGCTTCAACCCATCATCAGCTATTTCTAAGGCATGGAGGCATGGCAAGAGGAAATGGCAAAGGAGAAACAGCCCATGACATGACAATCAAGAGGTAGACTGGCCAAGGGGGAAGGAAGGAGGCTGAACCTTCCATTCCCATCCAAGTGACCCATCTCCTCTAGCCAGGCTTTTCTACCCAGAACCATATTTCCTTATAGATTCATCAATGGAACAACGTGCTGGTAAGTGTGGCCCTTTGAAGGTCCAGCCACAGCCCCAAAGTCCCACCTATGAACACATGAGGCTTTGGGTAAAATCCAGGTAGAAACAACAGCCATGAGAATATCACCTTGACACCACGAAGATATTGGACATGTAGCAACTTCTTCCCTCTACAAATACAATGTAGTAATTCAGTATTAATTCAAGGTGAATGGACTAAAATATACTTATCTTATTCCTAGTAGGATTGTCTTTTGGAATCCTTACCTCTTTGATCAAGCCTAAATGAATCTATTAGAAATTGTATTTTTTTTTCTTTTGGCTCCGAATGCCTTTAGGGCAGGTTTGGCTAGCTTGAGTTGTGGGAATCAAACCACAGCAACCTGAGCCTGACCGCTTTGAGGAACTGTGTTTTAAAAAAATATATTTGGTACATCATCTCACTACACAGGCATACCTGGTCTCAGTTGCTGGCTCACTGAGCCCTGGGGAGGGGGCCAGCATGGCACATTGTGCCAGGATTGAACCCCAGTCCCTGCACTTGCCTAAGCAGGACCTTAGTCCACTGAGTTATCTCACCAGCACAGTAATCCTATTTTTGTTTTAGTTCTTTTAAAGAGAACAAAAAATAAAAATTAAAAGCTAAGCATGATACAGAATTTCATGAAAGAAAATGATTTGAATTCAGCAATGGCTTGTGTATTGCATGTTGTTATCTTCAAATTAGTTCTCCATATTACCAGATATAAGCATGCAAAATTGGTCAAGGATTATAAAAATTTTAATAAGAGAGAAAATTTAAACATAAACTGCTGCTATCAATAAAATAGCAGAAATCATCAGTACAATTATGCAATCTATCCTGTCTTCCTCCCTTATTTCTTTTCCCCTTTCCCTCATCCCAGTTTCTCCTTCTCTTTGAACAGTTTCATTCCATTTCACAGTATCTATTATACCTTTCAGATTTTATTTACTCTTTTAGGATTTTTCACTAAGGAGACAATATGATGCTTGCAAATGTAGATCTGAAGTATTTCATGTAAGATTATGGGCTCTAGTTGTACCCATTTACCTATAAAAAGCTCTAAAATTAGTGAAAAGGAAGTTCTGAAGTCTTTCTTAGGTGGCTCGCCTGGTCTTACTGACATTATGTCCTCTTTCTTCAGCATGCACCTCTAGAAGCTGACAACTGTCATTCCTACCATGTAATGAGGAACCGACACCTCCAGATCCACAGCCCACCTATACCTTCAGGGGAATTTCTCACATTCTGAAAACTTCCCACATCTAATGGCCATTTTGACAACTTGGTACTCATTGTGCTTCCTTTGAAAAATGCACTCAAATTTTTACAGTTCTGGAAAACACCTTTAGCTGGTTCTGGTTTTTTTGCCCATATATACTCAGCACCAGTTCACACAAAACCATATCATGTTCTGCTATAATTCTAGAAAAGCAACAATAATTTCAGAAATAAAAAGTTCCTTTCAACAATTTCCAGTGGTCTCCTGGTAATTCATGAGTGAGTGGTTTACATAATACATGAGGGATGTTTCAAGAGACGTAGGATCTAGTTTTATTTCATCCCCTGAAACACATGTTTCAAGCTGGAAAGGTGGCTAAGTAGAATAAGCACTTGCCTGATAAGCACAAGGCCCTGAGTTCTATCCCTGGTTCAAAAAAAGAAAAAAAGGAAGACAGACAGACAGACAGACAGACAGACAGACAGACAGACAGAAAGGAAGAAAGAAAGAAAGAAAGAAAGAAAGAAAGAAAGAAAGAAAGAAAGAAAGAAAGAAAGAAAGAAAGAAAGAAAAGAAAAAAGAAAGAAACTAGGTTTTCCAAGATAGGAAATATTTGTTTTTATTGAGTTTTAACTTAAAGTTCCTCGTGAGGAAAGACAAAGATTCTAAGGTTGTTCCCACTGCTATTTATTTGATATATGAGTAACTGATTCATTTAATCTTTTACCTAGACTTCTGTAGTACATTCATGAATCTCAGGACCCACCAAACAGAACTCATCTCTTCACTAGCCTATTGCAGCCTATTGCACAATTTCATGATATTAACAAATTTAGTAATATAACAAATACCACAATGTCTTAGAACATTCTGGAAAACCTCAAACTTCTCCTATACCTATTTACATTTAATCCTTAGTATAAGAATTAAATGTAAGTTTCCAATAATGTATATAGATAAATGATCTGCTATCTTTATGAATGCCTGTATTCTAAACATTAAAGAAAAGTGCCATTATGTAGCATGCAATATTATCTGCTCATCTGTTTTCACTTTATTTATTTATTTATTTACTTACTTACTTACTTACTTACTTACTTACTTACTTACTTATTTGACGGAACCTGGGATTGAACTCAGGCCCTTGCGCTTGCCAGGAAAGTGCTTATTCTACTGAACCATCTCCCCGGCCCCCTGTTTTCACTTTAAAACCTTAAGTTTCTTCCACGATTTAGTATGCATCAGTAGTTTCTGTTCTGAATGATAGTATGGCTTCATATGGCTATTGTTACACTTTGTCTATCTTTGTACCAGTCAGTTGAAATTGATATGATTTCCAAATCTGACTATTATGAATAATGCAATTGTGTTCTCCTGTGTACCTGACTTTTGGAGAACATAGTTTCTGGGGGTAGATGTGATAACAGTGAACTAATAGGCTCTCGTGAAAATATTCACTACTGAAGAAACTACCAAGGGGTTCTCTAAAGTATTTATAATTGTTTCCATTCCAATCAACAATTGATAGAAGACTGTTTTCTTTTATCCTACCTAAATATTGGTGTTATGTGCCCTTTTGAGTGTAGCCATCATAACAGGTATACAATGATATCTCTCTATGATTTTCACATTCATAAAACAAGAGGTGTGTGCCTTGGAGAACATAATTTTAAGTTTCTAATGCCTTTTAAAAATAATTATTTATTTATTTGTTACAGGGTCTCACTATGTGGTTCACACTCATAGTGATCCTCCTGTCTCAGCCTTCCCTGCACTGAGATTACAGGCTTGCGCCACCAAGCCTTGCTTTAGTAGCTGGCTCTGCACAGGGCCAGCATAGCAGGCAGTGCCAGAGATTGAACCTAGGTCCTTGCACTTGCCAGATAGGTGCTTAGACCACTGAGCTATCTCCTCAGACCCTCTAATTTTTTATGTTTCTAATATTTACAAGCCTCATGTTCTTTCCTCTGTAGTCTACACTGGCCTTCAACTTGCTAGGTTATTCTTTGTGATCCTTAAGCTTATCTGTGTTACTTGATTGGCTTGCGAGATGTTGAGGGGGATTTAGCACAGAACTCTTCTGGCTGTATTTAGATGGGTCCTCAAAACATGACCTTGGGTGCAGTTCCTGGTCTTTTGTCCCTACACTGTGCTGTTGTCCCCCAGCAGATGCTCTAAGAAGATGAGCTCTACATGACTATCCATCTATTGGAGCCAACCTACCACCTAATGAATCCCTTGAAACTCTGAACCTGACTAAACTTGTCCACCTTGAATTTGTGTGTGTCAAGTACTATATCTCAGTAATGGTAAAACTGCCTGTAACCCTGCCCCAAACAGTGCCTATATGATTGTTTCCTTCTTTAAATTCCTCTCTCTCTCTCTCTCTCTCTCTCTCTCTCTCTTTCTCTCTCTCTCTCTCTCTCTCTCTCTCTCTCTCTCTCTCTCTCCAATTAATTACTTTCTTGTTTTCTGTCTCAGTATGGTCATTACATGCTGATCTCCCTAACTACATAAATTATCCCATTAAATGTTATGCAACAGAAAATTTTCTGTTTAGCATTTACATTACATTTTTTTTGTAATTACACATTTTAGCATTACATTATTTGTGTTTATTTACCTTGGGCAAAACAATAGCTTATTTTCCTTAATGTCAGAGTCTGATAGGTTGCTGGCAACCTTAAATAACCAATGGATCATTTTCTTAAATACCATAACATATGTGGTGTGATTGTACCACAGTTGCAAATGAAGTTTGAAGTAGAATTTCTTTCCATACACTGTGAACCCAAAACTTGAGCATGCATGGAATATGCAAAGAGAAATTAGATGCATTAATGTTATCTTTATACATAATAGTGTGAAAAGATTTTTTTAAACATTACTACAGTCAAAATACTATCTCTTGATCTGCTCCAGATAATATTTATTTCTTGGATTTACCTTTAGAAAGACAAAAGAAAATCAGGTAGATCCAAACATCATGCACAAAAATTAATCATTTGAGATTAGATTTCAATGTTTTACAGTAGTCTTCCACTTAATATGTTTTACTTTTGTGATTAAAATGATATATCAAAACAAGAATATTATACAAGGTTTATACTATAAACTTAAGTAAAGTAGCAACAGTATTTCAATCAATGACAGAAATATGCAGATAATATTTTTCTACAAAATAATACCTGATGTGATTCCTATTTAAACAACATAAAATCAGAGATATTTTAATATCAGAGGAAAAAGAAATGAAGAAGTAGTTGGGTAAAGGAGAGGAGAACTGGTGAAAAGGAAACAAGAGAGATAAGAAAAGCAATTGGTATGAAGTAAATATTGGGGATGTGACCCTCTTGTTCACCATGTGCTCCACTTCCCTGATCAAAGCATCATTTTTCCAGTCATTTAGTGACTTCCAACCCTTATCACCCCCAACTAGAAACTCAGATCATGTGACTTTCTTTTGCTAATGACATATTAAAAGCTGTAGATACATATGTCTGGAGATATATCAATAATTTATTTTACCAATTCTCTTGGTGAATTTTCCTTTGCCATAAGAACAGCATGTCTCAAGTAGGAGCCCTTCTAGGCTGGGGAGATAGCTCAGTAGCGTAAGCACCTGTCTGGCAAGTGCAGGGTCCTGAGTTCAACCCCCAGTACTGAAAAAAAGAAAGAAAAAAATAGGAGCCCTTCTATTAGTCTGGATCTTGTTTTATGGTTTGCTTGTTTTTGACACAGGTATGGTTTTTGAAATGCAAGTTGGCTTGAAACTCACAGCACAGCACAGCCTGGTCTCAAACTTGTGATTCTTCTGCCTCCAACTTGAATCTTAAAATGGGAAAACTGTAAAGCCGATTTCAATGTCATCCAGAGAAGTTAGCAGAAATGAGAAATTTAGTCACTGCTGTTTAAAATCCCTAAGAGTTTGGGGTTATAACAAGCCTACCAAAGAACCTAAGATCAAAACAAACGAAAAGTGCTGAGAGTTTTCCAGAAACAACAGAGGTAAGACTTCTTTTGGTACAATCTTATTCCCTTGCAAATAAGCTGTATGAACCTCGTGCATATTTTCAACTGTTCGCACTGTCTTGATGGTACGTGCATGTCATGCAAAACCACAGAAAAAGACTAGTGCAGCAAGTTAAAACAGAAACTGTCCTAAAGAATCAATTCTCTTTTTTCCCAGGGACACACTGAAGAAAATTAGCTTGCCAAAGTTGCTTTGATAAAAGAGTAATATTCCACAGGCATTACCTCAGGCTTGTACTTGAAATGCACGCACACTGCTTTCCAAAATGTGAAGGGTTTCAACTTTTCCCTTTGGAGGGAAAAGACTGATGCCAGATCACAGCAGACTGGATTCCTAAACACTGTTAAGATTTAAATTTCGATTTCATTTTTGGAAGTAACTTACTGCAATTAAAGAGAAAGATATATTCTTATGGAACCTCTCAACTCACCTGATGCACTTATTTTATGGTTTCATGTATTATAGTCTTAATTTAACTAAAAGCTATTTCTGAAAATTTAGCAATACACCAGCAATAGCTAGGAAGTTGTTCTAAGCAAGCTGTTTTCACATTCTCTGTTCTCTAATGGAACAGTGGAAAAGGAGAATATACACGGATCCTGATGTGTGTGAAAGTTTTTGTTTCTTTTTAGACTCCTAAAGCACATTTCCTGATTTAAAAAAAAATAGGTATAGAATGATGAGAAAACAAAAGCCTTGAAAGCGAGGTTGAGTTTTATTTCAGACCACTACAAAAGCAAGCTTTCTAGGAAGATTTTGAATGAAGTTAAACGCTTTGCTCCTGAGAGTATTTAGAAGCTTTTACTTGCCTGGGAATTACCTAGACAGTAAGAACTTCATTATGCATAATTTTATTTACTTCTCGGACTTCCTGTTTGGTATCTTCTTCTTTGATTTCTTAGGGGATAAAATTGTCTTTATTTTTCATTCATTTATTGAACACTCAGTTGTTTTGTTTCAGACTGACTTTTAGGACCACTTTCTTTTAAAGTCTGTTCTAGGTTGAGCCATGAACTTGGAGCCCGAAGCAGAGAGGTTCGATGAATACAAAATAGTAGTGAAAATTTGGGACACAACTGAGTTACATGATGTTACAGTACAGGTTCATCTATGTCCTGAGTCTTCACTGACCTTGAAAGGCTAGGGCCAGAATGCTGGCTGTCCTTGCAGCCCTTCTTTTTCTCTAATTTTTGGTCTGCAAACTTAGGTTGTTAACTCTCCAGAAGAGAAGCTTATTATTATTACCCTACAATATAGGCAGTTGAGCTTAACCTCACTATCTGTCTGAATATCAAACACCTTAGGCATAACATGAAACAGGTATTTTTCCATCAAGTATTGATATGTTAACCTTTAAGACCCTATAGAATATGAAGAACAAAATTTAAAGACTAAAAAAATTTTGAAAAATAAGAATAATCAATTACATATTTTTACACAGGAGTTTAGAAATCTGACCATATACAGCATTCTAGCAGGATAGTGCTGTGACATTTTTTTCTTGTCTCTTATTTTCATTTATTACCCTTTTATTTAAACAAACAACTACTTGAGAAACAGAATGACAATAAGTGGCATGTCATGACAAGCAGTACGTATTTAAGAAGACCATAATCACAGGCATTCTAAGCATGACCCTTCGATTACACATTGCCATCTTCAGTGCAGTTGCTTAGTTCACAGGTATCAGCAAATATTAGTTAGTCAGGGTGAGAATCCTACCAATTAACTGCCAGTTTCAAAAACCTGCTGAGGATTCTGAGGATCATTGCCTTACCCATCTTGCATTCTTACATCTGGTAATCTGATCAACTCCTTTGAAGATGACAATATGTAATGCAACAACCATTGTTAATTTCTTATCATACTGTTTTGAAATTATGTCTCATTTTTTGTTGTAGTTTGTCCTTTTCATTATTTTTTTATTTCTCCTTAAAATAAAGAAAATCAGTTCTCTAATATTAAGAATATAATAATAATAATAATAGTGAAAGTGGGCTCTGTGAAGAGGGCAGCCGAACTGCACAGGTACTGTGGGATGAGCTCTCTGCTCTGTGCCTGAGGGCTGTGGCTGTGACCTGACTGACACCTAAAGAGGGGACAACTGAGATCAATATGAGAGAGAGAGAGAGAGAGAGAGAGAGAGAGAGAGAGAGAGAGAGAGAGATTTCTTCCCTAGAACTAATAAAAGCACCATGGAACAGGATTGCAGCAGAAACCGTAAATCATTTCAGTGAACCAGAATCTAGCACTAAGAAGCAGCACAGCTCTGCTGCACATCTTTTCCTGGTCAAATTGTTTTTTGCAGCTCGTCTTGAGCAGCCTTTCTACCGACTCTAATTCATTACCTAGAAAAGCTGCTTCTTTGTGCCGGCTGAAATGGTGGCGAAGCATGACCGCTGAAGCACGGTTTCTTCTCAGCTTCAAGATGCACGTGTTATGAAGACCTGGCACACTGGCAGCGGCTGGCTTCCTGCCATGACACCTCTATTTGCCTCTCATCTCCACTCTCTGACCTAGGTTGTGGCTGAGCTTTCTTTAGGGCTTTTCCTCCAGATTCCTCTCTGATCATCTGCTAATAGTTTTTTAGCTCTTGTCTTTTCATTAATGTATTTAAAAGTTGACTTTTATCACTTCCTTGATTACAGAATCTCTTTGCTCATTTTTGTGTCTGATTTTCTACTCTTTCTTTCTTTCTTTCTTTCTTTCTTTCTTTCTTTCTTTCTTTCCTTTCTTTCTTTCTCTCTTTCTTTCTTTTTCTTCTATTGGTACAAGGTCTCATTATGTAGTTCATACTCATAGTGATCCTCCTGTCTCAGCCTCCCCAGCACTAGGATCACAGGCATGTGCCACCATGCCCTGTTTTGAGGCAGGCAAGCCACGTCTGGGTACTGAGGCCAGTATGATATGCTGTACTGGAGATTGAACTCAGGACCTTGCACTTGCCAGGGAGGCATTTAGTACTCCAAGTTATCTCCCCAGCCTTCTACTATTTTTTTTTTTTTTTACATAGTTAGTACAGGATCTACAGGGTCTCACTATACAGATCAGACTTGTAAATAATCTTTTCTATTTTTCAGCATCCGAAGCACTAGGATTACAGGTGTGTGCCACCACACCCAGTCTCAGTAGCATGCCCAGTGGGTGCGTCCAGCATGGTACTCTGGGGATCAAACCCTGGTCCTTGAGCCTGCCTAATCAGGCACTTTAATCCACTGAGCTATCTGGCTGGCCCTTCTACTCCTCTATCAGTCTCTCACTTTGCTTTATTTCACTTTCTCTGTTCTGCTCCTTGAAGTGTACCCTTCCAGGCAGTCTTCATCTTTTTCACTTCCTCTGTGTGCCTCTCCCTTTCTCTTTGTATGTGTTTTCAAATTTTCTTCAACTTTCATGACTTTATTTGATCATTCATCTTTTTAAGATTCCTTGTTAAGATGGATAACAACACTCTCAGCTGAGGAATTGTTCTCTGAATTCCTACTGTGGTCTTGATCAATAACATGAGATTGATTGTTGAATAATTCACTGTATAATATAGCTCCAGTCTGACTTCGAATGTTGTTATTGTCTTCTTAACTTCATTGACATTGCCTTAGAATCAGGAACCATGGCTCACACTCTTCTTCATTGCATGGCAGGCCCAGTGCTCTACAGAAAACATAGTGGAAACTCAACAAATGATAGTAATTTAGGAACCAACAAAAGCACTTTCATTCCATTTCTAAATTAATTATATATCCAGAGAGAACAAAGTTCTATGTGTACTTTCAAAAACTTGTATTCCAAACAACTTGCAAATCAAGCCACTTTGAAAAGCTGTGCAGTAATCTATTATGTTGCAATACATACAACAGAAACTCATTTGGATTTTAGATGTTGGGCCAGTCAGCTAGCTCAGTGCAGCGGCCGAGGTTTGATCTCCACCCTGCCGTGGCAGCCCTGCCCCTGGAGCTTGCTGAGATGGGGGATTGAGACTGGACGTGGTGGCACACTCCTTTAATTCCTACTCTTGGGAGGCTGAAAACAGGAGAATCACTACTAGTCCTATCCACATAGTGAGATCATGAACACGCTGTAGACCCTATACCGAACACATTAAAAAAATAAATAAATATAAATAAATTTTAAATGTGCAATATATCTTGATTTTAGGAATTTAATTATTTCTTTTTGGTCAAGTTCCTTTGAATATTCATATCATTTATCAATTTTAATAGTGTTTTTATGATTTATGGTATCAGTGTTGATTTCTCATCAGATATTTTTAAAAAGCGTGTCTCTTTCTCTCACTACTTAGGAGACCATGTACGCAGAGGTTTCATGCACTATCTGTACTAAGTGCATCCAGCCTCGTTGCTGTCCTCTATGCCTACGTGGAGTGAATGTGCTGAAATTGGATCACTACAAATTCATTTTTGATGCTTTGCATTGTTTGAAATATTATTTTTGTCAGACTTCATTAAATAAAAGCTTCACTGTAACTGGTCATTGTTCTGATTTTGTTTTTTTAATCAGTCTTCCTCATTAAAGTCTGCAAATGAATATCCAATTCATTACCACAGAAATTAATGTTTCTTTGAATGTAGCAGAGAATCTAAACCAGAGTACCATCCACCTCCTGGCCCACTTACACAAGTGACTGTGAAGGGGGTTGAGAATAAACCATCATCAGACACAAAGCTTATTTCACTGATGGATGCAATGTTTCCATAATAATACTGTGAATTTGGAGTGGAAGAGCCAGACTGGACTCATTTCATTCTGAGCCATGTTTTCCAACAACAATCCTGACACCATTGTATGGGATTTTCCTATATCAGTAATCAAGACTCCAACTCCCCAAATACCAGTTAGGTGGGTGAACAATTCAGTTAAGTTTGACACTAACCACCTGGACTTAGCACAAGTTTGAAAGCTCAATTCCACAGGCCTGGCCTCTCTTCATGTAGCAGCTGTCAGTGCTGGGCGTGCAGGATGCCTACTGTGCTGTCAGACTTGGCTCTAAGGTCGAGTTTCCCACACAGTTCCCTTTGGGTCATATGATGTGCTCAGATGGCTCTCAGAATTCAGGAAAGCAAGTTATTTACTCTCACAGGATAAATAAAAAATTCAAATAAACAGATGAAAAGAGAGGTGCAAATCCATAATGGTCCTGAATAAAGGACCTTTTGTCTTTATAGAATTTGAATGTGATACCAACTTAGGATGGTAGGAAAATTTACCCTGGAAACTTTCCAAATCCCATTGCATATTTGTTAAGAAAGTTAAGTTATGCAGATATGATTGACTAAATAATTGACCGTTTCTTATTAACTCAATAACCAGCCTCTTTGCCTTCTTTTGAGTTTAGAAGATGAGAATAAAATCTCCAAATGTCTAATCTTGCTTAGTCTTTTTGAGAGCCAACTTCCATACTAATACCACTTAGAAACATACCAAGAGTCACGGCATTACCCTAAATTCACTTATGGATGAAAGGGAAGCCATTTGCGAATAACAAAAGCAATTCTCACATTTCAGAAATCACAAGTGTTTTAGGAACTCTGTGCCAGGAATACTGCCACAATCAGCCACGTGAGTATGACCTTGCCTCAAACTCTCTGAGCTTCATTCTCTTCTTGGAAAAATAGTTGGGAAAATATCAGTTAAACCATAACATCTTTAATATAGTATTTACTTGAAATCACATTTTGGGTGAAAGATAAATGTCAGTGGTGAAAGAACATAGTCATGGAGTTTGAAAATATATATTTCACAGTGAAGTAAAATTTGAGGATGTATGAGCCATTTTGACATTTAATTTCTTGATCAGAATAATGAAGTAGTACAACCACATAGCCTGCCCATGTTGACTCATATAACACAGTATCTTAGATTGTGTAGCAACAAATAATGAATTTCAGGAGAATCAATGTGGGTGAGAAGAGCACTTTCAGAAAGCATTCACATGAAGTTGTATATTCATAGAATATTCTCGAAACATTATACAACAGACTAGTTCTTGCCAGAGGTCATCACGGCTGTGCGTGTTAATGGAAAATGCATGCAGTGTTAAAAGACCCCTGAGGACTTTGTGCATTAGAAGGCTCTGGTACAATCACATGTTTCGGGTCCATGACATACATTTCTGGACACAAACTTAAAAACAATCTTTTCTCTAGAAAAACTTGATACCCCTTAGTAAGGAAGCATACAGTGCTGCTCAGTTAATCTTCTTTTAAGTGGGAAGCCTGAGGAAAATAAGTGGGAAGCCTGAGGAAAATAAGTAGAAATGAAAATATATATTCTATACTATATACTATTCCAAACAATTATGTAATAACAAAGATAAAATATAAATGTTTTCCTTGCAGTAATTTTTCTTCTATTTTCTTTTAAAAAGAAACAAATAGCTTAGCCATATCTACAAGACTAGTACAACAGGGCAGCCAAATAGCTCAGCGGATTAAAGCTTCTGCAAGCAGGCACAAGGGCTGGGAGTTCTATCCCTGGGCCTGCTATTCCGGCCCACCTCTGGGGCGCGCTGATACAGCGATTGAGTCTGGGCGTGGTGGCGCGCACCTGTAATCCCAGATCTTGGGAAGCTGTAAACAGGCTGATCACTACGAGTCTGAACTAGTAGTGAGACCCTGAACATCCTATAGACCCTTTCCCAAAAATACAAACAACAAAAAAGACAAGTATAACAAACTTTAATATAACTTTACCTAGATTCCTAATTCCCAAGTTTCAATTATAAGACAATATCCATAAATGATGTGTGTGTGTGTGTGTGTGTGTGTGTGTGTATTTGAGTAAAAGAAAAACAGAGAGAGGTGGAGAGACAGAGAGAGAGAAGGGAAGAACACTTGAGAATAACTCACTGAGCACTGACATACTTGACTAATAATTCTAGTTGTTTAGGAACAAAGGTGTTATCCAACATAAAGTAGTTGATTAATTCTAGTAAAAGTTGTCCATTTTTTAATCCACAGATCCCAATTCTAAATCATTGTACAAATAATGATCCTTAGAGTCAAAGCCAAAACAGCACACCTACACTTAAATCTTTTCCCTCTTTTATCTCCTTGCCAAGATGTAACCCAGGATCATGCTTTCCATTACCTATCATGTTCCTTTAATCATGCTGAATCTAGGATAGCTGCTGCTTCATACTTTTTAACCTTAATGTTGTTGTCAAATGCAGCACAGTTGTTCTGCAGAATTCTTTACTCAGTCAATTTTCCAGCTATGTTCTTACAAATAGATTTAGATTAGCCATTTGGGACAGATGTATTGTTCTGTTCTCAGCACCCTACAAAGAAATGCATGATGTTTATTTTCCCCACCATTGGTATTATTAACTTTCAACTCTCAGTAAGATGATATCTGCTTGATCTCTCCATTATAAAGTAATAAATATTTTATTGTCCCAGGTCCCAGTGGGGGATTGCCACAACCCCATTCCCCTGCCCTTTATGTAACCATCATAATAACATCACATCAGTTTCCATCATCTAACACTCTACAGAATCTTCATTCACATATTGAAAAATTTTTAAATTGGGCACATTTTATCTGCCACACATTTAATTTTCAAGCAGTATACACTATCTTCCATTTATTGCTCTGTCTCATGGAACTAGTGACTGTGTTTTATTTTAAAGTTGTATATCTTACACTATCTGGGATATCATCTTACTTTTAATAGCTTCCTAGTTGTATTTCTTATTACAATGGAGTTGGAATCATGGTCATCATGCTGAAATAATTGTGGTCATGCCATTTCCTAGTAAAACAGCTTATTTCCATCTTATTCTTGCCGTTTTTGCTTGTCCTATTTGATTAACTTCCATTGCGACAGTGGATGATGAGTACTTTCACACCAGGTCCATTTTCCAAATTGAATCTTCAAACTTCCACTGAACTCACTCAATAATTTTCTTCCTCTAATCTGTACCACAGCACTCTGTGACTGCCTTGTGTTACTACAAAGTGCTATATTATTCCCAATTTAATTTTTTGCTTTGCAAGACATTGCCATATTATTCCCAATTCCATTTATTGATTTAATTAGTTAGGATTAATGAATCAATAATTAAATTCATTTAAGTCTTAGTTGTCACTTATTGGTCATTACAATACCTTAAACTGACTGTATCACATGTCTAAATCCCGGCCTCCTCAGTAAAATGGGGATTTGGGGAAACTATTTGTTGATCCCTTAGTACAAACTAGGATAAAGGAAAAGCATATACTTTAAAAGTACTTGTCATTTGTATTTCTTCATGTGCGAAATATGTATTCATTTCAGATGCCCGTTTTAATTTGGGTCTTTGAATTTTTGGGCCCTGATTTTTTTAATATTTACACATTCTAGATAGAATTCCTTTGTCTGAGGGACATTTGGCTCAAATGCTTGTCTTTGCATTCTTATATCCGGTAATCTGAGCAACTAATTTGAAGATAAAAGTATGCACCATAACAACCATTCTTGAGTTCCTATCATCTTGTTTAGTGAATTCTGTATTGCTTCTATTATTTCATAAAAACTAAAAATAAAATACGGTACTTGCTTAATTACAAGCATGTATTTCCACAACAGGAGTGGCATAGATTCATATATGTAAATTGTTAGCCACACAAAAGCACATCACTGTTGGTGCAGAGATAAACTGCCTTAATATACATATCTCTCCCAATAACCATATCAGGAAGATATGTTTATCCAAATTTTACCATGGAAAGAAGCCATGTTTTGTCTGAATCATAATTTATTATTGATACACTTTAATGGAACAGCAACAATAACACAAGTCATAAAAATACAGAAATAGAAGAAATGCAGACTGTACTTATTTGAGATGGAAATCAGATGCAGTAGTAAAAGGAATACAAATATTAAAAAGAGGCTGTGGGAGTTAGTAAACACCAAAAGAAGACGGGACTGTGGAATTTAGAAGCCATATGTAGGCTTCTAAATTTTTCAGAGAACTGAAGAAAAGCGCCTAGGTCAATACAGTTGCTTAAGACAGAAGAGTTGAAGTGAACGTTTTGGTCCAGATGTTCACTGAAAAGCTGAAAATTTGCTAACTATCAGTAAGTTCAAAATGGAGATGATCCATTGGGCACAAAGTAGTGAAATGGTGATTCAATCAAAACTGAGGTTGGTGTTTCTGAAAAACTGTTTGGGGTTTCTAATATAATATCTTATATAGATAATCAGGGAAGGGTAGATCATAACCAAGTTTCTTCAAATTTGAATTTAAAGTATCCTGTGAGATTTGTGTTCATTAGAACACTTTCTTAACTTTTTTGTTTTTTACCAATTTGAATTAGGCCTGAGAAATTTAGCCATTCTAGGTGTCTGTGCTATTAAACCATACAGATGCTTTGTTAATGCAGAAATGAAGGCAGAATTGAAGAAATCACAGAAAAACACATCAATGTAGAATGCTGACAGAGGCAAACCCCTTAATCATTCTAGGTTAATAAATCAGAGCTAATATTTAATGATATGGATCAGAAGGAATTCTGCAAGCATAAATCACGTAATATACTCAATTTCCAATTTTGAAACATGACTAAATTATAAGCAAAAAATCAGTTGTTGATATATGGATTCAATACATTCCAATGGTTTGAAATAACTCGTTGGAAAAAAAAAAGGGGGGGGGCTGACCAGGGAGCTAGCTCGGTGGTATGAGAGCCTGGCTTGCAAGTGAGAAGTCCCGAGTTCATTCCCTGGTACTGCAAAAAGAAAGAAAGAAAGAAAGAAAGAAAGAAAGAAAGAAAGAAAGAAAGAAAGAAAGAAAGAAAGAAAGAAAGAAAGAA
>NW_004524582.1:18360155-18365452 GCF_000260255.1 Octodon degus
CTTTTATAGTAACTTCTAATAGTTTTTCCTAAAGTAATCCTTTTATTATATATTCATTGTTATCCAATTTTATATCAGTTATGTAAAACATTTTAGAGGTTTCAGGACTACAAAGAGCCCAGTGTGGCACATGTTCCATAGTTCTGCTACTACTGTTTCAGATTAGGTATTCGACCAGATAAAGCAGAGAACATACTTTTGGATATTCATTTATGAAATGTCATTGACAAGAAATTATTGGGGATGTAACTTAGCAGTAGAACACATGCTTTTTGTACACAAGACCCTAGGTTCAATGCCTAGCACAAAAGAAAAAGAAAGAAGGAACAAAGGAGAGAAGGATGAGGGAAGGAGAGAGGGAAGGAAAGGAAAGGAAAGGAAAGGAAAGGAAAGGAAAGGAAAGGAAAGGAAAGGAAAGAAAGAAGAAAGAAAGAAAGAAAGAAGAAAGAAAGAAAGAAAGAAAGAAAGAAAGAAAGAAAGAAAGAAGGCAAAATGTATATAGATTATCTTATTAAAGATCAAAAGACATAGTAGACTTATTAATAGAAATTGAGTAGACCCTAAATATTGATTTAGTAATACTATGTGGCTAGAATTTACTTTTCTTTATTAAGAAATGTTGTTAGCAATGATCATGTTACTTAATATTTGCATCTGTTTATATGATTTTTAAATTTTTATTACTGTCTTTGTTTAGAAAGCTTTTGTTGGTGGTGTTATCCGGATTCTAAAAATAAGTTGGATCCGGTACTATAAAAGAGTAGTAGTAGAGGGACTTATGAAGAACTATTTCAGGGGCCCAGGAATAGAATAGGGGTGAAATAATAGCTGGTAAAGGATATGATATTTGAGATTTGACTCAAAGAATGAATGGAATTATTGCAGGCAAAGTGACCAGGAAAACGTCAGCCTGCATAGAAAGTCTGGGAAAGTCAAAGCCTGTCCAATTTCAGGAAACAATATGAGATCAGTACTGTTGGAGCATGGGAGACAGGCTCTCAGGACCTCAGACAGAAAACCAGAGAAGGAGTAGAATCATGGAAACCAGAATCTGGGGAAGCAGAGAGAGCTGTGTGGGGTATCAGGAAAGCATCCCGGAGACAACATGTAATGCTGGTGATGTTTAATTATACAAGATCTCATTGGGGTCAACTGTTCAGCTGAAGATCTAACATTGCAATAAGGTTCTCATCAGAAGCGCATTTCCCCCTTTTCTTGCTCTGCTGACCACAGTGCTTACATCATCTTAAGGGCAACTCCTTTTTTGCTACTGAAACACAAAATTTTAAGACATTACTTCCCTGGGGAGGATATCTTCTTTGGACCTGAAAACATCTGCTTATGTTCTCTTAGCTACCATTGGGTCACCTGCTCATTTCTGCATGTCTTAGATCAATTATGACAGTGCTGGGAGTGAGATCTTTTGGTTCTATGAATGGTGGCAGCAGTCAATGTCCCTGGGGTCACTGGGATTCTTTAAAAAGTAGAAAGAAACGAAAGATGAATGTTGGGCAACCAACAATATGTAAAATAATTAATGGAAAATAAGGAATGATATGTGTCTGAAACAGCAACAAGGTCATTTGGTAATATAATAGGTTTCAGTAGAGAGGAGAGGGAGGCAGATTAAAATGGGTAAAAGGGAAGCAAGTAACAAGTGAGAGAAATAACGGTACTTCCAGGAACCTATGCAAAGCGAAAGAGAGGGGGATAGCAGGAAAAAGAGGCAAAATAGAAAACTAATGAGCTGAAAAGCAAATGGGTGATGGGATCCAGGTCATATTGGGAAGATCCAGCCATTGGCAGGATGCACATGAGTCCTTCCACTGCTGTAGCATTGAGCACGTGGGTAGAAATGGAAGGCTGTTTGGGGTCTGTGTGGAACGCACAACTCTTGTTATGTGGAGTGCTAATACTATTCTGTGATATTTACAATGGAATCATCAGCATACAACAAAAGAGGCAAGAGGACCCAGAGGTTGAGGAAATCAGAAAGAATTAAATGTCCAATGAGAGAAAAATCATGGACAAGGAATCCAGGAGGTGTTAGGTTCAGTGAAAATTCTGTTCTATGATGTCTTTTTTTTAAGTACTAATTCCACTGAGCCATCACCCTGGCCCCTGTTCTATGATTTCTATTTCTTCTCTTGTGCATGTTTTTGCTTGCTTTATTTTTGCTTTCCGTTCTTCTTCCCTTCCTCTCTTTTTCTTCTTTCCTACCTTCCCTTGAATATTTTACTAAACAGGAGTATAATATAAAAACATATTGCATATTCATTTATTATCTTTATAGGTGTGTGCCACTGTGTGGTTTCTAAATCTCAAAGAATATATTTTACAAGTGCCTGAGTTCAATCCCCAGTTCCACAAAAACAAAAAAAAAATATTTTTCACCTAGTCAAACACATTATCCATTTAGCTTAGATATATATTTTTCTTCAGGGGTTTTACTTTAAATTTTAGTTAGAGTACATAATTTTTAAATTATATGATTCTATTCCTCAATATTCATTTATCTCCATAAGTTAGAACAAATTTAATGTTTCAATAATTGTGTTCATTCTGTCAATTAGTCTATAACTTACTTCATGTATGTTATTATGGAAGAAGTTACAAGTGCATACACACACAGAGGATTGGAGTTAAAGTCATCTTTCCAGCTTTCAGACCTGGGATTTGATCCCAGCACGTTCGCACTGATGTATAACCTCAGCCCTATTAATTAATTAATTTATTTATTTATTTATTTTGAGTCAAGGGTCTCTCTTAGTCATTAACTCGTCCAAGGTGGATGCAAATTTGTGAACCTACTATCTCAGCCTTCCAGTGTGCTAGCATTGAAGGCTAGTACCACTTCACCTGGACTAATCCTGTACCACATTTCTACCCTCTCCTGATACATCACTATGCTCAGTCTAAGCATCTGATTCTCAAAGTTTGGTGTGTAGCAGATTCTCTTGGAGAACTGAAGCACAACTGTTAGTATCCATTTACATTTTTGATTCAGTAAGTTTCAAACTGGAGCTGAATATTTTTATTTTTGATCAATTATAAGGGTCATTTATTTTGCAGGTTTGGAAAGTACAACTAAAGTGTCCATGCTCAAAATCACTCAGCAGTTTTTCTTATTCAAATCAGAGTAAACAAACAAGAGAAGAAATTGTATTGGCCACTTTTTTTAAATTATGGAGAATAAGGCTGGCCCAATTGCTCAGCAGACTAAAGTGCCTGCTTAGGAAGAGGACAGTGGCTGGGGTTCAATACACAGGAGTACCATGCCGGCCCTGTGCCCACTGAGAGGGCGATTGAGACCGGGCGTGGGGGCGAGTACCTATAATCCCAGCACTTGGGAAGCTGTAAACAGGAGAATCACTACAAGTCAAATCTCCATAGTGAGACCCTGAACACTCTGTAGACCCTGCCCTAAATATAGAAAAACAATTGTAGAGAATAACTGCCAAAGGATGTGGTTAGCTGAGGTAAGCTTTACAGAGCTGGTAAGCATTGAGGTAAGTCTTGAGGAAGATTCGTGACGGTCTCACATGGTGGAATATCTACAATTGAAATGGCCCACCTTTCCCAGAAGGTGATACTGGTTCACAGTTATCTGGAAATGGAGATGTCAAGAAATATTGAGGGGCTATTTGTAAAGCAGATTATTGAGCCAAACAACAGTTGCAGCTCATTCGTTGTTGCTATGTGTGTGTTTGCAAAAATGCAAAAGCTTGAAAGTTAAATAAATTGATTGGAGTGGGAAATTAGGGTTCAATTCTTAATTCCACAAATTATCCACTCTATGTATGATGTGGAAAACTAATCTTTCTCAATCTATTTGTGTTAGTTCCCGGGGGCTGCCACACTAAAGTATCACAAGCACAGTGTTATAAACAAGAAAAATACAGTCTTACTCTTTAGAGCTAGAATTTTGGGATCGAGGTGTCGAAACCATGTCCTCCTATGCCGAACAGGACTGCGTGCTGTGAACAGAGGGACCGTTCGGAGGCGGCATCTCCACCACCACGGGCTGTTCTCTCGCTGCGCTCATCCAGCACTCTATCTTTCCTCCACTTTGTCATTTAGTTATTTAATTTTTGCCCCATTTTCTGCCGAAGGCATTCTGGATGATGAGTCCCGGGCCTGTGACCAGCAGGCGCCGAATCGATGCTGAGAACACATTCTGCCAGCTGAACTTTCGGGCTGTGCGCGGGTGGTAATGACTTCCGTCACAATTGCGCAAGGCTCAAAGCTGAGCTTCAGACTGTGAGCCCATTACCAATTTTCCTGCTCTCTCTCAGTCTATTACCAGTGTACTTCCCTGAAGTTCCCTTTCATATGCTTTTTGCTCCTGGTTGCTTTCTTATTCAATTACAACAGGCTTGGTCAGAGCTCGAATGAATGTTCCCTGAGTCACAAGGCAAATTAAGATGCTGTTCCAATACCACCTCCGATTGCAGGCATTTGGATTGAAAAGGCCCTAGCCCCTTCCCTGGGCGTGCGACTTCATCACACAAATGCGATAGTTTGGTCAGCTTCTTCAGGCATCTGGTATTATACTTCCTAGTCAACCAAATAAAAAACCCAAGCACAATGTAGGAAATATTTTGTGGTTTTTTTTTCAAAGAGCTTTCCTTCAAATCCCTTCTTTACACTGCCTCCTAATGCAGCACCACCTACAACGAAAGTAAAAAGGTGAGTAGAAATTTAAAATTATAATGACCACCCAAATCAAGACATACGCATATTTTTATATATGTATTTTTCATTGTACTTAAGGAAGAAAATCCATGTAACCATTAATCAAACAAAAATAATCTTTACTTCTTGAGGACCTATAATTTATATGCATAAGTATATGTTCCCCTAAAGTTTGCAAGTTTGTTCTTCACACATTGCAGAGAACACAAGTACCCAAGCCACCCACAGTCCCATTGTGATTAGGGGGAAGAGTTAGGGTTCAATCTGAGGCCCTGCCTGCGGTCCCTGAGCCCCTGCTCTAGGTGGTGTGGCTGGCCATGCCCTGGAAGCGCAGAGCATGTGGTGCGCTTCAGTTTACCTAATCACGGTGCTTTCCAGGCAGAACAAAGATTACCACATGTGAGAACTTCAGATGCTTTTCTCAACATCCACTCCTTTAATTCATCCTTTGTTTGACATACTAAGTGAAAATAAGGCCAGTGAGATTACAGGGTCCACGTCACCGGGCAAACCAACTAGGGAGGCGAGTATCCATAACAGCTTCCTTCCATGGCTTCCAAGGGATTCAGAATAACCAAGCTAATTTTAGCACGTTTCCTGCT
>NW_004524582.1:18365552-18371800 GCF_000260255.1 Octodon degus
GCAAAAAGAAAGAAAGAAAGAAAGAAAGAAAGAAAGAAAGAAAGAAAGAAAGAAAGAAAGAAAGAAAGAAAGAAAGAAAGAACCCTGTAGCTCCAGCTTTGTGTGTGTGTGTGTGTGTGTGTGTGTGTGTGTGTGTGTGTGTGTATCAGAGACCGAACTCAGGACTTTTCATTTGCCACGCATGCCCTTATGCCACTGAGCTGTCTCCCAAGCCCCAGCTCCAACTTTTTAATGCCCAGATATTTTGTAATTTAACCTAGACATGTGAACTCCACATGAATATTTTAATTTTAATTTTTCCTCACATACTGCAAAAGCTGGCATACAATGGCTAACATCTGTGATTGATTGTATTGGGGCCCCAATTTTTCAATCATCGTTGTAACCATACCTACTACAAAGTAAGTTATACTCACAATAGCCTATGTCTTGGAAAACTCATCTAGTGTAAAGCTTAATAAGGAATGCTGAATATTTATTGAACACCCTACTGAAACTGAAAAATAGAATAATATACTTTTCCACCAAGGTAAAGTAAAAAACCTTTAATTGCACCACCATAATTTGAGCAACAACCTATATGAGCAAATATGACAAAGCAGAAACTTAAAGAACTGTGTGGTTTGGGTTTCCTAAGTGTTGCTTCTATATCATGACTGCAAGAATATTTCTGGATTTGGCTACAGAGAACAGGAGGGAGTGACTGTGGTCGTCCTAACCATGCTGTCTTAGATCAGCTCTCAGTCAACTCACCCTGAACATCTAACTGAGGTCAGCCAAGATTTAAAACAGCTCACAGGGCCTCCCAACTGCCCAATGACATGACCAACCATAACAAAGACAGGTGGTCCTTGACTGATGATTCAACATTATCATGGTGCAGAGGCAGCATGCATTCAGTGAAAACATACTTTGAACTCTGAACTCTGACTTTCCCCAGGATTGCAACATAAATTACCTACTTCTCTGCTGAGGTAAGGTTGAGGCAGAACCTCACCCTCTACATAGTAAACTAACTGTTCTTTACAGTGGACTGTGCCTCCATGTTCTGGTATTTGGTAGGGTTGGTTTTTAAAATGTATTTCTAAAATCAGCATATTTTCTTCTAGCTGACAGATTTAATAGGACGTAACTCCATTGTAAGTGGAGGACAGTCTGTACCTTCTTGCCCATGCAAGATCAATTCTACATCACCAACATATTTATGTGGCACTGGGAGATTTAGGTCATTTTGATTATTTATTTTATTAGTTCATGTTTTCAGTAGACAACAGTTACATTCACCATGGAAACTGATACATGAACACAATACATATAAATTCTGTTCTCATTTCTTTCATCCCTTCAATTTTTATTCCCTTTTGCAAAAGATCGATCTATTGTTTCCTTTTTTATTTTGTTTTTCATATATTTACATTTTGGATTTCTCACATACTACAGACCATGCAATATTTTGGCTAAACAGAACTGTTTGACTGAAACATTCATGGCCAGAACTAAAACAAACAAACAAACAAACAAACAAAAAACACCAATAAACAGAACAGACACTATGTACAGTGGTAAGTACTACTGTCTCTCATGACATTGAGTATATTCTGACTTGAACCAACCTCTGAGTCTCTTGAAGACTATTTCCATGAGAGTCAAAGATGTCTTGTCTTAGGACCCTACTTTCTATGGAGACAGTAACAATTACATGTCTCTTGTAGATGGGGCCTGTTGAAGATATAATCAATATAAAATTAGCAATGTTAAAACAACATTCAGAGACTCATGCAAAATTGTGAAATCAGAATGTAATAAAAATAAATTAGTGTTTATAACACAATTTATAATAGCTAAATATTCTAAGCAGCCTGCATTCCTTCAACGTGAATACATAAGGCAAATGTGGTCTTCACATACAGTGGTGGATGACTCTGTCATGAAGACAAGTGAGTCCTCTAGTTATGACTGGCCTGTTGTGTGAACAATTTGGGTTATGATCAGAATTTTAGTTTTAACTTGAGAGTCTGGATTTATGGCCCAAATCCAGCTTCTTGTGCTTCTAGATGGTCTCAGATACAGATTTAACCCTTAAAGAGTTTTGGAAAGAACACTACAACATCCTTTCTTGCATGGGATTAATTGAGAAATCCTGGACCAATGTCTCTTTAAGGCACTAAGATCAGCTCCTGTACAGGTGAGAGACTTTGAAGGCTGCATAGAGAAGCTTGAAACTTCCTGTGGTGATTCAAATTATACTCAGCCCTAGGGAACAAAATGAGTTCCTAAGTCAAGGGTGCACTCTAAACCTAAATCATTTGTAGGAAAATGGGTGCACTTTGAGACTATAATATCAAATGAAATGAATCAAACATTCTAAATTAAATATCACATGATTTCTCTTACATGATAAACATAAATTATAAGTAAGAGCCGCACAAAAGGTACATAACAGGAAACAGGAGGTAGATTGTTCTCAAATGGAAAATGGATCAGGAGCTAGAGGGAGTGTGCTGCATGGGAAGAAAAGGTAATGAAAGCAAAAATAATTAAGATGTGTTATCTACACTTACCAACTCTGCACTGCAATGTAAACATGATGTACTAATAAAAAATAAATTTAAAAAATGATGTCTAGAAGAAGAGCAAGTAATGATAGGCAGTATCTCCTTGGAAGACAGCAGAAATGGTTTGGGTTTGAGAGGAACAGTGCAATGTGTCCTTTGGCTTTAAAGAGAAGTGTTCCCCTGGTGCACATGTACATAGAGTTGTCAGACATTTCATTATAATCCAGACATTTAGACTTCATGGAACATTGCAACTTTGGTTCCTGATGGTAAATGTTTCCATTTGGAAAGAAAAAAAAAATGTGTATTTCATACACTAAGCAAATCTGCAAATGAAATTTTCAACAATGACTATGATTTATGGCCTCATAACTCTTACCTAGAGAAAGAGATAAGTAAAACAGTCTCTAAATGTGGGCGCAAAACCAGTACTACTGACCGTGGTGGTGGTGGTTGGAGCCACGATGTACTGCACATTTAAGAACATCTGTTGAGTTAGTCTCACTTGAGTATTCTCATGTTTCAATTAGCGAAAGTACCCAAGTATATATACACCTAATATCCAGGTAAATGACATTGCCTCCTACATGTCTATTTCTCCATAACAATATTAATGCACATCTAACAGTTTAAAACAATATGCATTCATTACACCACTGATTTTACGTGTTGTTTGGACAGCTTAGCTGTTCTCCCTAGAATTCTGCAGCGAAAACACTAGCCAGGAATGTGATCTCATCAAAGGTTTGAATGGGAAGGATCCTGCTATAGTCTAGAAAAGTTTTGAGAGCGTCACCAAAGAATGATGATGTAAACAACGATAAGCCTTTAGGAGAAGAACAGAGTGGGTGGCCATTGCAGATAGTGCCCTGGGAAGAGATCTGTGTCCTGTGATAGGACAGTGATTATACCCTGAGAGTGTGTTTTTAAGATTCAAGATCAAGGCTACAAGCCCAGGCACACAATTCTTTGACTTCCTGTCTCATTGTGCGATTTCATCTTCTCTTTCCTTTATAAGCTGAAAATATATTACTTTAAAAAAAATCAATGGAAACCTACAAACCTACCTTGGAATTACTTGGTGCCGTTTAAAACGAAAACGAAATGCATAGGTAATAAAACTAAAGATTACTGCTTGAGAAAAATTGCCTCAATAGAATTTTGGTGTATATTGTTTTTCAGTAGATGAGAGTTATAGAGGCTAAAATTGGAGCCTAAATAAATAGTTATTTCATGTTGCTGTAAGGACTTGCAGGAGAGCTCCATTTCAAAGTCACGACATAAAACTTACACATTCCAGACTTCTGAAACTTTCCACGTACTTATAGTGCTGCCACTTACACATATCGTTAATCCATCAATAACTCTCGAGGTTGCAACAGCTGAATGGAAAAATGGCCAAGGTTCCCCCATTTCATAAATCTCGAAGTCCTCATGATTCTTAAAAATACTGTTCATATTTTTATTTGGAGTTTTAAAATGATTAAAATAATTTAGAAACAGATATTCTTAACCAGTGATTGATTTAGTCTGGCTCAGAATTAATATTCCACATTTTCTCATTTTGGGGCAGAGAGCTATTTACTAAAATGGTTTCAAGGAAAGAAATTAATATACTTTATGTTGACTTTCCACTTTAATATTAAAAAAGAGATCATTTATTGCAGAAATATAATTTCAGAGTTATGCTAGATAGGTTTGTACATTTAAAGTTTCATGGGGAAAAATACTAGAGGTTTAAAGTCATAATATAGTACATTTTGAATAGCTTACATCACAAAGGTTAACTTAGGAACTTATTCAGTAAATCTACCCTAAAAGTGAAGGCTCCCAAAGGAAAAATAAACTAAGTTCCTATAATCCGGCAACATGACAATGGAAATTTATTTGAGAATCAAAATTAATTTTAAATATCAGTTTGTATTTTCTGAAGTTGTACCATGTCACAATATTTTAAATATTAAGAACAAACCTTTTGTACTACACAAAATTATATATAGAACAAGAAAAAAATTTTAATTGTAAGGGGAAAAATATTGTTGAAGAATGGATGCAATCAGGAACTTTACTATGAATGTTTAAAGAAATGAGCAAATAAATTCAAAAGTATATAGGACATTTGAAAGAAGAGATAAGAATGGAAAAGTACATTCAATTAAATGTTTCCATGACAATTTGAAGAGGATAATGACTAAAAATATTTAGAAAACTAAGACATCTATGGAGGTGTCTAGTACGGTTTGCTATTAAAAAGGTAAGAGTATAAAAATAAAAATGAAGTAAAATAAAATGACCTCAGAGTACGAGCCCTTGCTCTTGGAGGCCCTTTCTCCAGAGAATGTTCACAGCTCTCTTCATCTAAGTAGGACTCAGCTGATAAAGATTTTTCTCTTCACATAGTTATTTCCAAATACTTTTACTTTTGCTATAGTCCGGAGACAGATTTTCAAGCCAAGTGTACAAAGGCCAAGCGGATGTCAGAGCCAGTTAGTTGACCACATGTGAGTAGTTTTAATGCTAGTTTCTGTAGTGCGGGTGAAACCCTTAAACATTTCACCTGGTAAACGCAAGCTTTTGAAAACTTCACTGATGACTCTAAAAGAAAGTTACCAAGAAGTTAATAAGATGATAATATAAAGAATTATCCAGGGGATTTATTCATAAAACAGAAAATAATATACTCGAGATATAAGTCAATCAATATTTAACCGATGAGTTAACATTGGGCATTTTTAATTAAAAATTAAATTAGCAACAGAATGTTCATAAATATAAAACAATCTACCATCATGATAACAACACTGGAAAGGATATCATCTGGTATTACATTCATTACTCAAGGAGCTCATACTGAAGATACATATATTTGTACTTGGTTTTGATAATAATTTATTAACTACTGAAGCCAAGGCATGTATGCCATGTCATTTCATGAACAATCTACAGCCATGTCACCTATTTCAATTCAACTTGATAATTTTCTATGAAAGTTTTATATACTTTAATCTATAACCATATTACTTCTATAAGACACCTTTGTCATTGTTTTTCCAGAGCCATATGCTTTCCCTTTATCCCAAAAAAATTTTGTTATGTAGTTTTCAAGTATTTTTACTTGGGAACTTTAAAACTTACAAATCTTTTCTCTTTTTATGTAAATACTATTAATTTTTTCTGTGTCTAAATATGCTAAAATAGCCAAGGTTTGTTTTATGCTTACTATCCACAGACATAAGAGCAAAAGTTTAGCTTATAAGTCATCTATGTGTCATCTTAATTGTGGCAGTTGGGTCCTGCTGTTCTGCTCTGCCAGGCAAAGCAGTATTCAGGCTCCAAAGCCTTAGGGGAGGCCACAGGAGTGGCAGTCTCAAAGTCGCCTCCCTCTCACAGTGCGGCTTGCCTTTTTATTTATAAAAGTAAGGAAGTAAAGTAGCTGAGAGCCAAGAGAGTGTTCAACTGGGTCTGCCGGCTGATGGATGAATAATCTCTACTACTTGGAATTCAGCTCTGTTATTTTATGTTCACACAGTTTTTACTTATCACATTATGGAATTTTCTTTCAGTACGATTTTAGTAGCCCTACGTAACTCCTTTTAAAAATCACAATCTATGGTCATAATTGCAAATAAGATTTTGTGTTCTATGAATTCAAATGGAGACAGCTATAATATCATTTCTTTTTTTTTTTTTTTT
>NW_004524582.1:18380853-18385183 GCF_000260255.1 Octodon degus
CACATATATATATATATTAGCACATTTATTTTCACACATGTATTATACATATATGTGCAAATAAATATACATGTATATTCTTAGTTATATTATTTTCATAATTAATATCTTTGTGAGTGAGAATTTTAGTAATATGCTCTATCAGTACTGGGTTTTGGGGGCCTTTTGGGTGACCCAGTACTCAAATATCTATGTCACCTTTTTCTGTCTTGAAAATGATTATGTAATAATTTTATCATGATGTTTGATCTTTTTATACTCTCATCTTATTTCTAAATACAAAATCATTAAAGTGTATGTAACTCAGCTGAAATATAGTCCAGGTGGTAGGCAAGAACTGGCTTAACCCAGCCCAATTTCTTTATGAAACAACAATTATAGGCAAATAGCATGTATTCAACATGAATTAACTTGATAGGAAACTCAATTCTATATAAATTCATTTTTACTTGCAGAATTAAAACTTTTCCATGCCTCATCTTCTTTTGAATTTAATAATAGGGGCAAAATAAAGCCAAACAGCCATTAGATTCTAGCAAGGTCTCTGTAGTTGGAAGGAAGGACGTGGACGTGAGTTGGGTTCTGCCCATGGGTGGTAAGGCTGCAGTGTCCTAGGAAGAGTTAGCTCTGCGGGCTCCTCTCTGGCTGTGGAGCAGCCAGCCATCCAGCTGCTTCCACTGCACTTCCTGACAGGGCTCCACACGCCAAGGTCACCTTGAGGTGCTCAGCCGCTTCCTTTCCTCCAAAGCAGTAACCTCCCTTTCCAGGGCCATGTACGGTAGGCTCACTACTACTCTGACTCTTTTCCTCTGATAAAAGTAATGTTCATAGTCAACAACTGAAGCAGCAAACACTGAGCACAATTTACAGCAGGGCAAAGTGGCAGGCATGAAAATCAATTTCTTTAAGTTTGATTTAGGGTTTTGAGTATCTATTTCCTAAAGAAAATACTTAGGTTTTTGTTTTCTCGATAGTAACTTTTATCCCTCAAACAAAGTTACAGCCACTCAGAAATATATTTCTACAACCATGGCCAATGAAGTGTTATGTAAAGTTGTGTCAGTCACCATCAGTTATGCTGAAATTACTATAAATTATAAAGTACTATATGTATACTCAAAGAGAAAAGGGAACTTTTTAAGACTTTGCAGCTGAAAAAATTACACAACACACATGAGGCCTTTTTATAACTATGAATTAAAATTCCCTAAAATGATTTAAATCCATATTGTTAAGTCCGAAAATTCCCAGATATGGATATTCTGTGCTACAATTAATTTATCATTCTTAGTATATGATGGATGATAAACATTGAAATAATTCATCCTAGACTGAAAACATAAGACTTAGATGCAAGTTCCTGTATCTTCTGCACTAGCTATGTCACTCTGAACAAGTCCCTCAAATTCTTTAAGTCTCAGTTTCTAGAACAATGACATCCGACACCCAACCCTCATTTCAAGGGTTGTGGTGAAAACCAAGATTACTTAATATAACAAATACTATGCATGTGAGAGTAAAGATTACAAAGCTCATCAATTTTCATTGTTTAAAATGAGAACAGTCTTTCTTTTGTATTTTGTTCTCTGTGGATCTTTTACTGGGTTTTCATGACACCTCCTCGAGATAAGCCAAAGAACATTAAGTAACTTGCTTGCAGTCAGGAAATGAATAAATAGCCTGGACTCCAGACTGCCTGATTCTGAAGTCCAGTTTGTGTCATCTTTGACTCCTATAACTCCCCTTAGCTGTCTAAATGTTTAAAGTCTCTGTTGACTTAACTTTCGCAAATCATTTACATCATAAAGTAGACCAGGGAGGCCACCGACTGAAATGTTCTACAAGGAGTAAAGGCAGAGTCTTGGAACCAGAAAGTTCTGTCAGAGTCATGGAGCTGAACCCTCACCCTACGGAAAGCACGGCAAACCATTGCAGACACGCTGTCAGGGAAGGGATTAACTGCCCTGCTGACCGCTCTGCTTAACCGTGCTTGCTCCCCTCACAGTTCTGCTCCTGTTTACAGCACTTGAATTCCCTCCAGCTGCAATTTATGCACTTCCTCTCTTATTCTTGCCTCACCCAAGAGAGAACAGCTGGTCACCGTGCTCCCTAGAATCCCATTTGGGATAATGAAAGCAGGTGCTGTGTCACCCTCCAATGATTCCAGTCCAGGTCTTGCTACTGGAGATCTATTTATCTCCAGAGAAACTGACAAAGAGGACAAGTAGAGGAAAATATACTCATTCACACTTGGCAAAATACTGAACAGGAGAACAGTTTGAGAAAGATTATGGCACCTTTATTACCTTAAATGTTCACCAATTGTTTTAAATCTGAAGGCTATTCCACACTAGATAAAGATATGATACTTTTATACAATTTGCATTTGGTTTTATCTGAGTTTGAGATAATTAAGTCAGAAATGCAAGATGAGGAAAAAAAGTTTTCGACAGGGGCCAGCAGGATGTTTGATCCAAGGTACATGTATCTGAAGTTAAATTTAGAAGTTAGACAGCACCGTCCTTAAATCATGAGGGCAACTGAAGGGAAAACTTCTTTGTGCTAAGCAAGGAGAACATGTAGGCTGCTGCCTGACGGGAATCACAGAGGACAGGGACATTCCCAGAAAGTGCTCAGATGGACTGGAGTCTATTTGGCACACCAAAGCGAGGGACGAGGAGTGGTGGAAATCTCCCTACAATTACCACGTCTGAGTTCCTGAGAGATTTGTGTGTGCCCAGTGGATTTGGGCAGGTACAGCTGCTGGAGCACTTAGGAAATAAGACCCAGCCTGAATCGAGTGAGTTCTAAAGGAAGCAACCCCCTTCAATTGGAAACTCGAGATAGACAGATACATAGATAATTGATCAGAAGCATACATGAAAATATTCTCTCTACACTGAGTGAATATCCCTCTTACTCAAGGAATAATATTCTTTACTACTCAAGTCAGAAAAAATTCATAGAAACATGATTCTGAAAGAATGAGAACCACGTTCAGGCTCCATATCTGGTGCTACACAGAGACCGTGATTTCAGAGTATTTATTAATTCATTTTTCTTTCCCTAATCATCCATCAGTACCGTAAACACACAATATCCACCCTTAGAGATGAGCATTTTATGAGTTAATGCCTGCAAAGTTCATGGTGAATAGTATTCTTTCAAGAGATGTTCAATATTACAAGCCATTATTACATGTAGAGAGATCCACAGGGCTTTGCAAGATCTCCCGTGGGTACACAAAACTAGTGCTTCCTGGGCAATATCGGATAAGCACTGCTTCAGCAGCATGCATCTCTGTGGTCAGTTTTTATGAAACAAGAAATCGCTTCAGAAAGAAGATAATACCTTCTGTTTGGTGCCTGTTGAAGCACACAAAGATGCCTTTTCTCGCTCTTGTATGATCAGCAGTAATTTGAAAAACATATTTATCCATCAGATTGCTTCCCTGGGAATAAACCAAATAAAAATGGTTTTCCAAACCAACTTGAATAAAGCAAAATGAGAGATTATTATTTGTTCCACTAGAGAGGAGTCATATGCAACTATCCTTGCATGACTTTTCAAATGATACAAAATATTTATAGGGGATAAAATCAATATCAAATAAAGTAGATGTCTTAAATTAAATTTCATTAATTTAATACAGTTTTAAACAATAAAACTTGAAAAAATAAGACAAATCCATCTGTAATTGCATGTGTATCATTAACAGTATCGCGGAAAGACATATGCCCTGGATCACACTGGGTGGACGCATAAAGCTCACCGTGTTCCTGGTGTAGTACTACATGTTTGTAGCGCTCAGTGTCTGTTTCAAGTCCTAAGAAAATGATGATTTGCTTTGAGCTGTCCTGCTGCTATACGCCTGGATGGTGGGAGTCAGTTGGGAGGCCTGGCAGATCCACTTGCTGTGCAAGCAGGCCATCAAGGGAGGCGACCTGAGTTTCTCACCATCAGCAGGATAAGGTCAGTTCTTTACTATTTGTAAACATCAGATGCCCTGATCTGAACTAAGCACTGTGTCCATCTCTGTATTCTTAGGAAGAATTTAAAATGACAGAAGTAGGGAATAGAAGAGTTGTCCCCAGAGCTGAGAATGGTGGGATCAGTACAGAAGGTGGTCAGTTCTACAGTGACAAAATACAAACAAAGGAGAGGAATCAGTTCTGCTGTACTGCAGTACAGAAAAGTGACCACAGTTAAGAGTAATAGTATTTCAAAATAGCCCTAATTTTTTTCCAATGTTTTACATTCTCAACACAAAGAAATGTAATACATTTGAAGGAATAAATATTCAAATTGCCCCGATTATTATTATAATTAA
>NW_004524582.1:18394188-18398917 GCF_000260255.1 Octodon degus
GTATCAGAATTTAAGCAATTGTTAAAATGTATGAATGTCTTAATATACTGATTACAAAGCAAAAAAAAAATTTTGCTATAAGATTTCTTCTAAGCTGGGCTTCCTCGGTGTAAACATATCTCTTTTCCTTTATTAAGTATGCAGCACAATAAATCAATTTAATAGGAAAGTACAAGTTCCTTCCAACACAAGAAGTAAGCTTGCTTTCTCTGCTTTATTCATAAATTAAGATCTTATAGCTTCACCCCACCATTGCCACTAAAATTAAAGGTGATCTGAGGTACAAAAAATTGCTGCTATTCATTCAAATTATGCAGCGTGCTATTACAATGATGAATGATTTAGGTGAAACTACAAATTTACAGAATTTACAGGACTTTAAAGACATACTTTAACAATCAAAAACATGCATTGTATTGGAACACTGGTAACTACTCATTTGCTAGATTTAAATATTGTAATATCGTTTTATGTGCAGCACCCTAATACTGGTCATGATTTTTTCCTTCATGTTATGACCGTTCTCCCTACAATTTATTCATTAGAATTTTTGTTATGAAATTATTACTTTTGAATGAGAAGTCATCTGAATGAATATAGGCAAATTTTATTTACTATTCAACACTGAAAAAAGAGCTACTATACTTCAAAGGTAATTATACATTTTCAAATACATTTCCAGATATGTTAAGGAATTTAATTAATCATCTTATTTATTTATTTATTTATTTATTTATTTATTTATTTTGTGGCTGAACCACGGATTAAACTCAGGCCCTTGTGCTTGCATGGGAAGCACTTATTCCACTGAGCCATCTCCCTGGCCCCCATCTTTTTTATTTTGAAGAGAAAAACTGTGGTATCAGGGTTAACTTATCGTTCAGATGTGCCATTCATTTCCAAATTCTTTCCTGCAGCAGGTCATTTCACATTAAGAAGGATGTTTCTTTTACACAGAGGAAAGCTGCTTGCAGTAGTATTTTTTTCTTCTGTGTTTAAAAAACAACAAACAAAACACCTACTGCAAAGGCTGATGTCCCTCTGGTTGACCACAACTGTCCTAACTTATACACACTTAGTTTGTCAGAATTCCTGTTTTGGTCTCTGCCCGGAAGATTTCATGTGCTTCTGTCTATGCCACTTGTTCTCATCTACTGACTTAGTCTTTCCTGAAATAGAGACTTCCCTGACGGAATCCACCAGGAAACTCCAATTTAGCGTGGTAAATTACCACTTCACCACTGCTTCACGTTTCCAGCAAAGACTTCCTTTTCTGTTGTCTTTTCTGTTAGAAAGCCATGGTTTTGAGGTAAATTTAGAAGCTCAGGAGGATTACAGAATATAATGACAGGATGCCCTCAAGTGGTAACATTTACTGTACCTAGAAACCTCTGAGTAGTTTAGAGGATACACACACAATCATCCTGCGGTCTCTTTGCAGAGGGGTATCGCATCCCGTTAGCTCATCGAAGTTGAAAGAAAGAAATGGAGAGGATATTAAATGTATTTTAATAGAGATAAGATGTATTTAACTAGAAGGATTATCTACAATTCTTGAATTCCTGTTACTTAAAATATATTGATCAGTACTCTACCTATCATTGGGTTTTAGCAGCAACTGATTGGGTACAAAAATTGTTTCAATATATTTAATATACTGGGCTTGTTGATCTTAAAAATTTACATATTTCATGAAGACCTAAATCTGAGCAAATAGCCACACTGGACTTCTCCCCATGATCTGATCACTTCCCTTATCTCATTACAGCATGCACCAGATTAAAATAAATGGTGGGACTTTCACATGAGACAAGTAGAGGTTATAAGAAAAGATCCTTTAGTCGTATTCTAGTTATCAGATCTTCTTCCTTGTGATTGCACAAGGTTGAGAATGCAGATTTTAAAAGAACTTTTTGGAAAGATAGAACATGGCTGGAATGATAGACTGACATTAAGTGATACGTAATAAATCCCTGGGGAAGCTGAGGCTAAACATTTTGCAAATCCAACCAGTTGCCATTCTAACCCTCACACACACACACACACACACACACACACACACACACACACACACACACTGTTGCCTTATAAGTATATTTATTCTCCTTGAATTATTGAGTTGCTCCAGTCCCAGAGCCCAGTCATGCTTGAGTCGTTCTGTATTTTCATCACTTGAATCACTTGCTATCCTGAATTCCTCTCCAGCTCATCACTGCTTCTCTTGGCTGCCACTTGAACAGCTTTGTCACACATCCTCACCCTAAGAACCGTTGCCAACTGAGTCACTCCTTCTCACCCCACCTGGTAGAAGTTATCTTTCTGCAAAGCAACAACAATGGTCATTGTTCTTCAAAGTCAACTTTAAAAAAAAATTCATTTCTAACAGGAAAACAGAAATACAATCTTTTTTCAAAATAAAGAATGTCCTTCAAGTTGCAGACCACATCCTTAGCTTATTTTCATTTCTCTTTTATGTTCTATCCATACCAGACAAATTTCAAACCTCTCCATTTTTCCCCCCGCATCTATTTTGAACTTTTTCCTGTATTTGGAATCTTTATCACTCTTGAGCTAGGTGCTTTGAATGGATAAGTCGCTTAAATCACGATTTCTAAAATAGTGAAAGGCAAGTGTTAGGCTTAAATGGAGCACAGAGAGAAGGAAGAAAAAATAAAAAAGTAAAAATGTCTTTATTGTGAAAATAAAGTAGAGAAGACCACAGAGAAGGAGATGTGGAGCTCCTGGGGCCTGGCCAGTAAGAAAAGGTTGTATAGGGCCAGTATGGAGGTGGAGCTTAGGGGGAAAATCTGTATGACGTGGCAGATAGCTGTTGGGCAAGACGGCAGGAACAAGGAAATAAGATATTGTGAAAAAGAAGAAAGTTGGAATGCCACCTGGGAGGAGGAAGGTGGAGCACAGCAGTGGCCTCCTGTGGCTAGTGCCATATTTGGTTGCCGCCATGATGATTTAGCAGAATTTTTGTTAAGTAGGAGAAAACCCATCAGAGAGTGTAAGGATTACTCTTTTATAAATTTGCTTTTTTATTAGTACGATTTTCCCATACATAATGACCACATTCGCGAGTGCTTCCATTTTTTATTCCATTCCCGGAGCATTTGGAATATGGCTTTTATCTAGTCATGTTATATAGACCTTCTATTCCCTTGAATATACAGTCTTTAAATGAATGTGTACTTGACGAAATGTGAATACCCGCCTACTTTTGCATTGCTATAACTTGCGAACAGGAAGTCACAGAAAATACCTAATCTGCATAATTGAATGAGTAAGTGAAAGGCATCCCATTTCATTCAATGTTGGTATTAGCTTTTCACAGCTAGGGTGAAACTTTTGACATGCACAATTTAAAGGAGCAAAGGTTTATTTTGTGTCATGGTTTTAGGATTTTCACCCCTTAGTTGGCTGAAAGAGCGCACAACCATGAGGGGAGAAGGCCTTGACAGAGAAAGCTGAGCAGCCCCTGGCGATCAAGAAGCAGAGAGCAGAGCAAGACTAGAATAAGGCAAAGGGACACTGGGTGCCCCGCACCAGGCTCCCCTCGAAGCTTTCAGCTAATGGATTCACCCATGCATAAGGGTAGCTCACGTGGTCTAATCACCTTTCAGAAGCAGCGTGTCTATGTACTTGAGTCTTTTGGATGGAGTTTTTATTCAGACCATGATAATGATTGGATGTATACTTATACCATTGGGAAAGGGAATTTCAACTTGTTGTAGATTAACTATAATTCCTAAATACAAATAATTTTGTATTACCTTACTTAGGATTTAGGAAGTGGGCTTTGGCACAGTTGAATAGCATGCAAAGTGGAGGATGAAGTCCTAGGTCTGAGGACACACTGAGGCTGAAACCTGCTGTGTATCTGCCCTTCCCATGGCTTTGGCCAACCCTTCTCATATCCACGAAGGAGGGAGAACACAAGGAGCTCGGCTGAGGGTAATAACTGAAGAGTTGAAGTTCTTGAGCAGAGATCTTTGCCCTCATTCATTGAAAGAAAGACAAGGCTTCCGTCAAGCCAGATTTTCACTACTGCAATAAAATCGAACACTCCATCACATTCTTCGTTTACAGCATGTGATTCCAATTATTTGGCTTGAAAATAAATATAAAATATAAATTTAATTATCAGAGAAAGTAGCCAATGTAGATAACATCTAATTGGCCCAGATATTTGAATTATGACATAATTAGTAATAATAATATGTTAAATATTTAAAGGAAAATATAAACTTTTAGACAACAGCACTAAGGTGGATTCTTCAGTTCCATTACATCTGTCTTACAACTTCATCTTTCAAACCTCTCTGATACCAAGTGTTATACAGCAAATATACCTGACTGCTGGGGATTCTTTCAATGAGTAAAGACAAATTATGCATGAGCTTGGAGGGAACCTAATAACTGTGAAGAATATGGTAGTTTACATAAAGTGGCATAGGACATGGCACAAAATAAGGATTCAAACTATATGTTCAGTGATTCTGAAATGCTAGAGTTGCGGTTTTCCCTTAAATATTATATCATATCCATTGATAGTGATTGCCCAAAAACATGTGATAGGAACATCCTATATCCCTTAGGGAACTAAATTGCTCAACTAATAAGATTTTCCAGACTATGGGAGACATGGTGCACAAGTACCATATATGTCTTTACCATTCCACTTTCCAATGTAGTCACAAAAGGAATAGTAGAAGGTATATATATA
>NW_004524582.1:18399017-18404837 GCF_000260255.1 Octodon degus
ATAAAATCATTTATTCCATAAACATTATGTCAACAAATTTTTAAATGACATACAGAACTAAATGTCTATTGGAATTAGATAAAATTGGTATTTTGAAAATGATTTGTAAGATGGTGGATTTACTATCCTACAAAATCTGCTGGAACTACTTTCTCCTTCTTTATGTTCCGCCCATACTGACTCTGTCTCTGCGGTCCAGGCCATGTCACCCCTTAGCACTTGTGCACAGTCTCCTCTCCCACTTCTTCTGGCAGATCAAGCCTATCATGGAGAACATGAAGGCAAATATTAGTGTGAAATTATGACTCTAATTGCCAATAGAGAAAAGAAGTAAGAGGGACAGAAAGAAAGAGAGAAAAACAAGGAAAAAAATTACAGAAAAATATTATGCACAGTATTGTATATGTTCATCATGTTTCTTATCCTGTCACAGTTTATTATTATTTAAAATGTTTCTTTCAGTCTCCACTATTAGGCTGTAATAGTGTTCAGAAATATTTTACTTGCCATGTAAGTGTCCCTTCATCCCGTAGTGTCCCTTCATCCCGTAGTTAGTGAGCACATCTCATCCCAGCTGATGTGGTGCACCTGTGCTGCCACAGCCTCTGTCCTCAGGGCCTTTATCTATTCCTGGAAGGAAAAAGATTGTTATTAATTATTATAAAGAATAACATTGGGTAGTGATAAGTGCCTCATAGAAAATATAGGGCCTGAGATGTAAGTACTGATAATATAATATTTATTAAATAACTACTTGTGCTTTTCTATTTTTAATATATTATTTTTTAACAGGGCTTCGATTATGTACTGAAGATGAAAAAATATAGGTATTACCTTTTCCATACAAAATCTATTTATTTATTTATTTATTATTTATTTATTTATCTATTTATTTATTTGTGTTCTGAGACAGGATCTCACTGTGCAGTTCAACTGACCATTCACTCACTTTGTAGCCCAGGCTGGTCTTCAACTTGCAAAGATCCTCCTGCTTCAGCCTCCCAAGTGCTGAGTTTAGAGACGTGTGCCACCATTCCCAGCCTATGCAAAATCCTGATGAGTAGAAAATTTTCAGGGGAATCCAGGCTGACATTTCCAACCACAGTGTTAACTTGTCCCCACCTTTATATAAAACACTTAAATTGGCTATGATTTGCAGAACATGGAAATGTGACCCCTTGCATTGTTTCTTTTTGCATTTTGAATAAAATTGCCTGCAACATTCCCTGTTTTAGACTTGGAGTACTTAATAAATAAATATTGAGGGACCAGGGAGATAGCTCAGTAGACTAAGTGCCTGCCTGGTAAGCACAAGGTCCTGAGTTCAATCCCTGGTACCAAAAAAAAATAAAAGTTGAGACAAATGTATATTGATTAGCCAAGCCCCTGCAATTGTGTGGGTGCTTCACCAAGGATCCCCAAAACCTATAGAAGAGCTCCAAGAGCTTGGGTGCATCATGGGGAAGAGACAGTCTTAGAACCATCAGGAGGAAGGTTGGCCACTTTTGTGACTAGGGGTGAGATACTAACTGGGGCTCTGGTGAATTTTCCCTCTGTTCCAGACCTCCAAGAAAGAGAACTATAAACAACTTCACTCTTAGCCAAGTTCAAGAGAGTAGAGTAATATTGTTTTTTCTAGGTAAGCTGAGAATATTTTTAGCTTCACAGTGAGAACATTTTTGTAAATGAAATGCTCCTGGAAGTGTGAACTAAGGGTGAAATACAAATATTAAAGAAATGATCGAAGTAAACAAAGTTAAAACCTTTCCCTGCCCTGGGTAATGGTCTGTAAAATGTGGAATAGCCATAAACATAGCCAAGTCTATCCATCTCTGTCATTCTAGCTGATGAGTAGGAAAAACCCCGTTGCTTGAAGGAACACAATTCTTGGGATACCTCACTCTCGTTTTGCAACTTTCTCTTGGTTCTTTTTTAAATTTTATGTATTTGGTACAGAGTCTCACTACTCAGCTAGGACTTGTAGTGATCCTCCTGTTTTCAGCCTCCCGAGCGCTGGGATTACAGGCATGCACCACCATGCCTGGACTCAGTACAGGCTCAGCATGCCTGGGGACAGGGCCAGCATGGCATGTGGTGCAGGCTCTGAGCTTGCCTAAGCAGGCACTTAGTCTGCTGAGCTATCTTGCCAGCTCCCTAAGTTCTTTTCCAGTAAGAAGTGATGGAGTTATAGGGCTGAGGACCTAGAGAGTCTGCAGTGGCATTCAGAAATGTGTAGCTTTCAGACAGAATTCCTCAGTTACTATATTACAAAGCTTTATTTTGGTAAAATTGATCATGAAGTATCTTAGGAATAAGTAAAAATAGCAAAGACAGTGGCATTTATGGGAAAACTACTTAAGATAAAGCTAAGCTACTAGATCACTGGCCCTGAATTAGACTGTGTTGGTCCATATCCAGACTCTACTACTGATGAGACATGAATGTGACCTTGGAAAAGCCAATAGCCCTTTTGTTTTAGTTTTTCATCTGTAAAACTCAGGTTATACTATTGTCTATTTCACAGAAGTATTTTGTGCATTAAATGACCTAATACATGTAAAGCTCTTTGTTTGATATAAAAAGACTATGATGTGTTAGCATATTGTTATTCATCAGAAAGATCTTGGCGTACCCCACAAAGACATAGATTCAGACAACAGGGCTCATGTACAGGACTAATTCAGAAGTTAGTGAAGTCACTTGGTGGGCTGAACGCCCATATTCTTGCCTTGAAATTTTGGTAAGCTGTCTCCAAAATGGAGATATGGTGCCCGTCTGGCATCTCAGAACTGCTTCAATAATCAAATGCAATGATGTTTGCCAAGAGTTTTATGAATATATGAAGCATGAGAGCTATGTAATTTAGTGGTGGTTTTGCTATCATTTTAGCAGAAGCCTTGAGGAGATGGCAGGCCCGAAGGAAGACTAGTAAAGCATTTTCTCACTGCAGGAGGAGGCAAAGTGCTGAAATGTAGTCAGTTGTCTCTCCCCCATATTGGGGGACAGACCCAAGTGTTCCTTGACTATATTCATGAAAAAAATAAAGGGATGGCAAGGAATGGGGGAGAGAAGAAAGAAATGGGGAAGAGACAGAGACAGAGAGACAGAGAGAGACACAGAGACAGAGACAGAAAGACAGAGGAGACAGAGACAGAGAGAGACACAGAGAGAGAGACAGAGACAGAAAGACAGAGCAGAGACAGAGACAGAGAGAGAGACAGAGAGAGACAAAAAGAGACAGAGGCAGAGAGAGACAGAGAGAGAAAGACACAGAGAGAGACAGAGAGAGAAAGACACAGAGAGAGAGACAGAGGAGAGAGAGACAGAGAGGAGACAGAGACAGACAGAGAGACAGAGAGACAGAGACAGAGGAGACAGAGAGGCAGAGAGTGAGAGACAGAGAGCTCATCCACCAAACTGTTTTCAAAATGCTTTTCACCTATTTGAATGCCAGCATTCAGGATATGAAACTGATGAAATCCCTTGCGACTGTGACAGTCAGTGCAGCATCCTATTTTAGCACCTGGATGTTAGCTTTGGAAGTTATCTCTATAATGATCTACTTAGTACACTAGTCTCTTCCCGAAATGTTTTAATAGAATTCTCAGAAATCATGTAAGGGTATATATATATATATATATATGTTATATGTGCGTACAGCATACATTTTTATCAATAGCACTAGTGGCACTACTGGATGATAGTAGAAACTTTAAAAGGGTGACCTGGTTGAAACACATGAAATCCCTGGAAAGACACCATAGAAAGAGACACTGGGGTCATTTCCCCTCCACCATTCTCTCTCTCTCTCTCTCTCTCTCTCTCTCTCTCTCTCTCTCTCTCTCTCTCTTTCTCTCTCTCTGCTTTCTTTCTTTTTCTTTTTCTTTTCTTTTTGGTGGAAGCAGGGATTGAACTCAGGCCCTTGTGCTTGGGAGGCAAGTGCTTATTCTACTGAGCCATCTCCCCGGCCCCAGAATCTCTGCTTTCTGACTGCCATCAGCTCAGCAGCTTTCTGTACTGCACGCTTTCACCATGAAGTTCAGTTTCAAAGAAAATCGGCCCAAACAATCATGCCCAGAAATGTCTGAGACCATTACCAAAATGAAACTTTCCTCCCTACACCATTACTGTCCCTGGTATTTTGTCAGAGACAGAGAACTGTTGAACACAACCATGATCACTATAACCATGCCATTGTTTATTGCAGTTTAATCCTTTATTTTCCAAAAAATTTTCTGCAGATGAATACTGAGGTTCCTTTTTAAATGTTTTTGGCAAGTCTCTTATTTAAAGTATCAGGTTCTTTGTTCAATTTAAGATTTTTGGACATTTTTAAATCATTAATTGAAATATCTCGCCAAATTCAGATGACTGAACACATTTGATGAAGAGTAAGAACCTGGGTTAAACTCTAAGTAGAAATTGTTATAAATTGGAACTTTCATAAAGTGCTGGGTACTGGTTTATCAAGCCATCCACATAGACATAAGCTAGACCCACTATGTTAAATAACTTCCATATCTTTATTAAAAGTAGTTACCTTATTTCTCTGGGAAGACACCGTCAAATGACATGTGGGAATCATTGGTTTTTGCTGATTTATTTTGAACTTTCCAGGTTGGACCGTAAAGGAAAATGCAGGAAATTTTACATGAAAGATACTTCTAAGACATGCAATAATCTTTTAAGCAGAGAGACAAAATCTTCCATGACATGAATCATTTTACAGATTCATGTTGAATCTTTCAAAAGGTGAAACTGATCTATCCATTGCTGTGGACAGTGGTGAAGAGTACACAGGCTTTCAAATCAGAAGAACTAGTTGTCCTTCCAAACTCTGGACGGGCTTTTACTTTCTTGACTCACTTCCCTAACTTCTTAAGCAGAAGAAGAAAAAACAAATTCTAATACCAGAGAGTTGCTTTAAGGTTAAGTGATTATAAATATGCCAAAATATCTGTAATTCTATGACAATTTACAATGAAACATTTGTTTCTGAATATAAAAGTTAGCAGAAAACTTGACTTCATTGCTTCTGGTGGCTACATGGAGTTGAGTGTCCTGCTCACAGTGAAGCAAAACATGTGTGCACCACTTACATGTTCATCTCTGGAGTTTTGGAACATACAAACAAAGCACTTAAGGGCTTTTGGTTTCATGCGTGCATCTCCTGTTAAAACCACAAGCTGGCTCTGGAGATTTATTATTCTCTGGGGTTCCTCTTTTGCATCACTCTAAAACTGTAATGATTTTTCCCTATCATGGTTGGTCCAGAAATGCAATAAATAAGATATAAGAAATATCTTATTTTCAAACACTTTATTGGTTTTATTGATATCCTCATTCATGATATGTGAAGCATCATGCTAATAGGAATGGAAGCTACTATTTATGTCAGAGCTGAATAATAGAACACTTGAGTGTACAGTGCTAGATTAAATATGCATTTATATGAATGTCAATGAAGTCAGTACCCCACGTTCACCTGCGGGCTTTATTGGCTGTCATTCCTGCTCAGGGAAATCAATTTCCCCTTACTGCTGTGTTCTGTTATGGCTTCTGCTTCCTTCCTGTTACCCTCGTGCCTGGATTCCAGAGTACTGTCTTCAAAACTAAACTGTCTGTATCTCCTAAGCTTCCTCAACACTTTATTTTTTTTTTTATTTTTTTTTGGCAGAACCAGGGATTGAACTCAGGCCTTTGAGCTTGCCAGAGAAGCGCTTGTTCCACTGAGCTGTCTCCCCGTCACCCCTCAACACTTTAATATGTATTCTTTCTACATATGTATGTATGTATGTGTGTGTGTATGTATGTATGTAT
>NW_004524582.1:18413437-18419302 GCF_000260255.1 Octodon degus
TATAAAATCCAATCTGTTATAACATATATACATGTATTTTTTTTTCCTAAATGTGAGTCAGGTATCAATCCTAGATGACATATTTTTCCATCTTTCCTTGCCTTATAATAGAAGATCCGCATGGGTTAACATTTAGCCATGTTTATGCCCAGCTATGTGTTAGGTGAATTAGCAGCACGGCATTTCATCACATCCTTATATTATTAAAGAAAAGCATAAATGATAATGATGAGACACAGGCATTTTAAGCTCTTTTTCTTCAATATTTCAGCTAACTACTGAAGAAAGTAGGCCCTATATCAAATGACATCATCTTGTTTTTCACTCAAGTGAGATGATAAATGACTTTATGTGCCAATGTGCCTGGGCCATGATGCCTAACTAATTGGTCAAGTGATTTTCTGAAAGAATGTCTTTTGGGAGAAATTTGCATTTAAATCAGTAGACTTTGAGTTAAAACAGATCATCCTCACATGGGACCCTAATCTCTAGGACAATAGTGAGTGCTTCTCGTCCAATCTGTTGAAATAGTGACTAGCAGAAAAAGTAAGCAGATCTGACAGCAAATGCCCTGAAATTTCACCTGCGTTGTTTGCACTCACTGGTGTACCTGCAGCCTGCTTTTGGTCTGGAAGTATCACTGTTTCATACATCGCCAGCTTGCTAGCTCTTTCTTCGGACTTTGGATTTGCTGTATCTCCACTATGATTGCACCAATTGTGTAAAAAAAATCCATATATATGCATCCTATTCCCTGTTTCTATAGAGAGATCTAATAAAATGTGTTTTGTTATTACATAATCAAATGACTTTGCACTCTGCATTCATTACAGATATTATATGCAGCAATAAATCATTATATTTGAGACTATATCAAGAGAAGTAAAACAACACAAAATATTTGTTTTTGCTATCCGTTTTATGTGACAGCTTGTAAATGACACAAGACAACAACAGTCATCATGTTATATAGTTAATTTTCTCTTACATTGTGGGGTTAACAAACAGAGGTGTTCTCAGGGCAGCTATGCTTTAAGTTTTAAGCAGTTCCCGTCAGGCTGTTGCTGGGCCGGGAACACCAGGACACTAAAAAAACAGGGCTGGTGTGTGTGTGAGTGTGTGTGTGTGTGTGTGTGTGTGTGTGTGTGTAAATGCACATGTATGGTATTAAGATGTCTGTAATCTCCTTTTATTATTAATATTGGCTTTTTCACAGGTTAACAGTTCCTGAACTTACATGATACTTGAAGTGTGAATATTCCAGGGAGCAATTCTAAAGCTATGTTGCATGATATGATGAAGTTTTCCCAGTCATATAATATCACTTCCTGTTGAACTTTGTTGGTTTAAATGGTCATAAGTCATAACCAGCTTCAAGGATAATAAATATAAATCCCTTCTTTGAATGAGAGAAAAATCATAAAAGTGTTAAGAATGCCATGACTTTTCTTCTAATCTTTGTCCCTCTACTTTCAAAAGGAAGTTCATCACTCTTCTTCCTTACGGGTTTTTTTTTTCTTTTAAAGCTATCTCCCTGACCCTTCCTTACTGTGTTGAGACACAAAATTTCTGTAACTTGTATTTCTCTGAAAACAGTATGGAAAAAAGTATAAATCCTAATCCAATCAGTGCTGCTCACCCAATTATTACATAATGTAATGAGTTCCTGTAGAGCCTATTGTGTTGTTGGTACCTTGTAGATAACATTTTTGCAATAAATATTAAGAAATGTAAAGCTGATTCTCTAAGCACTACAAGTTCTCATCCAATTTTGAAACATACACATGTATTTCTTAGTAATTGTGATACCTCATACTCTTTTTGAGGTCTTAATAGGTATGGGTGGCCTACTGATCATATGATTACTGTGTGCAAGAAACTTTATTAATTCATTTGTTCCAAACAGTATTCTCAAAATATTCAGTTTATAATTTTATTAATTTCTCTTCATTGAGAATGAGGGAGTGGTATCTATCTATGTAACAATTACTTGGCTTTCTGTGTGATGGTACATTCTAGAAAGTAACTTTAGCACATTTAATACTGGATCCCACAACTGAATAACACATCATATATCAGTTGCTGGGTTTTCCTTCCTTTTCAGTAACTTTGATAGAAAGGAATTGTACTCTTGGTGATGTGAACAAAATCAGGCACACAGAGGCTGAAAATTTATTAGGAACTCTGTGCTCTGTCAATAAAAGAAGTAGTCTGTTTGTCAGCTGTTGGAAATCAATGTGTTAATACATTTTTCTTCTTCTGTTTTCTATAAAGCACAGTTTACAGGTGCTTAAGCCATAGGTACATGCTGTGGTGAAGAGAAGCGAGAGGGTCATCTCAGGATTTACGACTCTAAGGCATAGTTTATAAAAGGAAAATAGTCTTAATAAACAGCTATAAAGGAAAAATAAGTTGGTCCATAGAATTAAATTGAAAGAAGGTAGAACACAAAAGAATAAGGAAAATAAAAAGGGTGGAGAAAATGAGAGGGGAACTAGAAGAAAGATGAAAACAGAAAGTGATAGAACAGACTGAGTGCCAGGAAACAGCACCGCTAAATTCTCCTCCATTCTCCCTCCTTAATCCTTAGATTCTTTAAAAAGCAGAAGAAATAAAATATAATTTTGCAGCACCTGTGCCTACACTGAGGGTTCAACTAATGGGTTTTTGAGATTATAATAATTACATTTAAATAAACAGAAAAGTTTTCCAAAATGAGACAAGATCTCACTGGAGAAAACATACCTATAAATCATATTCAAATAAGTTATCAAGAACTGTAGAAGCTGTCTCAGTGAACAGCTTTCCCCTTTCTAAAATAAGAATATGGACAATAATCCAAGAAGACATGTATCTGAAAAGAAATCTTCAAAATATGATTTTATATAGTACTGTCTTTATAAAAAGATGAACTGAACAAATATGAGGAGAAAGAATGTAGCAGACTGCCTCTGAGATTAACTTGCTGGAAGGGAAGTTGCTGAAGGTGCAAGATTTTAGGAACAGTGAAATAATGCATTTGATGTGGTGGATTGCAAACCAGTGGTCAACTTGTTTCACCCAGATGAAATAAACTAGTGTGGTGCTGGGTGTGGGAGGCCACCTGAAGGTTGCTGCCAGCAGCATAAGATGCAGAGCTAGAGAAGCTGTTGGGCAGCTGTTGGAAGCTGCTAGTTCTCTTGAGCTATTCTGCTGGAGGACCTTGTCATGCCAGCTTTCCTGATGAGCTTGGCTGTTCTCATTGGAGGAGGAGCTCAAGATCTCATTGTCAGTGAGGACGGCTGCAGTTCACTTTGGGGGAGCTCTGGAGGGCAAGAGGATGCAAAGCTCAGTCTCCTGGAGAAGCTAGTCACATGGACTTTCCTGATGGGAACTCAGCTTTCCTCCTCATCAGAGGAGCTTGGGTCCTCATGGTTGCTGAGGATGGCTGTGGTATATTTTAGGGAAGCTCTGGTTCTTACATTGAGCAGGGCTTCCTGGCTCCAGTGCAGATCCCTCAGGTGCTAACACTGATTCTTCATCCTGATGGCACAGACTTAAAAGCTGCCACCACTGACCTGTAGGCCTTCCCAGCACAGATCTGTGAAATAGGCCTGCATGAGATATTATCAAGGGCTCTAGGCCTCCATTTGGGCTCCTGGGAGTCATTGTTATGAGTTCTAGGTCTTCCACTGAACTTGTGCAGGATATGGCTGTGGGATCCAGGCATTCAGCTGGAGTTTTTGATCTTTACTATGTGAACAGATTTCCTGCATTTTTTGTATATAATTCTTTGGGTGATTTATTAAAAATTAATCTTATGAAATATGTATCCTATATTATATTGTTCACCTTTTAAAACCCCCAAACCTTGACATTTGACTCATTCCTGAGGCTAAGGCGTGCTCACATGAGGATAAGAATCTCCTAGGGTTGGTGTCTTAAAGGTGCCCACATAGTTTTGTGGGTTTCACCTCTAAGAATCCTTCCAAGATTTCTCTATAATGAACCATGAAAGATCTCTCATGTTCTGACAGTCATAAGGAAAGAGTAATATTGTGACACACTTTTGGTGCTTTCACCAAAGCAGAGGCTTGCTGTGCAGGAAAAATGGCTTTGTAGTGGACACTTACTTCACTTGCAACAAAAGATTTCCACTCTCTCTAAGTTCATCCAGATCTCTTATCTTAGCAAAGAAGGAGTAGGTATGAGAGGCAAAGCAGGAGTAAAAGCCACAAGCACTAGGCATAATCCAAGTCACAGAATGTGAACATAATCCTAAGGTAATAGAACATTTTTCCTTTTACCTTATGACCACACCAATAATTCCCAGAGGGGAAAAATAATAGATTACAGATAAACTAACATGGCAAGTAGAATCTATTTAAGAAGGAGAACTTACGGTATATAAAGACACAAAGGAAGAAATAAAAAAGAAACAAAAAATATCAAGAATATTGAAATTGAAAGTCTTAGTACCTGCATGTATAGAAATCTGAAATATAGTCCAAATATAGTCCAAATTGATATACTGTCAAAAATTAAAGGCCTATTTATCTCTGTTCTTTTTTTGTTGTTGAATATTTATTCATGTATTTATTTGCAATTTGTATTTATTCTTCGATGAGGTGTGTATTCATCTCAGATGACCCTTTCTTAGATTGGGCCTTTGTATTTTGGGAGCCTGATTTTATTTTATTCAAAGTGGTTAGGATAGATATATAGTTGCCTTCTCTTAATGAATAGAATGATTTGTTCTAATGGTGTTTGTAAATAGGATCTCAAGTTCGCATCTTGTACAGCTATTAACCACTGAGAAGAATATATGCAGTGTGTTATTTGTTGAAACTGTACTTCCGACTTGATTTGAAACTGTCTCATTGCTGTTTATCAATAAAATTTTGGAAAAAAAAAGCCACTCAAACAATTTATCTCTGTTCTTATGAGCCATACATCCTGTCCACTTTTCAATAAAAGTAAAGAAAGCATAGCAGGCTCTTAGTACCTGAAAAAGGATTTGTAGGGGAAAGAAGAAAGAATTATTGAAAAGGAAATGTCAAAATCATCAGACAGGGAAGATAAAATAGCTATAATTAATATGTTAATGGATACAATATTTAAAAGTGGATAATTGTAAGACCAGATGAATAGGCAGATGGGAATTAAAGGAATCAAAATAGTGGCAGAACAGTAATATCAGAACAGAAAGAGGATTTAACTGATTAATTCATCAGAACTCAAGCATGGTTGAATGAAGAAGTGAATTTGAATTGAAGTTAATAGAAATGTCCCAAGCTGAAATGAGGGAGGTGGGGAGTGAAAACAAAACACTGAAAAGAGCATCCAATGGGCCCAAGTGAACCACAGGCTTAATTAGAATACCAGCAAGGAATACCAGCATTTAAAAATGTTTAAAGAAACAATGGCCAAGTTTTTTTTTTCCTAAAAATTAATACCAGACAGTAAATGACAATCCAGGAAACCAAGGAAACAATGTCATGTTACACACTTTCTCCAAAAAGACAAACAAAACCAGAATAAAAGATCAGCTCATGCCTTGGTATATTGCACTGAAACTGAAGAGAAACAAAAGACACAAACAGAAATAATTTTAAAAAGCCAGAGGATATCAATGAATACTCATAAAGAAACAGAAAAAAGAAAAGAAAAGATATACAGTGAACTTTTTGTCAGAGCTATGCAAAGAGAAAATAATAGAATTAAATAAGAAAATGTGATGAAAGTAAAACACAACCACCTGGAGGGTCACAATTAATAAAATCATCCTTCTAAAGTAATGAAAAGGATTGTTTGACAAAGAAATACTTGAAGGAACTCCCTAGCCCCACAGACTTGCCTCGAAAACAAAAAAGCTTAAAGCCCTAT
>NW_004524582.1:18419402-18420733 GCF_000260255.1 Octodon degus
TTTTTTTTTTTTTTCCAGAACCAGCGATTGAACTCAGGCCCTTGTGCTTGCCAAGCAAACACTTATTCTACTGAACTATCTCCCAGCCCCCATTTAGTTTAATTCTTCTTATTATTTTTCACTTATTTTAGAAGCTATTTTTTGCTAGAGTGGTAATGACTTTATATATTACATATCTTTGATTGATTACACATATATTTTATGATTATCTCATTATATCTGCCTTAAAAAATAACTGCAAACATGAATGCCACATTAAGTTTTATTTGCAGACTAGAGTGAAGATAAAGTTCTAGTGCTGTGCCACATAGCATTAGAGATTTGATTTAAAACCACATCTCTTAATAAATCTATCCATTACTCTTTATCAGCAAAGAATACCTACATGCACCACCAAAAAGATTGTTCAGACTCTATATCTCATGCATCCTGTTCCTGTCATGTCACACACAGAGAGAACCAGAGCAGACATGTGCTAATAGAAAATCTGAAACACGTTCCCTCTTCTGTTTTACAATAAAATTAATGGACACTGAATGACAATTTTCCATGTCCCTAATCTTCACCCTGCCAAGAATTACTCTTGACATTGTCAAAGTCACTTTTTTCTAATGTCGCTTTCTAAAACTTTTTTTTTTTATGAGGCAATGTGTTGGCTGATGATGATGAGAAAAATGATTTCCAATAAGTAAGCTATCTGCTGAAGGAGCGATGGACATGAGGAGGTGGCTCTGAGGACTTCCACATTGAAGGTATCAGCTGGCTTCCAAAATTATCTGTGCATTTTACAGTTATTCAGGAAATCTCTTCTCACAATAAATAGATCCCCTGTGCCACTTTGAAAGGCCATGGCATTCATTTCATTCCATTTCACGGAACAGGGGCAGCTTGTTGCATCGATGAAAAAGGGCTTAGCTCTGCCATCCGCTGCTCTTTTTACTCTATTTATAGGGTGATTGGAAATTTCACAGTAATGATCTCTTCAGGCTTTTTTTAATATTACTTTTTAAATCTATTTTTGGCAAATTTTATTTCCCATGGAGTATATTTGGGGTCGTCATTTATTATGTACCACATAGACATGCTCTGTTTGAAATGTACTGCAAAATAGACTACACCAATCCCATTTTCTCTTTCGAACCCATCAGTAGTTTGCCCGCAATAAATGTTTTTGGGTTCCCTAATACATCTTTTTTAAGAAAGGCTGCTTCTAGAGCTTTTAATCTTCCTAAATCTACCAAGAAAATCTAAACAATCTCATTTCATCTGTCCTGTTTTTTTGTCTGTCTCAGACTCAGGGAAATGAGTGTGTGTGTGTGTGTGTGTGTGTG
>NW_004524582.1:18421595-18438174 GCF_000260255.1 Octodon degus
AAAAAAAAAAAAAAAACCCAGAGAGTTCAAAAACTTGAAACTATACCAGAGAAAAAAGATTGCTACTCAGTGAATTGATTGATGGTAAAAGAATAATAGTTTTTCTGTTTATTATTTAATTCATAAAATAGCTGGTGAAAATAACAATGCTAGTGATGCACTGGCATTATAAGACCATCATACAGATAAATAAATTGAATGACAAGGATGTCGTGAAAAGCAGGAAATGGAAATATTCTGTTAGGAATTACCTGTACCTATAGGGCTATAGTGCTATTTGAACTTTGATTAGTATATATATATATATATATTTGATAATTAGGTTTCCTTTAAATACTATTTACAAAGAAATAAGATTAGTGTGCTAAAAGAGAAGATAAAATGCAACTATATAAAAATGTAGCATTGAAACCAAAGAATGATAAAAAGGAAGGAGAAGTACTCGTATGCATTTTATTCTGGATTCTTCTATGTGCCATGTCATTCTGATTCTTCTATTTTAAAAAATGCAGTTACGATGAACTCGGCCGCACTCATTAACATATTGTCTGTGGTTCTTTCCTGTTACGGTGCTGGGTTCATTGCTTCCAATGGAGACCATCTGCTGTGTGAAGCCCAAACTATTTGTTCCCAGGCCTCTACAGGAAAAATGATTGGTCCTAGATACAGCTCAGGGATGAATAACCAGATCTTATTAATTGCCCCCAATGATGTTCATCACAGCCATTTATTCCAAAACTCAAAGCAAATGTTGCACTAATTTAGTTGTCATGTTTCTCTACTTTTCTTCTGTCTTTTTTTAGAATGTATTTAGTACAGGGCCTACAGGGTCTCATTACTCAGATCGGACTTACAGTGACCCTCCTATTTTCAGCCCCCCAAACACTGGGATTACAGGTGCACGTCACCATGCCCAGTCTCAGTGCACCCTGAAGGCGAGTCCAGCACTGGCATGCTGGGGATCAAAGCCTGATACCGGTGCCTGTCTGAGCAGGCGCTTTAATCCACTTAGCTATCTGGCCAGCCCTGTTCAAGGTCTTTTTAATCTTAACAGTTCTGAAGACTGCAGGCAAGGTGCTTTATGGAATTCCTTTGAATTTCGGTTTAGATTTGTTGAGGTAATTTGGCGTCAATATCCACAGTACGATGCTCTCTTCAGTGCATCACATCTCATCACGTTGAACTTTCAAAATATTGGAGATCTTAACTGTGTTTGTCTGAAAATTTATTCTCTTATAACTAATAGGCAAATTGTCATTAGAGATCATGATTTATGGAAATCTCATAAAACTCATCAAAATTTTACCAGCTTGTTTTTGCTTCCCATAAAGACTTCCTTCCTTCTTTTCTCCCTTCCTTCTTCCCTTCCTTTCTTCCTTCCTTCCTTCCTTCTTTCCTTCCTTCCTTCCTTCCTTCCTTTCTTCCTTCCTTCCTTTTCTTTCTTCCTTCCCTACTTCTTTCCTTCCTTCCTTCCTTCCTTCCTTCCTTCCTTTCTTTTTTTTTCCTTTCCTCCTTTCTCTCTCCCTCTTTTTTTTTTTTTTTTTTTTTTGGTGGGACTTGGAATTTAACCCAGGACCTCTCATATGCTAAAAGTGTTCAATTTTGAGACTAGAGCTTACTAAAGTGCTCATGCTGTTCTTCAACTTGCCATCTTTCTGTCACAGCCTACTTAATCCCTGGGATTACATGTGTGCATTACCACTTCTAGCTTAGCTCCAGCTTTTATTGTTCAACTCTGTCTTTTTTTTTTTTAAATTTAGTATTCAACTGTAAAGAAGAGGATGTGTCCTTCATATGCAGTTATAACCTTCAAGATTCTTGTTTTATTTAATTATCTATAATGCATTACTGATATATTGATTCTAACATTGTCTCATTTGGGGACAGTGAGAGTTCCCTGAGATAGAGCCCTATGTCACTTTGATCCCCTTGATTTCTGGAATGTCAATTTTCTCTAGACACTCTATCATATCCTGAATTAACTTTCCTAAAAAGATCCATAGCTTTTTCTTCTAGTTCAAAAGCCAGTGTCACTTCAGCAACAAAATTTATACCTCACACAAGCAAAAACTTGTGTTTCTAGGAAAAGTAATGTACTATTTAAAGCAATAACAGAAACTCAGCTTGGTACAGGCTTAAATATTCTCACATTCGTTGCTAGGAATTCTTTGTCACATTCTATTTTTTAATATTTATCACAATTTCATTGATGAATACATTATCTTTTATGAGAGGGCTAAACATTATGATAAATAAAGGCAAATAGGTTAAAATTTATTCTTTCAATGCCCATTTTCTTAGAAATTTGGAGTGTTAATATCCAGTGAGACTGCAAATGATAAGTGTCAGAATTCTGCAGCATTTTCCAAGGCATCTGCACACATAAAGTCCTGTTACCTCAGAAGAGGTTTATAGATCCTCTTACAGGTCAGTGTTTGTAGTATTCCCTGGTGTAAAACCTTCATGTAACCCAGCCATATGATGATGCATAATTACTGGCCTCCCTTTAAAAGCGAGTCTACTTGTTCACTGCATTGACCAATCATTTTTGGGTCCTGATCTTTTCCTACTCATCTGAGAGCCTCAGATGTCACCCACTCAATGGCTGAGTTTTTTGTTTGTTTGTTTGTTTGTTTGTTTGTTTTTTAATGTATTTTGTACAGAGTCTCACTATGCAGGTCAGATTTGTAGTGATCCTCCTGTTTCCAGCCTCCCCAACACTGGGATTACAGGCATGCGCTACCACACCCAGACTTGGTGATCGGCTCAGCACACGCTGGGGCAGGGCCAGCAAGACATTTCATGCCTGAGATTGAACCCTGGTCCCTGCACTTGCCTACACAGGTGATTAGACTGCTGAGATATCTCACCAGTCCTCAACTGCTTTTTAAACTCTAACCTCATCTTATAGAAAATGTTTGCCTCGTACTGGAGAGAGAGCTCAATGGCACAAGCACTTGCCTGGTAAGCACCAGGTCCTGAGTTCCATCCCTTGCACAAGAAAAAACAAAACAAAACACCTAAAATAAATCATTGGCTTATCTGTGTCATAGCCACAGATAACTGATCCTGTATCTAGGTGAATAATTGTCTGTGGAGATTTCCACTAGTATCTCTTTTGGTATCTTTATACTTTATGCTTTTTTATTTTCTCTGATGAAGCTGTACTGCTAAAATGTTCCTTAGGGTTTCTACTTGGCAGACCAGATGTCCATTGAAATCATTTACATTTTAGGAATTGAAATAAAGTTAAGTTATGGTATTATCTCATGAAAGTTAGACACTCTCAATGTCTTCATCCATATTTCTTTGAATATGAACAGTGACTAGATGTTCTGTGCTCACTGAGTTCCAGACTCCTTTTCTGTCTTACTTCCCTACATCTCTTTTTTCATTCTAAAGACAAAAATTGCAATAGATGTTTTTCTTTGATCCCACTAAACCACTTAAATTCTGGTTTAAGAATACAGACCTCTTATTTTTTTTGCTTTTTTTTTCTTTTTTTGATGTATTTAGTATAGAATCTACAGAGACTCTCTACACAGATCAGACTCGCAACGATCTTCCTGTTTTCGGCCTCTCCTGGGATGTAGATGCATGCCACCAGGCCCACTCTCATTCCCAGTCTCAGTGCACCCCAGGTGTAGGGCTGGCAGTGCATGCTGGGAATCTAACTCCAGTCACTGTGCTCTGCCTAAGCAGGCACTTTAATCTGCTGAGCTATCAGACTTCTTATTTTAGTTGTCTTATTCTTCTCAAAAATTTGCTTTTATGTTTACCTTAGTACTTTATATTTCTCAAATTAATATTTTCATAAATGTGCAAAATGAAAAATACGAAATAATGGTTTACATTAATGGCAAGTTATCATTTAAACATCAAGCTACTATTAACAGAGTTCAAGGCTTACATATTCCTACAATGATACTATAATTTCTTTAAAAATATTTTAATTTTTCCTTCTAAAATTATAACTTAAATATCTTCCATTAATTTTTCTATGTAATGTATCAAATATATTTATTGACATTAAATATACTTAAAGTGATCATTAGTTATTAAATGGTATTCATTATTAATAAATGATAATACATATTTCTAAAAGTAGAATACATGTCCTTAAAATATTTTTATTAGTTGTACAGTATTAACAAAAAAAGGTATCTAAAGGCCCAGGAAATATTTTCTTCACTTCAGCATCGATTTGTGTCATGCACTTTCTTTGTGACTTTAAAGTAGAACATGCCCCAGTCAGTTGATGGAGAACCACGGCAAAACGCTAATGCGGGAAAGCTTCCACTCACAGTGGGTTTTTATGAGAGTCTTAATTGTGAAGTTAATGCAAGCTATAGATTTATGTGATTAAATCCAGATGGTTCACGCTGTTGATCCTTAAAAGTTTAAATTTTTGGTCAATGACTCTTCTTTCCCTACTGTGTATTCTCAGTAACACTATCTTTCTTCCTTGTTTTGAAAAGATATTGTACTTTTTATTACATTTGACCTAATTTTGTGCAAGATAATGGTTTTTAAATTCACATTAAGAGGACAGACAGTATATATTTACATTATGTGAAATCTTCCTGAATACTTCTTGCTGTAATATTTAAAAGAAAAGAAAGATTGTCTTTCCTTTGTGGTTTAAGCTAATCACTTAATTTGAGCAAAGAAATCAACTTTCTGAGAACTCCTTCATGTTCATTTTGACAGTGCCTAGTGAAGTGGATTGAAAATAAAGTTCTAATATTAAATGATGTTTAACTTTGCGAGCTATATATGTAAAATGACTGCCTAGACCCTACTCATGCAAGAAAACAAACTTTAAAAATTAGAAAATAATATAACTAAAATCAGTTTCTGCTGTCTACTGATTTCTTATTGCTAACATTGTGGTCATAGGGCAAAATCTGAGAAAGGCACAATAATGAGGGAAGAGATATTGACAATGTTTTTTTAGCCCTTAATATCTCATTGCAGACTGATTTATGGAAAAATCAAAATTTGGGAATCTACTGGCCATTAAATTCATATACATGGGGATTCTGCTCCAATAGGGTCCCAGGCCCAGCATGTGAGTGGGACCTTCCCCACCCACTGAATTCCACCTCACATGCCCCCCACCCCCAGTCCCAGTGTGTGAGTGGGACCTTTCACACCCTAGCCAGAACCTCCTCTATCAGACAGGCCTCATGTGCAACCCTGCAGCAGAGCTTCCTGCAGAAAGGCAAGGGGCAAGATCCACTCAAATAATCCAGAGGTAAAACATCTTGCCAAAGGGGCACAGTGAGTCCACGTCCATTGGCTGCAGCAGGAACAAGCTGAGCATAGCAGCCACACTTAAGCAGGTCCACCTGGATGAGTTTGAACTTGGTAGATACAGATCCAAAAAGCTGAGACACTTCATTAGACCCAGATCTCTGAGGGCATCCTCTCTCTTTCTCACTTGTTTGAGAGAAGGGGCAACAGGTAAATGGTTGAACTAGTCTGCCTGGAAGGCTATAGGTACAAAAGGAGAGGTGATCAGATAGAACTTAGGGGAATTAATTTAAGTACAAATTCCCAATCTAATATCTGCTTACCTATACAGTCATAAGGTTGGTTCTTAAAACGGTAAATCCATTAGATACAAAAGTTTTTCAACTGCTAAATCTCACTATCCTCTATCAGTGATGCTAATTGTAGTAAATACAAAACTGTAATTGCCTTAACCATATACTTTCACTTGGATAATAATATCAGTACATGCTAATGCAATAACTACAACAAAAACTCTACATCAAAGGTCAGAAGACAGGACTATACAAAATGACAAAGAGAAGGAACAAAATGCATTCTCAGACACTAAGCCCAACCAGAACAAGTGCAGGAGACACCACCACAAAAGAAATTGAAATTCACAAACCTGAAATCTCTGAAATAATAGGGTCTGAAGTAAAGAAACAACTGCAGAAAGGTATAGAGGAAATTAGAGTAAAAAGAATCTTGGAAGTAAAAGAAATGAGAACTATAAAGAAAGAAGTATTCAGTGCTTCTAAAGATGATGCTCATAAAAAAGAATAGAGCAATGATGGAATCCTTTAATGAGAAATATAGGGAAGAAATAGAATGCATGAAGCAGATTCAAAGAGATAGAAAGGAAATTAAAACCTCAGTCACAAGCTGGCAAAACCACACGAATTAAAGAGAACATAGAGTTTCAGAACTTGAAGACACCATTGCAGCTAGTGAAAAGGTAAGAAAAGATCTCTTAAAAACAACTAGAATTCAGAAAAAAAAATAATTCCACATCAGCAAGAGGATACAAAGATGAACAACATAAGACTAATAGAAATTAATGAGAAAGAAGGACTCAATACAAATGATATAAAAAAATATACTGACAGTAATAGAAGAAAACTTCCCAAATATGGGGAAACAATCTGAAAGTCAGGTAAGTGAAACATATAGAACTCCAAATAACATTAATCCAGTTAAAAACACACCAAGACATATAATAATCAAGATCCCAGAAATCCAGCACAAGAACAATATAGTAAAAGCCACTACAGAAAAGAAACAGATCACATTTAAAGGAAAACCTATCAGAATAATCAGAATCCTTTTCACAAAATATCAAGTCAAGAAGAGACTGGAGCCAAGTACTTCAAGTCCTCCAAGAAAACAAATCGTAGCCCAGACTGCTATACCCTGCAGAACACTCTTTCAACTTTGATGGAGAGGTGAAATACTTCCATAACAAAGAACAATTAAAGAATTTCCTGATGACAAAGTTAGCCGTATACAGACTATTAAAAGATATTACAGAGAAGGATCAAAGTGACCATCACTCCAGACATGAGACTGGAAAGAAGCCACCAAATAGGGCACACAATTAAACACAGGTGAAGAAGGGGTAGACAACAACAGGTAAATACCATGTCAATCATAAATCAATGCATCTCAAATATAACCATCAATGCAAATGGACTCAATTCACCAAGTAAAAGATATAGACAGACAGAATGGATTAGAAAGCAAAATCCAACAATATGCTATATACAAAAACATACTTAACTCATAAAATAATTCATAGGCTGAAAGGATGGAAAATAATATTATATGCCTCAGCACCTCGGGAAAAATAAGGGGTAGCAATACTGCTTGGAGACAGTCTGAACTTAAAACCAAGAGTGATCAAACAAAATAAAGAAGGCCACTACTTACCTACATAGGGGAAAAATACAAGAGGAATGGGTAACACTCATAAATATGTATGCACCAAACATAGAAGCATCCAACTATATAAGACAATCTTAATGAACATTAAAAACCTAATAGCCAATACCACAATCTTAATAGGAGCCCTTAACACCCCCTTATCCCAAAAAGATAGGTTAAGTAACTACACAAAAACTTAGCAAAGAAGTAGCAGAAATGAAGCAGAACTTGCAAGAAATGGACTTCTTGGACACCTACTGAGTATTCCACCCAACTACATCTGAATACATATTTTTTTTCAGTTACACATAGGACATTTTCAAAAATAGACGAAATATTAATCCGTAGGTCATGATAAAGTATATGCAAGAAAACAGAAATTATCCCATGCATATTATCTGACCATGGTACTACAAAATCACATACATATGTGGAAGTTAAATAACACTCTCTTCAGCATCCAATGTATTGCACATGAAATTAACAAGAAATTAAACAGTATCTACAATACAGTTACAATTCAAACACATATATTGGAATTTATGGGATGCAACGAAAGCAGTTCTTAGAAGGAAATTTATAGTGGTAAAAGGAACAGAAAACAGAACAGGAACAAATAAATACCCTAATGCTGCACCTGAACTGTCTAGAAAAAGAAGAGTAAATTAAAAAGAAGCCCAAACATGGAAGGAAATTATAAAGATTAGAGCAAAAATTAATGCAATCAAGACAAAGAGAACAACACAAAGTATTAAAGAATCAAAAAGCTGGTTCTTTGAAAGATTAAATAAAATTGATAAGCCCCTAGCTAATCTCATGAAAGAGAAGAAAGATAAAAACTCAAATTCAAGAAACAGGGAATGAAAAGTACCCTATGGCAATTCAGAAAATTATCAATAGCTACTGTGAGAATTTTTACCCTCACAGAATTGAAGATACAAAAGAAATGGACAGATTTCTGCAAAGGTACAAATTTTCAAAACTGAATGAATAAGATATAAGAAATCTCAATAACCCAATAACACCCAATGAAATTGAAAATGTAATTTAAAAACCTACTAACAAAAAAAGTCCAGATCCTGATGGATTCATGGTGGAATTCTACAATAAATTTACAGAAGATATAATCCCAGTACTCCTCAAACTCTTAAAAGAAATGGAAAAGGAAGCAATCCTCCCAAAATCATTTCTGGAGGCAAGTATTATATTGATACCAAATCCAGAGAAAAATGCAAATAAAAAAAGAGAACTACAGGCCAAACTCCCTCATGAACATAGATGTAATCTATGTTAATAAAGTACTAACAAATACAATACAGCAAACCATTAAGAATATACAACACAACCGGGTAGGAGTCATCCCAGGGATGCAAGGATGGTTCAACATATGTAAATCTATAAATGTAACACACTATAGCAATACAGCCAAATCCAAAAACCACATGATCATCTCAATTAATGCAGAACAGTCTTTTGCCAAAGTCCAACACTCATTCATGTTCAAATTCCTACAGAAAATTGGAATAGATGGCCTCTACCTCAATCTGAAAAAATCCATCTATGAAAATCCTATAGCCAACATTATTCTAAAAGGGAAAAAACTGAAATCTTGTAATCTAAAATCAGGTACAACACAAGGATGTCCTCGACCACCACTCTTATTCAATATAGATCTGGAATCATTAGTTAGTGCTATTAGACAAGAGAGAGAAATAAAAAGAATAAGTAAAGAAGAAGTTAAACTATCATTATTTACAGATGACATGATACTTTAATTGGAAGACCCAAAAAACTCCACCAAGAAGCTACTAGAATTGATACACAAATTCCATAGCATAGCAGGATGCAAAGTGAATACCCAAAAGTCAGTAGTGTCCCTCTACACAGATAATGAACACACTGAGAAGGAAATTAGAGAAACAATACCTTTTACAACAGCACCATGGAAAATGAAATAGTTAGGAATTAATCTAAGTAAAAAAGTCAAAGATCTATTCAGTGAAAGTTACAGTACTCTGAAAGAAGAGATAGTAGAGGATTTCAGAAAATGGAAATATATTTCTTGCTCCTAGATAGGAAGAACCAACATTATGAAGATGGTCATACTCCCAAAATTGTTATACAAATTTAATGCAATCACTATCAAAATGCCATAAACATACTTCACAGACTTAGAGAAATCATACCTAAAATTCATTTGGAACCAGTTAAAACATAGAATAGCAAAGGCAATCCTGAGCAACAAAGGCAAAGTAGGAGGCATTACCATTCCTGACTTGAAATTATACTACAAAGCTCCTGTGATAAAATCAGCATGGTATTGGCAAAAAGATACTTGGTATAGATTAGAAGATGTAGATGCAACTAAAAACACACTCAGCCACCTTATCTTTGACAAAGGGGCCAAACATGCTTACTGGAAGAAAGATAGACTCTTTGAAAAATGTTGTTGAAAAAACTGCATCTCTACATGCCAAAATCTAAAACTGGACCCAGGTCTACCACCGTGCACTAAACTAAAGTCAAATGGATCAAAAATTGAAACATTCAAAAATAAACACTTAATCTCCTGGAAGAGAAAGTAGGAGGGAATCTTGAAGACCTAGGGGTAGGCAAACAGCTCATGAACAAAAATGAAACTACATGGGAAATACTTGAAAGAATTAACACCTGGCACCTCCGCTTACTGAGAAGTTTCTGCATATCAAAAGAAATTATCAACAGAGTGAAAGGATAACCCACAAATTTGGAAAAAACCTTAACTAATAAGAACTCAGAAAAATGTCTTTTATCTAGAATTTATGAAGAACTAAAAGAAAGTTAGGGCCCCAAAATTTAAAGACCCAATTCAGAAAATGGGCATCTGAGATGAATACACACTTCTCAGAGAAAGAAACACAAGAAGCAAATAAATACTTGAAAAAAAAAGCTCCACAACAGCAGCCATTTGTAAAATGAAAGTTAAAATTATACCAAGATACCATTTCAGCCCAGAAATAATGGCTATCATAAAGAAATCAACCAACAACCCATGTTGGAGAGCCTGTGGGGAAAAAGGAACCCTTGTCCACTGCTGGTGGGAATGTAGACTTCTGCAACCATTGTGGAAATCAGTGTGGAGACTCCTTAAAATAGTAGGACTGGAAATGTCATTCAATCCTGGGAATTTTCTCAAAATAACTGAAAACTTCATATCATAGTGATATACATGTGCTTATGTTGACAGCACCACAATTTGTGATAGCCAAATCTTGGAAACAACCAAAATGTCCCTCACTTGAGGATGAAAATGTTATGGTGTTTTTATACAATGGAGTATTACTCAGCTGTAAAGAAAAATTAACTCAATTCCTTCATATATAAGTGGATGTAACTTGAAGATATAAGTGAAAATAAGTGAAATAAACCGGACTCATATGTGTAAATAGAATAGTCTCCCTAATGTAAGAACTCAAAAGAAGACATAAAAAAATGAAAGGTATGCCAGTTAAAATGGAAAAATGAGAATTTCAGTTTTAAATACTGAAGAGAGGGAAAAGAGAAATTTAGGAAATATGGCAGGAGCAAAACCAAACATTTATTTAAACAAGATGGTCAAGGCAATGGTCCTTAGAATCTCCTTCAGGTTTTTAAAAATAATATTTAATGGATAGAATTCTCACCCTGACTAACTCTATATGCAGATATCTGTGAACTAAGGAACTACACTGAGGATAGAAATGTGTAATATTAAAACCATGCTTGAAATACCTGTCATTTTGGTCATATAAATGCAAAATGTTTCTAATGTCATACAATTATGGCTATACTCTCTTTAAAGTACTTTTTAGGGGATGGGAGATAGCTCAGTAGAATAAGTGCTCACCTGAAAGTGCAGGGTCCTGAGTTCAATCCCCAGTTCCACAAAAAGTATGTTTTAAAAAAAATGTAATAAAAGAAAACAAGAAACAAGAAAAAAGTCATAAGTTTGTCCAGATACAATGTTGCATATGGTTTGATTTCTAAATTTCTGTGTAGAAATGTATAATTGTACTTTTTAATATTCTATAGGGAGTTTAATTTTAGAATATGCAAGTTTGCTTGAAAATAGCAGTTCCGTGTTATATCTAAGGCATTTGATATTCAGACAGTGATGTTAAGCTCAACTGCCTCTGTTATAGGGAAATAATATCATGAAGCTTCTCTTCTGGATGTTTGACAACTAAAGTTTGTAGATCAAAAATTAGAGAAAAAGATGGGCTACAAGGATAGCCAATATTTTGGCCCTAGCCCTTCAAGGTTAGTGAACACTCAGGACATAAGAGAATCTGTTCTGTGACATCCTGTAACTAAGTGGTGTCCAAAATTTTTTGATCAAGGATGTTATTGGGCCACAGAGTAAAGTAATTGATGATGTATAGTGTGTCTAAGGAGAGTCCCCTAGAGAGAAATATTTCCCTCAGGATTTCACAGAGAGCAAATTGGTCAAGCAATGGCCATATAGATGGTTGACTCATATAGATGGTTGACACTGACAAAAGATCCCCTAGAGAAGCTGTATTTGGTTCCAGTGCTGTAGATGTTGTAGATGGTTCCAGTGTAAATCCTGAGGGGACTTGATTGAACTTGTCAGAAACAAAGGTTACATTTTTAGTTATATAGGTCTTGCTTTAACTTGGTCTTAATCACCCAGCAGAAATGTAAAACCATGATTATAAAAATGTATATTAATGGCATATTAATATGCTGAGCTGTAAAAGGCTCAAGTAAACAACTTTTGACAATTGCCAGTTCTGCTGATGACCCACTATTATTATTTACTATTGGACTATGTTGGATTATTTTGCTGTATTCAAGTCCCTACAATCTTTAGACTGGCTTCAAGTATGAAAAGTTCCTTTACAGACTTCTCCAAATACAGCTTCTCTAAGTGCAGTGGAATACTCATCTCTGAAAAAACAAAACAAAAAAGGGGGATGTGTTGTGAGCCATGAAGCTAGGAAATCAATCAAATATGTGTAGGTGCGACTTGGCTTAGTGCCTAAAGCAAATGATAAACATACTGTCTAGTTAAGGTTTGCTATCAGCTGCTAAGCATCTTAGTTTCATGCATTACTAACTTCACAAAAGCATAATAAAGGGAAAGTTTTGATGTGAAAAAAGGGGGAAGGAAAAAATATATATGTATACACAAAAGAGTTAGAATAGATATACAGGTACTTTCTCTTAGTTCACTGAGAATAAAAGTTTATACTAATGTTGTTTAGACAAGATATCACATCTGCATCTTGTCCTCTGAATACTATGAAGACAACAATATGCACTGTATTATTGTAACTGTTCCATTAACCTGTTTTTGAAACTGCTTGATAGCTATTTTATCTTTTTTCGCATTAAAATTAATTAAATATATTTTAAAAATTTAAATACAGAATGGGAAAAATAAAATTGCCAAATACAAGAAGGTGAAGGACAAATTAAGTGAAAACATCTGTCCCTTTCTGACCCTGCTTAGGAATTGTACAAAACTTTTGTCATTCTTCTTTTCTATGACCTCAGCATGCTATAAATAGATGGTATTGCATTTTCTTTAACTGTCCTATACTTCTTGCCAATCTATTTTGTTCCAAATTGTTTCTTTCAACAAAAACAACCTTGACTTCATGGAGTTTAAATCCTATCTTTCCATTTGGAACTTGGCATGTTCCTCAAAAAAAAAAAGCTATTTCCCACAAGAAATATTCAATATCTCACCACCTACAGTAGCTCTATTCCCTAATATAATTTACTGTGCTCTGATATGTTATCTTCCATTAAGTCTGTTTAGGTTGTTTGCATATTAGGTCTGACATCGCTATAGTTATGTATGCATCTATTTTACCTCAGCTACCTGGTGGTTAAGTTTCCACACAATGATTCTTGTCTGCCTCATCTTTCTAGCGGTCACAGAAACAGAATGATTGTGAAGATGGCAATTGCTTATATATCTGTGAAACATGTAATGATTCAATCCCTTACAAGGGTCACTATTGTCCTTCCTATGGATCCTATAGATCATTCTCCAATATAATATGGATAGTTAATTAAGGTACCAAGGTCTCCTATCTGAGTTCCTTAACTCACCCCAAAAGAGAAAAAAAACTTTATTAGCTTGCCTTCAATGGCAAAGATACTTTGAAAGTAACCAAATTAACCTAAGCAAAGGGGAAATATTTTCATGAAATTAATCTTATGAAATGTCCATCATTTCAGGAAGGGTAGAGATCAGGATCCCCTTTTTGTATTTGTGGAGAAATCCATAAATTTTACTTAGCCTTTTGTGAGATTATTGGATTTAAAGAGCGAGCAAGTGTCATTTCTATTATAATTAGGGCTACAGCAGTAATATTCGTTGTCATAATTGTTGGTGAGCACCAAGTTCTGATGATGTATTATTGATGATACACATCTGCTTACATAATTATTCATGATGTTTGTTTAGATTAGCTGTAGGTCTTCCATGAATTATTTCTTGGAAATTATTTTATTTCTTGATGGTTTATAATTTTCTAGGTTTAAACATATATGTTGTTTTACTACAGTAAGTATGCAAACAAAGTATCCCAGGTTATTACTGTCACTGGCCAAGATAAAGTACAAAGTTCTTGGTGTTTTATAGTCAAGTAAATGAATTCAGGAAGGAAATGGTGTGATCCAAACGCCAGTGCTGGGCAACGCAGCCCTCCTGTGACTCATATCACTCCCCTTGGTGCTAGCCGTTATTTTGCTTTTTAGACTTTAGAGGCTCAGTTCTCTGGAGAACTAAAAATCTCTGCCTCAATTCAGAAGAAAATTTGTCAAATATGCCTGAGATTTGTCAAACATGTTCTGAGAGAAAAATTATACCTCCTATTTTCAATATGAATGAAATACCAGTTTCCTAAGCAAAATCTTTCAATTACACAGTGAAAGCCCCCTTTTTATTATTATTACTGAGCATAATAGCAGTGACAGGTCAACTCAAGTAAGTAACTTTCCTTCCGTTCTTATCTTTTTAATCTAATCATTTTTCCTGTAATTTCTGGTTTGTATGCTATTACCAAACTCAGAGATCAATAATTTTAAAAGTTGTTGTGAAAAGGTGAAGTTGCAGGGCTGGGTAGATATCTCAGCTGTCTAAATACCTGCCTACCAAGCACAAGGACCTGAGATACTGTATAGCGTGCTGGTCCTGGAACTCTGGACCCTCCATGAGGGGCAACAAAACCACACATGGTGGCACACACCTGTAATTCCAATGCTAGGGAGGCTTAGATATGAGGATCACTGTGAGTCCAAGCTGCATAGTGAGACCCTATACCAAATAAGTAAATTAATAAAAGGTTTAAAAGAAAAGGTAAAGTTGCAGTGTAAACTACAGAAGGTAGCAGAGTGTGTTCTCTTTCTTTGCAAGACAACGTCCAATTGCTCTCTATTGGAAGTCCACTCCCTTCCCTTGTTCATCTGTCCATATTCTGCCCATTGTGGTCTACCTGAATGAGTTTGCAGCATTACTTTCATTAATACTCTAATATGTGAGGTAATTGTTTTCTATTTCTGCCCATTACTAAGGTGCTATCATCTGTTGAATTCAATTTTACAACCACTCCTATTGTTTGCTGCCTTTGTTGGGTGATTAACAGAAAAAAAAATCACTGGACTATCCCTGAATTAACTGTCTTTGAGTGACCTATTTTCAAAGAAGATCTGCTGTCTTCATGAGTCTTTCCATCTACTGGGCTCAGCATTTCATTTTAGGTGTCCATTTCTCCTGGGACGCTCTGATGGGTTTGCATTCATAAGAGATGTCTTCAAGTCTTACAAGAACATTTCCTCCTGTTAATTTCTTACTGCTTCCTGCTTTCTCTCAGTTTTAAGTATGAAACCTTTCAGTGAGAAAAATGTACTGCATTTATTTAGAGAAACTTTCTCCCTACCCAACTTTCTTCTAAAAGGATAAGAAACATCTTGACCTGTTTCTTCTACTGGGAGCTGTAATGTTCTTGCTCTCTGGCCAGATGATGTTTTATGAGCTAAGTTAATTTTCTTTCCCTTCCTTCTTCTCTTTGTCTTTCTCAGAAAAATTCAGTCCTAGCGACTAAGTTCTTTCCTTTCCCTGATCTCCCATTTATAAGTATAAGCAATGGGCATATTTTTATATCTCTTTACCTTTCTTCTTTGACTTCATTTCCTTCCTGAAAGACATGACTAATTGCTGTTTAAAAAAATTGCTGTTTAGATACAACCATAACTTGTAGACCATTAGTCTCCAGGAAGTTCAGAACATTATTTTTTAAATAACAGATTTTCTCCTATTATATAATAATATGTATGTTGACCAGAAATGTCTTGTTATGAAATATGCACTTTATTGTTAAAAACATACATTTTTCAGATATTTGCTGTCTTCCAACAAGCAGTTTGGATTAGGAATCGTGCAAGGATTCCTGCACTTTTTTTTTTTTTTTTTTGTGGAACCGGGGATTGAACTCAGGCCCTTGCACTTGCCAGGCAAGCACTTTTTCTACTGAGCTATCTCCCCTGCCCCATGTTTTTTTTTTATTCCTGCACTTTTATTTTGCTTCATTTTATTTTCTATAGTGACAGGGACTGTCTATTGTACTTTTCATTTCTTTCCCCCTTTATAGTCCTTTGTATTGTGCTGACTGAACATTCATTTCTCAGGCATCATCTATGTTGTTTAACTTCTCTTTTATTCTTTCCATAAATAATAATTCATTAATATTGCATGTGGTGCAAGCATTTCGATACCATACACTCTGGTATATTGTTACATGATTGTATAGGGTGACAGACTGAAGAGATGAAAACTCCATCCTCTCTGAGCTCACAGTTTCAGGACAGAGACAGTCAAGAAACTGACAATTAAAGAGAAATTTAGAAACGTACATATTTATCTACATATGATGTCCTTGTTCCCGTGGAAGAGAGCCATGTCAGTTTAAAATTTTTAATACAAAGTTATGTTACAGATTATGTGAATAGGGAAATCTCCATGAGAAAAAAAAGTTGATCAGGCTTATGAAGGATAAAAAAGGGTCAGCTAAATAGGACCACTGGAAAATATTTCACCAAATACAGAGACAAATAAGATGAAGGAATGATACTCTTTTTAGTCAAAGGTATTAAAAACTCTCAGTTCTGTTCAGAACACACAAATATGTACATTTTCAAACTTAGCTTTCCCCTTATTTTGGGCAACTCGCTATAGAGTAAAAATTCAATTTCCTGATTTGCCAGATCAAATTAAAATTCTGTTTGCCCAAACTCTTCCCTCAAACCTGTCAGATCAACAGAGCTGTGGATTGACCACTTCTGCTGTCTCCTTGAATCCTTTCATTGAAGCATTTTTATTTATTTTTTT
>NW_004524582.1:18438288-18446399 GCF_000260255.1 Octodon degus
GTGGTGCTGGGGGATTGAACCGCGGTCCCTGATGCTTTGCCAAGCTTGTTCTAAGTAGGTGCCTTAGACCACTGAGCCATCTCTCCAGCCCCTGAAGCATTTTTAAAAATACAGATAAAAGGAAAAAATTAGCAATGGACTTATGCATTAAAATTATCAACATGTATATGTTAAATACGAATAAAACTTTGATCTGTGCTGTGAATGTTAATAGATCAAGAGACACATAATTCTATACATGCCATACGTTCTAATCTAACTCAGAACTTTGTGCTCTCAAAGAAATTAGAAGATGCTTTGCTTTTTTCTCCTCTCCATTATGTCTAATCTTGGAATACAGATACCCCAAAATTAGATGATGTTGGAATATGGGAGGAGTTGGGGTTCCCTGCTGCAGAAACCTCAGTGCTCAAGTTGACAAATTCCTGTAACTAGTTTAGCTATACAGACTAACAAGGACGAGAGGGAAGCACCCTCCTCACAAAAGAAACTCCACAGTAATCAAATGCCTGCTATGCCTTGTAGGCTTGAGGAAAGCCTGGACACATAAGCTTTGAACTTTTTAATGCCTTAGTCCCACTGGTTTTCTATCTCTGTCAGGCCAGAATGATCACAACCTCAGAGCCATTGTCCCGGCTGTCCACGTCTGCCTGAAATATCACATACTCACGTTTGTAGTTCTTGTTTACTGCATGTGACATAGCAATGACCACTTCTAGTCCACGAGTCAACTCTATCATCCAGAACAATGTCCGGCGTAGTGCGCAAATGAGTAAATCCTTACTTTTTTGTTTGCTTCTACTTGCAGATAGAAATACAAACCACAGTCTTTATAATACCATTGCTTCTCCCTGTCTCGTAGTTTTTACGTTATTTTCGGTAACTTAGCTCAGTCTTTAATTTTAAGCTTGTCTGAATCACATTTTTTGTAGTGTGCTTCTTTCTTTTACATACCTCATGCGTTTTATTCTTCCAACCCAATATTTGCTATCAAAGGCATGTTTGATCTCGCTCTGCCATCTTATTGTACGATGCACTTTCATTTCTTTAGGGGCTTTCTGGCAGGAGAATTGAACAAATATAGCTTCAGTGTTCTACAAAGATCACTCAGCTATTCTCTTGAAGTGAATTTTCATTTTATTTTTCCTAGCACTGAATTATTTAAAGCAGAGAGTTATTCTCAATCAACAATGGAGCCGCCACACAACAAAGCAGAAATTATTTGAGCAGGAAATAGGTGGGGAATATTGTTCGGGTATTTTAATTTCTCAGAAATAAATCCAGGATAATTTTTTAAAATTAGCTATGCTCTAATGAGAAAAATAACTGTCACTGAATGTATTGGGCCAAGAATCATTTTTCCTCCTATTTCTTATTAAGCTAAAAACTAATATATCCCTCAGAGGTTATCTTTATGTCTTTTCTTTCTGCAAATTCTGCTGCCAGAATGACATCTAGATAGTTATTCAAATGTTAAACAAGACTTTTTTTGCACATGCATGTAGTTTACAGATTAATCTGCTCTTTTAGACATTCATCTATTAATTGGAATGCAGCTAGAATCCAGAGAGTTTTATTATTAAGCTTGAAGGAAAAGCTCACTTTGACAGGTTGTTCAAAAGTAAATCAGGATGCAACCAGATAATACTGAGTGGCTGATTTCACTATTTCATTTTTACTTTTTAAGTAACTTAAAATATGACCTTTATTTTAAAATGTGTTCACTGTGCACAATAATATATTTTAGAAATACCTTGGATAGCTTATTATGTCTTTAATGCAATTGAAATTTTACTTCATAGCTTTTTCATTTCTTCAAGGGATGTATTAGTATCACTTTTGCATACACACACACACACACACACACACACACACTCATTCTATGTAGTTGTTCTTCAGTGGATGTATTTTTTTTCTAAAAGAAAAAAGTCATTTTGATACACATCAATAATTTTTTTCCTTGTAAATGTCTTTCTTTCTTTCTTTCTTTCTTTCTTTCTTTCTTTCTTTCTTTCTTTCTTTCTTTCTTTCTTTCTTCTTTTTTAGAGCACCAAAAAGCTATTCATTAACTATTTTGGTTTAGCACAAGGTATTTTAAGCAACTAATTTCAAAATACATTTAAATACCATGTCCTATTTCTCATAAATTGCATTATTTGCTGAAATTTCCCACTAAGACCACCAGCAATCCCCTAAATTGTTTCCCTGTCTGCTAATGCTAGCTTTTAAAAATCTACTTAATGTTGAGGACTAAAGCACCTGCTTAGACAGGCACAGGGAATGTGGTTCAATCCCAGGCATGTGGTGCTGGCCCTGCCTCCAACGAGACAATAGTAAGACTGGGTGTGGTGGCATGCGCCTGTAATCTCAGTACTTTGGAGGTTGAAAACAGGAGGATCACTAGGAGTCTGAACTGTGTAGTGAAGCCCTAATGTTAATGTACTAAAATACATAATAAATAAATAAATAAATCTCTTTAATGTTACTGTTTTCTTATTTCTCTTGTTTGCCTCTTAATATACCTGTAAGCCTGCCTAATACTGTTCCTTCTCAAGGTCTTTATATTTTTAGGATGATCTGGCCTGGTCTCTTTTTCTAATGACTTAAGTGTTTTCCATTGGTTTTGTTCCTCCATCCCAAAGAGTTCAGTGGCAGAGAGAAGTGACCATTATAGATATGGATCCAGGTTTGTCAAAGTCCTTTTCAGAAACAAGCTAAATAATAATGGTCAGCAAGTATACATTCGTTAATGTCCAATTTTTCTATTTTAGGATTAGGAGAATGTCTCAAAAGAAGTTGTCTACTTATGCTAGCTTTTGAAATAGTGATCCCAGACTTAAAATGATTATTTTGGTTTTTTTGTTTGGTTTAGATTTTTTTTTTTGAAAAAATGACAACACAAGTGACAGAAAAAGCAAATGAATTGTATCTAAGTTTCGAAAATTATAATTTTTTTTCTATCTCTAGAGGTATTTGTGTTTACAGAAAATTGTTAAATCAACCTGAGTAATCGCTAGGCTCTTGGACAAATTCTTCTGAATCTGGTAAATTCTGTCCTTCCATTCTCTTCTAGTAATGTTCTCTTCCTCTTTGGTCAGAGCTATATAAATAGTTTTAACTTCTTGCCAGAAAAATCTCTGAGCGTTGCTGTTTCTGTCTCTTGAAGTTCTGCATCCACTTGCTTCTCTCCTTTGTTTTTTGCCCTCCCTATCACTTAATGCCCACGTTTCGGTCAGAGTTTTCATATCCTTTGTCCTGGAAATCTTCTGACTCTATTTTAGGTTATAAGCTCCTTTTCTGGCTTCCTTAGCATTCCACGACTGTCCATTCATTGACCTCACGTGTTGTGCATCCAGACACATCCAACCCCACTACTACTTGATAGTATCTCCAGAAGGATCTCTCCCCCAACAGTCATGCCCATGTCTATCAAAGTGTCAACACATTACAGCCAATCAATAGCTTTATAGAAAATGTGTATCAGATGTTAGAAAAAGTAAGGTTCCACCAATAGCATATTACTTAAAAGCAAAGATCCTAGATTCCTACTACTTGAACTCAGATTTCAATTTATACAGTCAACTTTTTTTTTAATGTATTTGGTACAGGGTCTCACTATGCAGCTCATACTTGTAGTGATTCTCCTGTTTTCAACCTCCCCAGTGCTGGGATTACAAGCATGCACCACCATGCTGGGCTCAGTGGTCAGCTCAGCATGCCCGTGGGTGGGGCTGGCAAGACATGTATGCCAGGGATCCAACCCTTGTCCCTATGCTTGCCTAAGCAGGTGCTCCTTCCCACTGAGCTATCTCGCCAGCCCTCAGTTAACTAACTTTTGACTATAGACAAGTTACTTACTCTTTATGACTTCAATGTTCTCATATGTAAAATGATTATAATAATGTGTGGCAGATACAAGCAAAGGTAAACCCTGATGAATTAAGCCCTTGTATAAGTCTAAGCCCATATAGATCCTGCTTTTAATTATAAGGATTTGGCAAAATGATGGGATATTATTCCATCAATTATTTTTGTTACATGGAAAATTACAATAAATCTCATTCCCCTGACTATATTTTATTATGAAAGTCTCTGTTTTAATAGGCTGCAGCAAGAAAAACTCTCTTACTGACCTTAAGAATGCTACCAGCTGTATAAGTGGCTGTGGGGCAGGCATGGGCAGAGACAGCCAGTTGGAGCTGGAGTAGATCTCAACTGATAGTCACTAGAAGCCAGGGCCTTACTTCTGAGCCACAGGAAATGAATTCTGACCATATCTGACAAAGCTGAAAGCAAATCATTTGCTAGTTGCAAGAGTAGCAGAGAATTTACTTGGACAGCATCCCTTGCTATAATCACTAAGACAATCATGTTTTTGGAGCACTTGTACTCCAGACAGGGCCAGAAGCTGAGAAATGACTGAGGGGTGAAAAAGGGTATCAAGAGAAAGCAAGATCTACTGAGAAGAATTCCTTAAGGAAACCATATTCATTGCTCTTAAGGTTTTCAACTCAGCGACAGGCGAGATAGTTCTGCAGACTAACCACCTGTTTAGACAAGCTTAGGCAATCACAGGGACCACGGTTCAGCCTCCAGCACCACATGCCATGCCAACCCCACCACGGGGGCAGGCTGAGTCAGCAGGGTCTGGACATGATGACACACACTTGTAATCTCAGCACTGAGGAGGCTGAAAGCAGGAGGATCACCACAAGTCTGAGCTGCATGGTAAGACCCTGCGACAATCAAATACGTAAAACAAAATAAAGACTTTCAACTCAGAGTTGGAGGCCTAGCTGATCACAGAGAGGAGTTAGTTTTCCTCGGCCTATAAATGTGTTAGTCACATCTAAAAATTATCTCCACAGAAACATCTAGACTAATATTTGACCAAGCATGTAGTTACATTGCTTACTCCAGTCAATAATAAATTTACTTTTGCTATCAACTTGACATAGAGTTCTCTGTGCCTCAGTATCCACATCTGTTAAAATGAAGCTGCTATTTGGCTTTATTGCGTAGTTCTGATAATGACAAAAGGACTGATGCATTTGAACTACTTGGGACAGGCATAACAATGAAAGCAAAGTCTCTTGATTTTTTTTTTTTTTTTCCAGAACCGGGATTGAACTCAGGCCCTTGCACTTCCCACGGAAGTGCTTATTCCATTGAGCCATCTCCCCGGCCCCTAACAATTTTAACTAATTCTCACACTTTTGGTCTGCTTCAGAGGCATTTACTGTTTCTTTCTTTTATCGCAGAGGATATTGTCATGTCATTTCAAGTCTGAAAATTTCACCTTCTTCAAGCAAAAATGCACAGAAAAAAATCATTTGAAGAAGTGTTGTGATGATGAAAATTTTTCATGTAAAAGATTTGTTACAATAGCATTTAAAATTAAATAAAAGATAACTTTTATGGCTGACCTTTTTTGTAAAAGGATACAATTTGGTTTGGGGGGGTATTCTCCTCTCGTTTCTCAATGTCTGTATAATTCCAAGGAAGAGAGAAACAGAAAATGCTTTTTTTAAATTTTATTTTATTGAGAAACAAATAGCAATGAGATGATTTCAAAACTGATTAATAGGACAGTTTCGATAATTAATACATTGTACATTGTTATCTTCTTAGTGGTTATCTGTAGTATAAAATGCAGACAGAATATCCTGTCCAAACACTATTAGTATAAATTTTCTTCTCATTGAATTAAGCAAAAGTAACTGTATATCCATCCTAACTATTCTGCATATACAGATACAAAATGGTCCTTCATTTGTATCCCCTTTTTAGTTTAGTCCTGTCAGAGATGGTTATTGCACTGGCATCTAAATACTATAGATGTGTGAACTCAGCAAAACAATCCAACACAGTCCAACAGTCCACAGTAGTAGTGGGTTATCCGCAGAAGTTGTTGACTTGAGCCTTTCACAGCTCAGCATATTAATATGGCTTTACTTTATATACCTCGTTTTTATACTTTTCTGCTGGATGGTTAAGATCAAGATAAAGCAAGATGTGTATAACAAGAAATGTAACTTTTGTATCTGATAAGGTCAGTCCAGTCCACTCAGGATTTTTCCTGTAACCCTGCACCACAGTTTGCACATCCTTTGTTACTGTCAGCCATGTGGATGAGTCATGGCCGTTGCTTGACCAATTTTCTGTCTGTGAAAGCCTGAGAGAATGTTTTCAAGCAGATTATGGGGCCACAGAGCAACATGATCAGTGACGTAGAGTGTGCCTCAGGAGAGTCACCTGGAGAGAAAATGCTTTTTGACAGGAAATATAAACTTAAAGCCCATGAGAAGATTTTGTGGGAAGTTGAAGCAGAAATAGTCTTGAGAATAAAATAAAAGGAAAAATATACCAAGCACAGGCCTTAAGCATTTGTTCTGAAAAGGATGGTGCAATTTAAAGTGGAATACTTTGACCTGAGATGCCTTCAACACCTAACAGAACAGAAGGAAAGAGAGATAGGCAAGCAGTCATCCCTACTTATGGTGTCTTAATGTGCTGCTCACCAAGACCCTGTAGTCTTTCTTTACCTTTGGAATTTGTGTTTCTCTTATCTCTGAGTCATTTCTTATTATTTAGCCAAAGGCCCCCAACTGGAGAATCCTGAAGAAGCATTTGGCTGGATCTCCATGGCCACAGAGGATCAAGCTAACTAGACCTACTCCAGTCTTCCTTGGACACAAACCAGATGCTGGCTTATGGCAATGAGATTTGGGAAATAGAGAACAAGAAAGATGGTGGCACAGTAAAGACAAGTGACTGCCTAGCAAATTCAGTGACTTCATCACATTCATTAGGCAGTAGGCCTATGGCTAGGCCATGCCCTTCCTGGTTGTTCATATTCTGAAAATCTTCATCTTTTTGTGGAACTGACAACTGAATTCAACTGACAGTTGAATACCTTCTCACTAAGCTACATCATTACTTATTTATATAATTTTTTTGATGCAACAGGGGATTGAACTCAGATCATTAAGCTTGCCAGGCAAGTGATTATTCTACTGAGCCATCTCCCCAGCCCCTATATTTATAATTTTAACACAAGGTCCTAAATTTTCCACTCTGGAATTATAGACATGGGCCCTACATTAGGCACATATGCTGATCATTTTTATGCAATAACCCAGATGTTAATGACAGAAAGGACCAGCAGGACCCCATTTGCTTTAGTCATTTTTTTTTCTTTTGTGTTTTGCTTGAGATCTGTTAGTATGTATTATATAAAATTAACATTAAAATCTGTTTTATTTCTGCTTCCTTAGTTTGTCCCAATCACATATCTAGAAAACTTGTAAAAAGGATAGCACTTTTGTTTTGTTTTGTGTGTTTTTTTCTGAGACAGGGTTTCATTCTGTGCTTCAGGCTGGCCTTAAACTCACCACATAGCCTGGGCTAGTCTTAAACTTGAGTTCACACTGATCTTCCTTCCTCAGGCTCCTGTTCTAGGCTCTACAGCACATCTTCAAAAGAAAAACAAAGTGAATTTTCGAAGTCTCATCTGCAAGAACAGAGCAAAAAATGACTTAATTTGTACTTTCACATCTGAATTAGCAAACTAGATAAAGTCTGCTTTGAAAAGTCTATCATGATGGCTGGTGAGATAGCTCAGCACAAGCCCTGGCTGTGGTGGGAGGCTTACAAGCCCAGTGCTGGGGAGGCTGAAAACAGGAGGATCGCTATGAGTCCCAGCCAGGCAGTGAGACCCTGTACCAAATACATTAAACATCTATCATGCGCTGGTTGTTTTGTGCACTAGAGTTAAAAACAAACAAACAAAAAAAAACCCAAGAATTTTTGATTTCCTAGGACAGTTATTTAGCTATAGAGGATAATATTCTATAGATATAGAAGTTTCTGACTCAAAATTTAGTGAAAGCACTACTAAAAAAAGGAAAATTATACTCTGAAATTTTTGAAATATATTTACATATGTATATACTAATTTTATAGAAGATTCTTAATCTTTTATTATGTTCCTGGAATAGATCTCTTATAAAACTGAAAAGTCATTCTTTTTCAATTTAAATTGTACTATAATTTCAAAGCAAATCAGCTAGGGATATAGCTCAGCAGCATAAGTGCCTGCCTGGCAAATG
>NW_004524582.1:18446734-18449286 GCF_000260255.1 Octodon degus
GCACTCAGGGGATCAAACCCTCATGTCCCATTAGTCCTCTGAGTTATCTGGTCATCCCCCCAAATGTGAAAGTCTTAAAGTATAGACTATTTTGATTCCTAAACAAGATGTTATCATGTTTACTACAAAATGCAGCATATGCATAGAGCTCACCTTTGATGTTCTACATCATGCTTCTTTATAACAAAATAAGTTGGTTTCTATTCTACAGGGTGTCCCTGCAGTCTTGGTGACTGTTTCACCCAGCTTTTCTCCAAAAACACGGACCAAGATGAGTGCATGTGGTACCACCACTCCGATAAGAATTCCCTTTACATTTCCTTACTCCATGCTTTCTTTACACATACGACAAAAGAAGTAGCATGTTAAAGAAGAGTAACTAAGCACCTGAATATATAAATCACTCCAAATGGAGCGAATTTATTCAAATCATGAAATGATCATTCATTCTTTGACAGTGCTGCATTTTTGAGTTTTTGTACTAATCAATCATCCATATTCCATTCTAGCACATTCCTCCTACATGGGATGTGATAGTTTTAAGATGTATGTATGTGTGCACATGCACACATTTGTTTCTAATTTAAGTATTTTAGGTGCTTAAATCTAAAGCTTACCCTGTTTTCTTCAAAGTTCCAAGGAACTTTAGTGTCTTGAATATATAAACATAACACTGAGTTGTAGAATTTTATATTGAAGTGTTTCCTAAAACCCTTTAATCTCATACATTTTTACAGTACTTAGCAGTAATAATTATAAAACCATGATATGTTGGGCATCACATTAAAGCACCTCATGTAAGTAATCACTTTGACTCTGAAAACATTCTACAAAGTAGCCAATACATTGTTGTTTATTTTGTGAACGAAGAAGCTTCAATGGAAAAAGATGAAAAATAAGAAATAGCCATAGCTTCTTAATGATTTTGGATCGAGGCAGAGAAGACCCCAAAGTCGTTCAATCCATAGGCCTACGCTGCCTCCATAGAAATTTTAACTATGTGATCAAGGGTGTGCTCAGTGATAGACAAACATGCTGATGTACAAGCATGTTATGGCGAGAATCCTAAGGTAACAACAGAAGAACCATCCATGTTACCTACTAGCAGCGTCAGCTAGCAAGGTCAGCTTGTGCATCACTGAGGTCAGCATGACTTTTCTGACACCCCAGTTCAGTTTCATCTTAGTATTGCTTTTGCCACACTCTCTTGTCCTTCCTGCTTTATTTGCAATTAATCTTCCATTACTTATTTGCTACTAACACAACAATATAGTTCATCCTAAGAAAAATTATAAGAGCAGACCTCTTCATTTGCTTCACTGTAACTTTGTCAAATTTGTTTTTTTTTTAAATGTGGAAAAGATATTTAATTGTAAAATAGAAAAGTAGGCCAGAGTACAGTTTTAAGGGTCACTGCGTCTTTATACAGTACAGGAAATCTAGAGGGGTTTTCAGGTTAAACATCTTCATAAAGCAATAGAACATTAAAAAATAAAGCAAGAAAAAGGGGCTTGATGTCTTACAAAAAGAACAAACAGTCCACCAGAGTTTAATAAATTGTGGAAATGAACAACACTGTGATGTGGGCAAATCACAGAAGGCGCTGAGCTTCCCGGGAGAGGGGCGGGTCCTCGGCAGATCTAGAACATCGCTGGAGTACAAAAGCTCTGGTTCTACATACAAAAGCAATTTCTTCCATAAGAATAATTTCCTGGGGGAGGGGAGGCCAAGTCCTTGAAATATTGCAGAAACCCATATGCAGTGAGTTTTCCAAAAACATCATCTTAAAATCCAGTGCCTTAAAGTGCTCTCACGTGGCAGTCATGATGGAAGGCACAGAAGACAGCTTCACGGCCCCATTACAAAAATTTTCAAAAAAGCATAGATTTCGCAGACTGTAAATTCAAGTTCTCTTGTAAGCTGCTCCTTCCAAGAACACTGTCATTCCAATAAAACCAGCCGCCAGCTTACTTAGTTTCAATGACCTACAGAATAAAAGGTTTATTTCTGCTTTCATCATCTTTGTGGGAAAAATATGCAAGTGATGCATTTTGAAATTATAAAACATGCAGAATATGTACAAACAGAAGGTTTAAAAAATATTTGCTCCATATACATGTAAATCTACTTCGGTATAGCTGAAATTGAACAAATATAAAAGTTCCGCTTTCTAAAAAATGTTTTCAGAGAATCTGAGACAACTTAAAGCTGTACAAAGATTTCCTGGGAGAAATCTTTTCTCCATATAGAAGTTCATACCTACAAGAGTAATTACAGCATCAGTCCACCATAATTGTCACACAACATTTGGTCTAACCAACAACGATCACCCTTAAAACTGTTCTGTTTCTGAGAAGGTAATGTTCATACTAAAATCAAAGAGAATTCACAATAACAGTGGCTTATTGTGGTTTTGGATTTCATCAACAATCGTTACCAACTCATTCGGAATTGTAAAAAAAAAGAAAACAAAAACTATTTACAGAATTCAGTCTTAAATACATTTCACAACTTCTAAAGTTTTATGTTACAAGAATTCAAAGCTCATAGCT
>NW_004524582.1:18449605-18457061 GCF_000260255.1 Octodon degus
CTTATAACAGTTTCTTCAGCGATATCTGTTGCAGGCACTGTTAACACTTGCTGTCCATCTGGCATGGTCACAATGATGGGCTGGCCTATTCCACTGGTTGGAATAGAGTGCAAGTTTCGGAGCTAGATTCCATCTGTAACTATGGTGATGACCTGCTGACCCCCTGAGCTGACCACTTGCTGAATTGCACCATCCACAGACTCGGCCGTAACCACCTCCTCTGTGGCCACTACTGGAGTTTCCGAAGAATTGGACAATGGGGCAGAAGCTTCAGCTAAGGCAGCTAATGTAGCTAACACTGATGTAGAGGAGTTTCCAAACTGGACGGCAGACACACCTGTTTCATCTGTTAGGTTCACCACCCCTCCAGGTCCAATGATGAACTGTGGGGTTGCGGCGTGTTTCGTCACAGTGTCGGGGCTCTCCGGGTTCATGTTGATTTGGTTCTGCATAGCGATCTGTAATATCTCTGCTAAATCTTCATTTCCATTGTCTATGGAAATATCAAATGCAGTTTTACAAAATTTACTCTGAGTGTGTACATCAGCACCATATTTGATTAGAAGTTCCACCACTTCTTGATGATTGTGTTCAGTAGCCCAATGTAGAGCTGTCATCTTTAACATATCTTTTGCATTGACGTCAGCACCATGCTTAAGCAAGACCTCCACAATGCTGGCATGGCCCTCGGAGCTGCCATGTGCAATGGCATCCGGTCCACCTACTTTGTCAAATTTGAAATGCTTGGATTGTTAATTTAACTTGAAATATCTATTTCATTATAAAAAAATTATAATGTACCATGAAAGCTGCTCTATCAAATTTATATCATTCAATAATTACTTTTGCTTCTAAATTACAACTGACACCCTTGGTTGACCAGATACTACTGGGGACTTATTCTGAACAGCTGTTTGAAAACATGAAAGGCTACTCCACACTCAGGTCTGTGCTATTCTAAAACACTGACCCCTAACTTCTAAACCATTTTATTATCTAGCACATCCAAATTTCTTTTTTGGTTGTTGTTTTCTTATTAATTGTTCATTTTTTTCAAGTGGTTATTCATTTATTATCACCTGGAAATTTAAATTAAACCCAAAATTTGATTGCAATCATTTCCAAACAACTTGTGGATCAAAGACAAAAGAAGCTACTCTACGATGATTTTTTTATATACTCCAGTCATTGTATTTATTCCCTTGTAGCTATAAGCATAAGGTATCAAAACTGCCTGGTGTCATGCTTTTGTCTTTATTCTTGTCTGTTTATTAGGTGGTAAGTGCCTTGGAGGTCTGGCAGAGTATCAGTCCCTTATTTATTCAAGTTCCTGATATTGAGGGATATATCCACTAAAAGGCATATGCATTAAATGAATCCATGGCAACAAAATTTTCAGGGCACATGATATTTTTTGTGACATGCAAAATATTCTACTCATGACTATGGAGACATTCTCCACAAAGCTACATTACCTGCAACCATCTGGTCTAATCCATTGTGAAGGCTTCTTAATTGCACTCTTACCTCTGTTCATTCCCTCACAATTTCCCCCATACTCCACCATGAATGAATAATCCTAACCTACTGCTTTGCATATGTCCATATTCTGCACAAAATCTCCAGTCTTTTATACATCTACTAATCCTCATACATTAATTTTCCAAAATCTTCCACCTACTAATCCCACAAATCTTTCCAATCTGCTTTCATAAAGTTATATTTTTTAATCTAGATCTTGTCTATCTAACCAATGCATTCTTTACAGTACTGATTTCTCTATCCTCCATATCTTTGTTTATCCTTGTCTCAAGATTACATTTCTTAGGCCAGCAAGATAGTTCAGGTAACTAAGCACATGCTTTGGCAAATACAGGAACCAGGGTTCAATCCCCGGTCCTGCATGACAGTCCGGCACCGCCCCCAGGATACCCTGAGCCATCCACTGAGTGGTGGGTGGTATACACCTGTAATCCCAATTCTGGGAAGATTAAAAACAGGAGAATCACTAAGAGTTCAAGGTGCATGGTGAGAACCTATATCAAATATATTAAAAATATTATATTTCTTCAAGTCCTTTCAAATTTTACTTCTTTTATTACTCTAAGGAACCAAAGACCCAGATAGGTGCAAAAACATTGTCAGTATTCTAACACCACAAGACTTCCTGTCCTAGGATTAGACCGGAGATTCAAAACCAGCTGTGTGTATTGGATTTCCTACAGTCAGCTGGGTACTGGGAAAAAACTTCACACTTGTCTGATTATCCATTAGCTTGTGTGTAAAAAGTATTAAAATGGTGCAACAATGGAGTGAGCAAAATACTGAAAACAGGCTCTATGCTTTCCTATTTCGAAACTCAGTTCATTGGTGTGTGTATCTTAATGTCTCAAATATTTAGGCTACTCCTATCCAGGAAATTAAAGTATAAGCATTCTATTAGTAGGAATAGTGGAAATCTTCTCAGTATTTCTGACAAAATCCTGAATTTGTCTGAGAAGCACTCAAAAGTTTTATGATTTGAAAATATTTTAAAATCAAACATTAAAGTAATAACTTTCAGCTTGGTGGGATCCAATATTCATATCATGAAATGTGTCCAGTAGTTTGCTCTGAAAGTTTGGGAAAACTGAAGTGGTAACTCAATACATTTGGCCCATTTCCAAATTTTCTGCTTTAATCCAGGCATCTCCTAATGATTTGACCTCACATGAGAAGGGAAAAATAGCAAAAGAAAAAAATCTAATTGCAGAAAGAAAAACAGGATTGAATGTGATCTTGTCTTGGAGTGTTTATGTAACCTTTAAAGAACTGGATATGTTTGAATAAAGCACTATCACTTGCTTTCTTAAGATGACGGTTTCATTAAAAAGCCTCTCTACAGAAACCTGGAATGCATTGCCTGGATAAGCAGGTCAGAGTTCACGGTAGAAACTGGTCATGCAAACCATGTCCTACAGTCCCCCCAAAATCAAAGTGACAATTATCTGTCTAGGAGCGTGAGTGCGTGTGTGTGTGTGTGTGTGTGTGTGTGTGTGTGTGCACGCATGCGTGCCATGCATTCATCCATTTTATCACGAGAAAAAGAACTGAGTGTGAAAAGGAAGAACCAAGGAAAAGGAGAACACTAGGAATTAATGTAAGAAGTTCACAAAGCCCTGCACTGTGCCGGCAGTGATAAGACGGTGTCACCTGCAGGCATTTATGACACTACGAAAAGCAATAAACTTTGACAAGAAAGAGAACCAGAACATACTTACTTCTGATGATTTATCCAACTCATGATCACAAATTTTAAAACAGAAGCCTCCTAGAATCCCTTTGTCTCTTGAAAGAGTCTAAACAGTACCTCTCCCCTTTCTGTGCTTTCCAGCTGAAATCCAGGACAGATCACGAAAAATAGGAATTCTCCTATAGGTACGGGGTGTTCCACACATTCATGCAAGGCGAGCTTTTAGTCAGCTGGAAGGGCTGGCTTTCTCCTCTCCCACGTGGGGAATGCTGGGCTGGAAGAACTACGCCTGAGGAATTATGGGATTAGCAGTGGGTGCCTGGCAAGGAGTGGCCAGCGTGTCCCTCACAAAGAATCCTTGGGAACCAAATTTCTGCTGTGTTTTCTTTTCTTACTTTAAGTTTTGCTACAGTAACTGAACATAGGTTCAAAGCTAAAACAAAATTGTATTATATTTATGTCTTAAATAATACATCGATTCACCTCCCTCATCAGTGAGAATATAAAATGATTTCTCTTGTGGAGCTTACAGCGCGTATGCAAAATAATTAGGTAAATTAAAATAATTTCCGGGCTGGTGAGATGGCTCAGTGGTGTAAAGCACCTACTTACAACAAGCTAAGCAAAAGCACAGCGACCACGGTTCAATCCCCAGCACCACATGCCAGCCCGCCCCGCCCCCTGGTGGGCTGAGCTGGCCACACACACACACACACACACACACACACACACACACACACAATAAATAAATAAATAAATAAATAAATATTTAAAAAAAATAAAATAAAATAATTTCCATGACATATACATTTATCAATAGTAAGAAATTGTATAGGAAAAAGGAGGCTGAAGAGGTTGATCATTTTAAGATTTGGCAGTGAAGTTATGTTCTAGGTCAGGTAATATCTGATTAAGCTTCTGAACAGATTTTAAATAATGGCATGGGTTAAGTAGGATTTTAGAAGAAATAGTGCTCAAGGCAAAAGAGACAGCAAGTACCAAATACGTGGGTCAAATTCCTGGGTCAAAAGCACATCCTGTTGAAGTCAACAGGTGCCTTTGACAAGAACAGGCCAGGTTAGGACAGAAGTTCTGTGTCAAAATAAAGCCTACGTGTCACCATGTCAATGGAAGGGGAGGTATGAATAGGTCCCTGTCCAGGCAGACAAAGATCAAAGACCTGTTTGGAAGGGAAGACCCTGAAATTGTTTAGGACAGAATCAGCAGCATTTGGATCAGGGTATTCTTCAGCAAGGGGACCGATTTTGCATGTGTATGGAAAGGAAAGGAAAGGAAAGGAAAGGAAAGGAAAGGAAAGGAAAGGAAAGGAAAGGACAGGAAAGGAAAGGAAAGGAAAGGAAAGATAATGTATTAGATATGCATCATTACAGAAGTAAGGGAGCGAAGTTTCATTTCAAGGTTTGTTCTTGAGCGACTAGAAATAAAAATGTGGTGTTGACTGAATGACTAATTGTATTCTTTTATTTTTAACTTAACTTTTACTAATAGCAAAACTGATGCAGAAATGCATTGTTATTAAAGTAACTTTTCTTAAGGAAATGTTTTCTTGGTACAAGCATGCTGCTCAGCTCAAAAGAGTTAAAATCTTCTTAGTATTTTCACTTCATGTGTTAGACACACAAGACATTCATTATCATGTTTCATTCTATTTCATTAACCCAAATTGGAGTATATATGCCCTACTGTCATTTCGCTTTAAAGCATGAGGATTTTTTAGACATTAGTTAGTTTTAGCATTCAAAGACATTGAACAAAAAAGGTAAAAATAAGACAGAGTCTGAAACACATCGCTGCAATGTTAGCTACAGTAGTAACTGGTGGGTCTAACAAGGGATTTCTCTTACCCAAATACACTCCCTGAGGTTTTTCTAGCTCATTTCTTTAGTCTCACATTTAAAATATTTTGGCCTTACAATTTAGCCTGAAAAGCAGGGAATAGACAAGTACCTGAGCAAAGAACTGAGATTTATTCTGGTACCAATGTTTAGGTACTACAGAGGCCTGGGAAACAGCTCAGTCGCATGAGTGCCTACTTGGCAAATGCAAGATCCTAAGTTCGATCCCTGACACACACACACACACACACAAAAATTGTGCAACTTAAAAATTTGTGATAGTGTAAAATTTGTCTCCAAAGGCCTTGTGTGTGTGAGTGCATGTGTTTGTTTTCTTGGCTCCTAATACCTGACATAGAGTACATAGACCAAGATAGAGTAGTAATCATAATGTGAGATAGTCTAGTGAGAAAAATACTCAGTTTGAAAATTACATAAAGAATTAAGCTCCATGACTTAATAACTTTTAAATTCCTGCTAATTATAAAAACATCACTAACCAATAACCAAACTGAATTATTTATGGATGATAAATATTGAAGCCAGAATCCTTTTTTCTAACAATGAGTGATAAACTATTTGAAATACGTGACTTGACATTTTTACTTGATTCACTTAGGATAAAGACATTTTCATCTAATTCCCTATAGACAAACCCCTAAAAATTATTCAAGTGCTACAACTGCATTGTGCCAAAAAGCTGACTTTTCTGCATGGCTATAGAGGTGACAACAGAGGACTGGGGTCACCTGGGTCAAGGGGAAGAATTCCAAACTGACTGCTTGATCAAATTTTTTGAACTTAATATCTTGTGGCATTTGACTGTATGGTGCTTTATGAAACAATGTAAATTTTTCTCATAACTTATCTCCATTGCTTCCTCAACCTCAAATCAATCATGATTTTCAAACCAGAGAGACTATTCAGACATATAGAGTTCAAAAAAGTAGTTATTTTAAGAGTGAGTTACTTGGGCTGGCAGGATAGCTCAGCAGATTTTGTTTCTTCTTTGGCAAACCCATGGACCAGGGTTTGATCCTGATTCTGCATGCTGTGCCAGCCCCACCTGTGGGGTGCTCTGAGCTGGAGACAGAGTCTGGGTTTGGTGGTGCACGCCTGTAATCCCAGCACTACAGAGGCTGGTAACAGGAGGATCACCAGGAGTCTGATCTATGTAGTAAGATCCTGTACCAAATGCACATGCACATGCACACACACACACACACACACACACACACACACACACACGTGGGTTACTTGTCTTTTAAAAATAACTTTTTATTAACCAAATACCTATTTCTAACCATTTGTTCCAGAGACTGAACTTTGGAATTATAGAGCGCTGTTCTATTTTTCATCTGAGAACTGTCAAGAAAAATACTTTCAAGTATAGAAATTAAAAAGGAAGCTCACGAGGAAGAAAGAGTTAACTCTCAGTTACCTTTTACTGACCTAGTCGAGGTCACCAGAAGAGGTCCACGCATGCTTGAGTCTGTTTTCTTTTGCAGCAACTCGATTCCATAGACAGGGTAATTTGTAAAGAACATTTACTCAAGTCTCTGGAGGATGAGAAGTCCCAGTATGCGCTTAGCATCTTCGGAGAGCTTCTTTGCAGAGTGATGGCAGTCGACACTACATGGGAGAGAGCGTGAGCTAATCTCGTTGCCATGGTCTCTTGTCTTCTCCTTCTAAAGGCAAAAAGTCAGTCACGGAGTTTCACACACATTACTACAACTAACCCTAATTACCTCTGAAAGTCTCTACCTCAAAATATCACTGACATACAATTTTGGGATTAAGTTTTTGAACATGTAATTTTAAGGATATATTCAACTCCTAGCAAAGCTTCTCTTCCTACCCCCAAAATGGCAGTGTTGGGGCTCCTAAAAATGTATCATTTTGTCCAAGATTATGTTACCAATGTAGATACCATGATAGGAACCCTAGGGCATCAAATATGAAGTTCAGACTTTAAAACCTATCATCTTTACCACTTTATAATAAGTTGGAATAATCGATTTAATGCTGTAATGCTATAAGTAGCAGTTTACTGCTTCATGAAAGAGTCATATGATACAATTCTGGAAAGATTTGATAAAGAAAGCTGAGTTTCATATGGAACAATCTAAGTTTGGGAAATACTAGTGTCTTAGACATATTTGAATAATTCTATTGGCTCTATTAGGCATATTTATCTCTAAGCTTTCTCTTGCAATAATCTGTGAAGTTTTATGAATGCATAGTTTCATTTTCTCCTTTAGTTTTGTCTGATTTCACTCATGGAAGAAGATATCACTGACAAATATTTCTGAACTCAAGAAAAACCTTGTATTTGAAGTGGAGTACTCTATGATATTTAAAAGATGGA
>NW_004524582.1:18457821-18458861 GCF_000260255.1 Octodon degus
ATATTAGAAGCTTAGAGAAAATCAGAGAGTAAAGGAATTATTTTACTTCATTAAAATATGTGCTTTTCTATTTCTTTTCACATAGCAACAAATTATTCTCCCTAAATCATGTGCTGGGCAGAATTCCTGTAAGCCAGGGCTTCTTAAAGTGTGTTTTGACTCTTTCGTAAGGATTTCCCAAGATCTTTCAAAGTGGTCTGTTGATTCAACACTATTTTCAATCATTACTTTGTTCAATTTTATTCTTTCATGAACATCCAGTTAACTTTTCCAGAGCCTTCAGGACATGTGATTTTTTTAACGAACTGAAAGCAGAGGCAGATAGGACAATCATAGAAATTTTTACTATTCACATATAAAAGAGATATTCTGGGGCAGCAGAAATAGCTCAGCAGTTGTACAAGGACCAGCGGTCAATGCCTGGTACCACATGCCCAGCTGAGCCTGCCACTGGGGTGCACTGAGCCCACCAATGAGACCAGGCATAGTGGCATGCCCCTGTAATCCCAGCACTGGGGAGGCTGAAACAGGAGGATCACTACGAATTCGAGCTGCACAGTGAGGCCCTTACCAAATACATAAAATCTAACTAAATAAATAAATATTTAAGAGATGTCCTTAACTGCAAAATGTTGCCGCTTTCACTATTTCTTGTTTAGTTTTGAGCATATAATTTTGTTTTATAATATACGTTAAGAGATGATGGTGTTCTATTAAATGAGTTAATAGTATTCACAGTGTATTAATTTTAACAACTGTTATCAACAATGATTGCTAAGTCAGGGAGCTTTCTAACAGAGCAAAGTGTTTCTTAGTTCCAAAAATTTGAGAACTGCTACTGGAGGAGACTTTCATGTGAACAACTATAGAAGTAATCTTGGGTGTGAAAGAATTTAAGAAGTATGACTATCCACAAAATGATTCCCAGAATATTGAGCAGGAAACACTGATTATAAAAGTGAAGATGTGTTTCTATAAAGTTATAAAAGGGCCTTACAGTATAAACCTTACTTTGAATCTCTAATTTTATCAATTTATTT
>NW_004524582.1:18458972-18481612 GCF_000260255.1 Octodon degus
CTGCTTGCCAGGCAATTGCTTATTCTCCTGAGCTATCTCACCAGGCCCTGTCAACTTACGTTAGTATTAGTTTTATTTGTTTCAGTTTTCTCATTTTGGAAAAAAAATTAACATTAATCCTAAGAGTTTTTAAGATTAAAATCATTGCAGTGAAAAATAGAGAGTCCAATGTAAATGATTGCAGAATAAGCTGAGTTCATAATCACCTTGTGAACTGCTTGAACCCAGACAACCAGCCTTACCTCCCAATCTCTCAGTTAACATTAAACAGTGTTAATAATGATCATAATAGCTACTACTCTTTCTAGTTCAGCATTTATTTATGTTATAGTTAACACATAGCCATAGTCATAGTTAGTATTTACTACGTGATTTTCCATGGTTTGAATGTGCTAAGTCTCACAGTTGAGCATCTGGCAGCATCAGTCCTGTGCCACCTTTCAGAAATCTCCCTTCTCTCAAGTTGCACCTCACAGAATGAAACAACTTTGGTCTGAGGTCTTTGTTTTTCTAAAAAGAGAAGCAAAAGGAAGAAAAAATATAATGACAATAAAAACGATACAGAATTTCAAAACAAGATGGCAGGTAATTAGCAATGGTTTTATATTATATGTTGTTATCTTCCAATTAGTTGTTCAGGTTACCAGACATAGGCACACAAAATTGATCAATAATGCATTAACTGTTCTTTCAATAGATCAATAGAAAATAGTAATAAAATTATCTTAGCTACATGTATATGTATGTGTTTTGTTTTTTATTTAGTACAGGGTCTACAGAGTCTCACTACGCAGATTGGACTCGTAGTGGTTCTCCTGTTTTCAGCCACCCAAGTTCTGGGATTACAGGCATTCACACCATGCCCTGTTTCAATCACTGTCTCAGCATGCCCTGGGGGTAGGACCGGCACAGCACAGCATGCTGAGGATTAAATCCCAGCCCTGCACTCTGCCTAAACAGTTACTTAAGTCCACTGAGCTATCTGGCCAGCCCATGTATGCATATGTTTCCCTTCTTTCTGTATGTTCTCCTTTCTGCCAACCAAGTTGTTCTTTCCTGTTGAGCAGTTTCTTTCTGCAATATTGTAAAGATTCCTCAATAAACTAGGTTAGAGGATCCATTCAACCTAGCTCTACCCCTTCTGGGTATTTTTCCAGAAAAAAATCTAAAACAGCATACCACAGCAACATATGTACAGCCATATTTATAGCAGCATACTTTGTCATAGCTAAACCGTGGAAACAGCCCACCTGCCAATCAACTGAGGAATGGATAAAAAAGATGTGGCATTTTTATACAATGGAATATTACATACCTGTAAAGAAAGATAAACCTAAGGCTTTCTATAGATAAATGGAAGCTACTAGAGACCATACTCCTTAATGAGATAAATCAGACCCATATGTGTGAACATCATATTGTTTCACTATTATAAGAAACTTAAATAGTAAATAAAATCCAGAATCTTCTGATGCATAATCAGATCTGATCCAAAAGGCACTGTTTGCACTATTAACAATGTTAATATACGCTGTTCTGATCAGCTATTGTCCAGTATACAAGCTCTTCAAAACACTGAAGTTTAAAACAATAAGCATTTTACATATGTCACAATTCCGAGGACTGGCCAGGTCTCAGCTGGCCCGGCTTGGGTTGCCTCATCTGTTTCAGTTTGGATGGCAGTTGGGTCAGGGGCTTTCTCCCCAGAGCTCCCCAACTGGGCATCTCTCTGCACATGGTGGATTACTCTCAATGGTATTGTCATGTGACCATCATTTATGGAGGCCACATTGGGCTCCTGATACGGGCATTCTATGAGTAGAGCGCATACCTGTCCTTAAAATTCATATTTTAAAATTTAAATGCCAAATATGGTATTTTGAGACGGGGACACTGAGACTCATATGTCACAACGGTGTGTCTCTAAGCAGAAGAATGGTTTTATGAGGGCTTGAAGGGTTCTCTCTCTTCATGGGGGAATATAAGAAGACATTCACATGAGTTCTAAAAGAATGCCCTCACCCTCACCCTTACACTTCCCAAACTCTAGCATTGTAAGAAATAGAATATTGTTTAAACCACATTGTTGTCTTAACCACTTCACTGTTACTGGAAGAGTATTCTTAATACCTGGACCTTAAGGGAGGCTTGCTTGTGTGTTTTTGTTATTCTGTTTAGCTCAGTTTCCATGGATTCAATCCATGGTCATCTCTCTGCAAATTAGAAATAACATAGTAGATGGCATGAGGGGAGGTGCTGCTCACTGAATGGCAACCAGGAAGTGGAGAGAGAAAGAGCCAAGGACAAGGATGAACCCTCTGGGGTCATGACCCCAGTGAGCTGCCCCTTCTGACTAGATCCCACCTTAGGACATGAGATTTCAGGGGACAACTTCGATATAAGTCATAACATTCCCATCATTCACTCTCTGATGTTTTCCTTACAGCTGCCTGAGATCACTGAATAGTGGCTCAGAATTTCAAGAAGATAGGATCAGGCCCCAGAGCTCAAAATTCCCACAACGTTACTTCTACTGCATACCGCTGGTCAAATCAATCACTGCTTAAAAGGCAGAAGATATGAATTTATTTTATTGATGGCCTGAGCAGCATGAATGCCTAAGGTTTGTCTGAAGAAAAGCTACTGTGGGTCTAACTCATCTAAATTATCAATTAGCTGCTATGTTGATTTTTATCGCTTGTATCAGCAGTGCGGCTTCCTTGCACAGAGATTGGACAGTGGAATGTGGTTTGGGAGTAGTGGAGCTAGTTCATTTCTGCTAACGGTACATCCTGAGTGTATCGTTGTAGGTAAATATCAGGAGACAGAAATCCTGAGTCAGTGCTGAGAGGAAACTTACTGATCCAGGCACTATGATGAAAGAATTCAGCTTCTCTCACTATATTTCCTAGTTCTGTGTCAAGAAAAGCTGCAATTTTTGAGACTCGGCTCAGTGGCTTGCCATAGTTGTCCAGGTGCTGTGGCTCAGAAACAACTCTGAAGCCTTGAGTGGCTGCCACTGAGCAACAGAACTTCTGTTCAGTGATCTACAATTGAGACGGAGGAAAGGTTTTTCAACTCTTTTTCTGTTAGATCCGGAGGCTGAAATATGCAAAGCCTCACTCTCTGTCCTGCTGGCGCCTGGACTTGAACAGCTGTGAAAGGGAACAGCTGGATTCCTTGGGCCAGTCTCTGTACCTTAATATTGTTACTGAAATGCATTAACTTGCAAAAATCTGAACTTATTCCATAGAGGCACAGCGTCCCTAAAATCCAAGGATTACAGAGAAAAAGTTAGGAGCTCTATAGAATTTATAAGATATTCTATTCACTGAGAGTGTGTCATTTTACATTGATTTGAATTCAAGTTGTGAGGAATTATTATATTACATTTTTTGTGAGAAGAGTGTCAAAGAATTTGTAGACTTGTCTTAATGTCACATCTAAGATAGGGTGATATCTACTGTAATTAGTCTCTGACTCAGTGAACGTCAGGAATTGCTCACTATCCATTCATTCTTTTCTTCTCCTTACATGATCTATATTCTCCCATGGGAGCTCCCATTAATTTCTCCAAGTAATCATTTGAAAAGAATCCGCTAGAGCATTATGCAAGATCTCCTGTATCTCAGGTCTCTCTGGGAGATTTTACAGAGATATTGAGATTATCCTGCACTGGCTTAGATGTCTGTTTCATATCAGCATTCTCAGACAGTTAAAGTATTCCTTTAGAAGGAATCACTTGAAGCAGGTTGAACCAGCACCAGCTTTCTTATGGGTAAGTGAGCCTCTTCCTTGGCTGGATTTCAGTGAGCTGTAGAACACTGCATTGGCTCCAGGAGGCTCCAATATTAAAGAAAACTCAGACAGGAGAAGCACTGCTTGACATAAAGCAGGAGCAAAAAGAATGCAGAAATAGTCCCTATCATCCACAAGAAGTTCAGTAGCGGTTTGTAGTCAACTCCAATTTTAACTCTGCTGCTAACTAAGTATAACTACGCCATAGGTATAACTATAACTAGGGAGATAGCTTCTCCCTTTGAGTGTCTGTGTTTGTGTTCTTTGTTCTCCCCTACCCTCATCTCCTGGACATTAATGAAGCCTTCATAAATCAGTTAAAATAGTGTCATCTCTGTTTCAATTGAATTGTCATATGGTCTAATAATCTTTCTTTTTCTTTACAAACACATACATAGATTTCTATCACAAAACTGAAGATACTTCATCCATTTTCATTTTGTCTATTTTCTTCCTCTGCAATGGCAGGTCCCCCTGCTTGTCATTCTATCCAAAATGCATAGGCCATCACAACTTTCCTGGTATATGGCATGTAATATGCACTGGGGTGGGGAGAATGATATGCCTCTCTGTTTTATATAGTGCTAAAGTATCAGCAGGCAGTTAAGCAGTTAAGTTGGATTTATCTCTAAATGCAAGGCCATTTTACTTTAGTTAATTTTATAAGCAAATATTCAAAAAGGAATAATGAATTCAGAAATAGAAATAAACATAATAGTATGATTATACTTTCCACCAGTCAAATAAATGAATAGCTGGTTTCTTGAATTTCATATTTTCAGAAAGCTAGATGAAAATGTTCATGACTATGTAGAGTGATGAAGGTACAGACCAGATTCAAAATGATGTTACATGTGTACATATTGAAGGGCCCAAGATAATTTTTGGTTTAAAGATTAGACTCAAAAAAGCAAGAAAAATATTGAAGGATGGTTGATTTTAATTGTGTAAAGGACTGTACAGTGGAAGAGAAATTCAAAATTTGGGTGTAACTGAAAGGGAGAATCTTTACAGAAATAAAAAGGTGGAGTTTGAATGACTCGAATGATTCAATTTGAGCTTTGATGTTGAAAAGGAAAAGGTAAACTGAATTCTGCTATTTACCTGCTATTTTGTTTGCAACAAGTGAAAATATATATCTGAGACTTGTGTTTTTTTATTTCTAAAATAAAAGTGATGACAACAATCTAGTTGAGAAGCACAGCTCGAAAATTAAAGAAAATAAGAACTGTATAGAAAACAACCAAGTTTTCTGAAGCATAATAAAAGGTCAATCTGTGTGAGATTTAAATTGATTGTACTAAAAGTTGCTTTAAATTTTTATGTTCTTACTCTGGTATTCAAATATCTTCTAAGACCAAAGGAAAGAATTCTCAGATTTGCTTGCCAACACCTGTAAAAGATACAGGATGGATGGGAAGGTGCAAAGGAAGACAAATATTTCAGGATGGCTGGGGGCATGGTCAGGAATTTCAGGAGACCCAACACTGGCACCAGAGGTGCACAAGGACATGGCACAGGGGCAGAACATGTATGTGGAGTAATAGGCACCACTATATGCCAGTATCTTTGTTCATAATGTTGTCATCATCTATTATCACAAGAGACGTTCAAGGGGTGATTTACCTCATTATTGTAAAAATTAAACAGCTGAGATTACATGTTTGTTATAAGGATTTTGAAGGCAAATGAAAGTTAGCAGTGGACCTCAAAGAATATACATGGCAATTGGGGAGAAAAAATAGTTTACTCAGCTACATCTATGTTCTTTCTATAGCACTTTTTCATAATGTAAGGGCTAATCTGACAGTATTCTGATTGCCTAGAAAGTATCAGAAATACTACTTCTGTCCTTCCAGTCACATATCTACAAGAATGTGCACAAAACACACTGGCCTTGTTTGGCAATAACTGAATTAGTGAATCATGTTGTGGTTGTTCATAATAAGTATCATTTATTGAGGACTTCTTATAAGCTACATCAATGCGATCATTTGATAAGTTTGATGAATTTGCTTTCCAAAGATGTTACATTTAATTCCCCAGGAGACATTTAACTTTTGTTAAGTAACATAAATACATATTGAAATAATTGGGACCAATTGGCTTAATTGGGGGGAAATATGAGATTAACACCTTTATTTTCTTTCATGACTGTGGTCTGGCTGCCACAGTCAAAAGCTGGACAAGATGGAGAATCACAGAAAGGAAGGACAAAAGTAGGCATCCAGACACACAAAAGGCTACATGATCAACCTGCTTCAGTGACCTGGGATGAGCAGAAAAAATAACCTCATAGCAAAGAGTTACAGATTACAAAAGATGACATTTGAACTTGAACCTTATTTGCTATGTGCATGTGGATGGACGTTGGCTCTTCTTTCCTTAGATTTAAATTAAAAATAAAATCATAAAAAACTAATTCTGAAGATACTTCTAAGCTGAAAAATGTTATAATTCAGTTCCTGAAATAGCAAAATTCAGTTCAGTGTATGGCATTTGAATTATGTATCTTTTTTTCTTCAAATGTGGGTGTTCCAGAATCTCAGACAATGGAAATGTCATCAACAAATAGAAACATTTCAGTTCTCTTATGGATCTAGTTTGAAATCTAAGTTTAGATGATAAACTTTGGTGATAATTTTGAGGCATTATATTTCTTCTTAGGTGAATATTTTGGCATGAAATTTAAAATAAAATATAACTTGTGCTGTTTTGAAATTAGAAGCAGGTGACACAATATTTTTATACCTCAAAATAAGTTCGATAGCTATTTTGGCACAACCTGCTCAAAAATGACTTTAACACAAGAGCGAGGAAAAGTGTTCAGTTGCTAACAGGAACGTGTCCCCAAAGGGTTGTATAAAATAAATCCAGGATTACAGTGTTGGAAGAGAAATTATTTTAGCGTGTTCATCTTTGAAAATGCAAATGGAATCTGAAGGTGTACATTGGCACTTTCTCTCCCAGTGGAATTTTGTAACCACATATTATTTTATCAGGCCTGTTTCCCACCAGGGATTCAGCTTTCCAGACAGCCAAATGGCTGGAATTCTCCCACTTTGTTCTGTCTTCAGCGAGGCAGGCTTTTTGTAGAAGATGAGGCAAATCACTATTTTAAAGCATTTTTCTGTAATGTATTCCAGAGTCTTGATGCTCCCTTGTGGAAAGGGATTGGGCAACAACATAGCAGAGCTGTGCATTGAGGTGTACACACATGACTGAATGTGACAAACTCTCTTCTACTTCCAATAAATATTGCATCAAGAATTCCTTTCTGGTAAAATGTACAGGCACTCACATATACATAAACGCTTCTGCACCCTGCCATGTGGATTTTTTGTCTGCGTATGGAACTGATAAAGTAGAAGGAAACTCGGTTGAGTTGGCTTGATCCATACTTCTAAAATGAATTTATTTAAAAAGTAGCTATGTAATAATATTTTACTGCAGGAAACATTTAACTATGTTAAGAAACTGTCCTCAGTCCTCTGACATAATTTTACTTCATCCAACATTTTATATCAATTATAATCCAGTTATATCATTGTTTAATTGAATATTAAACAACGTTCTCTTTTCCAAGTTCATTGAGTTTTTATTAATTTAATGAACACACTAAATACCCCAATATAATTAATTAAGCAATAAACTCATTTTATATTTTGTGGTAAGCTTTGCATTAGCCCTCTTAACACAAAGCATGCCATTTTTTAATTCTGATTTTGTTTCACAACCCTTCACAGAGCTGGGGCAGAGAAAAGGGGCATATATCTAAATTCATGTAACCATTCAATAGCTATTTGTAAATGGAAGTATACAGATAAGACATTATTTAAGAATAAGTCAGAATTAACTCTTACAATACTATACCAATTGAAGGAGAGACCAAAAAAGAGCAGTTGCTTTTTTTTTTTTTTTGACTCTGGAAAACATTATTTTTAAAAAGTGAATTTTAAATTGCAGAGTCTAGAAGAGGAGCAGACTATAGCAAGACGGGGAGAGTGTGTGAATGCCGAGACTACCAGATACAGCAATAAACAGATTTGTGGAGAGGGAATATAGTTCAATCTGATACCTATTTGTAAAGCCTTACACAAACTCAGCTCATTAAAAGTATCAATAATTCCCAAGCTGAATTAGTTTTCTCTATTCCTTTTCTTGTGCATGACAAAACTAGTAATACATTTTATTTTTAAAGATAATAAAGCAATTAAAATGATACATAATTTCAAAATAAGATGATAGAAAATTAACAATGGTTCTAATATTCTATGTTGTTATCTTCAAAGTAGTTGTTCAGATTATCAGATATAGGCATACAAAACTGATCAAACCATTATGTATTAACTATTCCTTTCAGTAAACCAATATAAATTAGAAGTACAATTATTTTAGCTATCTTTGTGTGTGTGTGTGTGTGTGTGTGTATGTGTGTATGCTTGTGTGTGTGAATTTACCCTGTCCTTTCTTTTCTCCTTCCCCCATCCCAGTTGTTCTTTCCTTTTGAGAAGTTCTTGCTTTCACAATATCTATTGTACCTATCAGATTTTATTTGTTCATTCAGTTTTAACACTAGGGAGACAATATTTACCATGAAGGAGAATAGCTGGGTTGAATGGAACCTCCAATCTTAGATTTTATTTTATTTATTTATTTTTGGGTATTTTTTTGAGACAGAGTCTCCCTATACAGTTCAGGCTATCCTTGAGCTAACCTTGTAGCCCACACTGGTCTAAGCTCTCAATGATCCTCTTGCCTCTCAGCCTCCTGAGTGCTGGGATTACAGCTTGCACCACCACATCCAACTCATCCTAGTGTTTTGAGAATCTCCACATGGGTTTCCACAGTGGTTGTACCAGTCTACATTACCAGCAACAGTGCGGAAGGATTCCTTTTTCCCCACAACCTCTCAGACCTTTGTTAATGTTTGCTTTCTCAATGATATCCATGCCTTCTGAAGTGAGATGGAATCTCAATGCTGTTTAAATTTGCATGTTGAATGACCAATTATGTTGAACATATTTCATATATTTGTTATTTTTATTTCTTCATCTGTGAAGTGCATATTCATCCAGATGCCCATTTTATTAGGTCTTTGAATACTTTTGAACTAAATTCTAACTTTCCTTTATCATCCACCCAGAATACACATGGAGCCACATACACACATACACACAACACACCATTATGTGAACATATTAGCCTACTGTATTTTCCTTAAATCTCTTCTCTGACAATTTGTAGAATTAGTCTCTCATGCAAGGCTTCAGTTCATGGCTAATAAGTCATCTTGAGCTTCACTAAGTAGAGTAAAAGGGGCTATTCCATGGAATATCCAGGTGCTGAAAATCACGCACTTTCTTGAGTACTTGATGAAAATCACTAAAATTTCTAAACTCATAATTCATTTTTAAAATCAAGTTAGATTATATTTTACCCAACAATGAATATTCTACAATGTTTTTGACTATTATTAGTAAATGTTTGCAATATATAATTATTACATTCACTGTAAATGATTGGTATATGTACATAACATATTTCAATTCCCCTGTACCCCATTTTTATTTTTTAAGCAGAACATTCATTTATAAGGCCTTATAATGATTATATCTATCTATATCTATCTATCTGTCTGTCTGTCTGTCTATCTATCTATCTATCTATCCAGATTACTAGGCCAAAAGACATAAAACAGTTGCATAAAGTCATGATATACTATTTATTTATTTATTATTTTGTATTTTGTACAGGATCTATATGGTCTCACTACACAAATCAGACTCAGAGTGATTGTCCTATTTTCAACCTCCCAAGCACTGGGATTACTGGTGCACATCACCATGCCCAGTCTCAATCACTATCTCAGAGCCACCTGGGGTTAGGACCAGCAGCCTCTGCCTGGAATCGAACCCCAGTCACTGCCTGCCTACACAGGTACTTTAATCTGCTGAACTATCTGGCCGGCCTGTGTTATAATTTTAGATATATTGTCCAAAATATGTTTTATTTTTTTATCCTATTATCTGTCATAGGAAATGATTTTTCACATAAGAAAACCATGTGCTACTTCAGCTTGTGTGTCTGAGCTACTCCACTTACATTACAGTCTCAACGTGCATCATTTTCTACAAGTCACACATGTTCATCCTTTCTGTGGCAGAGTAGCTCCCCATTGTATATACAGAGCACTATGCATTTGCCTGTTGGTGGACAGCGAGGCTCTTTCCAAGATTCCGCTACTGTAAATGGTGCGCTATAAACATGAGTGTGCATACATCACTGTGGTCTGATGTCTTCAACTGTTTTGAAAAGATACTGAGGAGCGGAACAGTGGAGTGAACTGGAAGTTCTACTTGTAGTTTCTTGGGCAGCCTGAATAGTGCTTTTGCCAGTTTCCCCTCCTACCAAGGACGGAGAAATGTTGCTTCCTCTGATGGTTCTCCAGCATGTGTTATTGGTTGGCTTATTGATGGCAGCCATTCTTTCTAGAGCGCAGTATTGTTTTTGTTTTAACTTTTTTTGTTTATTTATTTATTTTTACATTTATTTAGTGTGTGTGTGGCCAGCTCAGCCCACCAGGGGGCGGGGCTGGCTGGCATGTGGTGCTGGGGGATTGAACCATGGTCCCTGTGCAAGTAGATGCTTTAGACCACTGAGCCATCTCTCCAGCCCAGCGCAGTATTGTTTTAATTTGCATTTCTCAAATACGAAATGGTGTCTGTTTCCTCAGGAACCATGAATATTTCTGTCCTCCTAATAACTAAAACTTAATCAAGCTTTTATTTTTTTCAATTCATCTTATGTTGAACATCACCTGTGATAGCTATAACCATCATTTGAAAGTGGATGTCCATCTGAGAAACCCACGACTATGAATCAGAATGAATACTAGTTTGGAGTGATTAGAATTTAAAATAGGAATTTGTATTTAAAAGTAAAGTTAAAACACATTTCATGTATATAAATTATATAATATATGTTATGGTATTATATTATACTATACTGTACAATACAATACAATGCAATACTATACAGTGCTATGCTATGCTGTTATGCTATATTATTGGTATGGCTCAAAGAACGCCTCACATGGAATTTTCAAATTGTTCCGAAGAATTGTAACCAGACTAATTGTATTACCTTGTTGTTGATCTACAACTTTGCATACAACAAATGGCATTATCATTTTAAAAGAAACAGACTAATGCCTTGTCATTATTTCTCATCTACTTGTCACAAATGAACCCCAAGTGTATAAATGCATCTGTGCAAAGTCACCCACGGAGAAAAGCTCTTTCGCGTGCACAGATTCTCACTCTCTTTTTTGCTCATTTTTTGGATATACCCTTCCTCCTGGCTTTTGTATTGAAATCATACACACTTTATATTAAAATTATACCCTGGAGAGATGACATTACAGGATATGGAAGACAAGAAGCAGCATGCATTAGCTATTCAGACTCATGTAATGATACAAGTCCATTGGGATCGCCTCTGTTTACAATAAATCTGCACATTGGATACACTCTCCCTCTCAGACTTGCCTTCTCAGATGCTCACTCAGCCTACAGAACACAGACACTGCCTGGAGGCTGTCACTTGGATTATGTAGCTGGATTACCCTGTGTCTGTGGCCCTGAGGAGTCAGAAGTATTTCACTGTTATTGCTCTTGTCCTCCGCCCTCCTTATCTCTTTATCCAGCCTGAACTAATTCTATTCCAGACCCTCTGTTTCAGAGCCTGGCCCTACTCCATAGAGATATTTCTATTTCTGATCCACCTATTTACAATGAGAATACAAGTTAGGCTTTGCTCTCCTTCCTTCTGCCTTTCAGGATTAAACCTTATCCCAGCAAAGACCCCATCTGCCTAAATGCAGCTTCTTTGCAACTCATCTGTCCTGTTAGCAATGTCAGCTCTCCCCTGGATATTTGCCCCTGCAGCTCCAGCCTCCATCAATCTTGATCATTGAACTGTACATAGTTAAATACAGCTAAATGACAATTTTAAATTCCTATAGAGATTTGTGAAAGGTCCATTAAAGAAATGGATAAAAATTAGAACAAGGATCTCACAAGGAAGGGTAGCTTCTCTAGTTCCAGACACTGGTAAACGTTCCAATCCTCACTTAATCCTCTCAAATAAGCCTGAAAATACACAGATTCAGTAATTATTTGTTGAATTAATAGATGCCAGTTGATGTTACTAAATAATTGTTCACATCAGGCCACTCTTCTCCCCTCCATTAAAGGTGTGGGAGATGTGGTAAGAAGATTCAGTCTTCTAGGAGAAGGGTGAAATTTGGCAAGGCCATCAACTACAGAATGAATATTCATGCTTTGAAATTCAGTGAGATGTACACAACAGAGTGGTAACAGAATTTTGGTTTGTGCCAATATATCAGGAGAGGTATCTATGGGGAGCAGAGACAGGGACGCTTTGCGACTTATTCTAATCTCTTTAGATATGATGACACCTGAAGAAATATGAACAACTGTCTACCTCGTTAACCCTCAGCTTTACTACTGGAAGGATCCCTCACAATGGAATCAGGAAGACACTTTACCAAGATAAGAAAAGGTTTAAGTGTGCTCCCCTCCAGGTCAGACTACAGAACAATTCTAAAAGGGTAATGTTTTCCTAAACTTTTAAAACTTTTTTTCTTATCTACTTCAGATCTGTCTTCCTTAAAATTTTTATACTGAGTCTATTTCATTGCAATAATTTTCCATTGAGTTTACTAATAAGAAAACAAGCCCAGCATTTATTTTATTTAATTATATATGGAGTTGCCTGGAGTTGGTGTCCCCAAGAAGTTTTTATAAAGTTTAAAGGAAGAGAAAGGATAAGTCAAATTCATTGTACATGTCTTACATGTCTTAAAGTACATCATTTGACTAATTCTTAGGCAATAAGATAGTTATTTCCACCTTGCAATTAAGAATACTTATTTCTACAATAAAAATAATTAAAAGTAAAATAAATAATAAAATAAATTTAAAAAATCTAAATAATAAAATCTAAATTAAAAAAAAAACTTCCAAAGCCATACACATAGCAACCATAGATCAAATATTTCAGAGGTGAATTTCTAATACTTAAGCAATATTGGTGGCTTCTAAAAACAGAAATTTAGACTCTTTATAGTCCATACATCACATTTTCTAAAATATCCAGCAATCACATTTAAATTTTTCATTCTAGTGATTATTTTTTGCTCCAATGTGATTATAAATGTATATTTTTTATATTGGGACTTCTTTTTGGTATTGCCATTCAAATGATACAGAGTATTTTTTAAAAAATATATTATGGAAGTAAAAGCCATATTGAATATTGTCAAATAAGGAATTCTGAGAAAATGAGTTCTAGGTTTATCTAAGAAATAGCCATTTGAACTTAGACTGGAGTCCCTCCCTCACCCCAATCAGGCTTACTAAATCTGAGATCTCTCTCCAAGCATGGAATTTGGTATTTCTAGATCATTTAATTTGTTTTACACTGTTCTTATTTCTGTGTCGCAATGCTTTGTCTAGCTCTGATAATTTTATTACAGTGGTATGAATCCCAGTCTTTGGAAATTTAATCACAAAAAGGTGAAATTTTATATTAAAAAAAATTACTGTGGAACGCTCAGGGTTCTTAACTTTCAGCTTCTGAGTTTAGTTTCTCATCTCTCAAGTGAAAGTTAAGTGGTGTTTGCTCCTTTGTAATTTCTTTTGACATTAACATTTCACATGTCCCTTTATCCTGACGTGTTTAGGAGAGCTAGCGATCTCCTCTTGAGTCCACAATTAAAGGGATCACCATAAATATGACCGCATGTTGACCGAAAACCAAACAGATTGGTGATCAGTGTAGTGATAACGTAAGTCCGAGGCCGACACGGTGCATGCCACAGAGGGGTTCATGCAGAAGCTCAAGGCCCGGACTTATGAGGAATGCTGCCTGAAGACTGCACTTCAAAAAATAATTCCCTCCAAGATAGGGAAGACTGGCATTTAAGTTGTGCATATACAAGGACTGAAAGGAAGGGAAAGGGTACATAACCATTATTAGTATGTATTGTACTGTTACTTTTATGGTCAAGTTAAACCTTAGAACAGTATTGTAAACAGAGTAACTTGTTTAATTTAATTGAGTTAATTAATTTATTTATTGTCTTTTTGAGACAGGGTCTCACTATGCAATTCAGGCTGACCTTGTGCTCACTGTAGCCCAGACTGGTCTAGAACTCACAATGATCTTCCTACCTCAGCTTTTTGAGTACTGGGATTGCAGGTGCGTGCTACCACACCCAGACAATTTACACATTTTATAGATGAGGAAGCAGATTTGCAGGGAATTTCCCCGTCAGTGAAATGTAACCCGTGTCTCTCTGGCATGAAAACAGCTACTCTTTTCCCCAAGTCCCTGCTTCCTCCTTAGCAAGGGAAAAGATATTAAAAGAGAGGATTCTTTTCATGCACTGTTGGTAGGACTCTGACCTGAACATTTTTTTTTTTTGCCATAAATGCCTTTGTAATTTGCATCAATGTTCATTTTCTTCTTTGAATAGGTTTCTTGGGAGGCAGACGACGATAATTTCATCCTGCCTCCTGCTCATGGACCTGTACCTAGCATAAGGATGGAGAGCTGTCATGAAACAGCTTCAAAAAGAAGGAGAAGAACACATATAATTAAACGTCCACTGATTTATAGGCTCTAAAACTTTGGCACACCCATGCATCCTTTAATTATAACTCCGTTTGCAAAGATACCACAGTGGCCTGGTACTAACTTTTGCAAATCTAACTAAATTCAGTCTCATAGAACCTGTTTCAGTTACTTTTCTCTCATTGCTGGAACACAAGAATTTAAACACCTGTCCAATGTATAGATCCAGCCTGAATCTGTAGAAAGTTTCTTATTACAACCCAAAATTTTAGTTTCAGCTCTGCTCCTGCGTGGTATGCAATCTGTTCTATTATCTGCAAACAGCAGGAAGAAGTATCCTCTCTGTGTGTGCAACTTTAGATCTGAGGTAGCAAAATACATTTTAGCAGGCTCTAACATTTTCTTAAATATTTGGTATTACGGAAGGAGGAGAATAACACCACATTGTCCTATCAGGTTAGCCTATGTTTTCCCTTGACTATTGCATGGCATAATCTCTGAGCCATATGTAATGGTGTTACTGAGAGTCCTTCTCATGAAGTGCCCTCCTCATAGGAAAACACTAGTGAACATGAAGGATGCATAGAAGAAAGCTGGACAGTTGTGGTGGATTGCCAACTGGTGGTCAGCTGAACTGCACTAGCATGGTGCTGGGTGTGGGAGGCCCACCTGAGCATTGTTTCCAGCAGTGTAAGAGGCAGAACTGGAGAAGAGCTGGTAGAAGCTCACAGGGAAGCCATTCTGAAGCTATAGAGTAGCTGCTAGAAACTGCTTGTTTTCTTGGGTGATTCTGATGGGGGACCTTGTCGGGCTGGCTTTCCTGATGAATTTGGTTGCTCTCATTGGAAGGAGATCTGAGGACCTGGTTGTCCCTTTGGGTGGCCACAGTTCATTTTGGGGAGCTCTGGTCCTCACTTTGAGCATTGCTTCCTAACTGTGGAGAGGAAGATGGTACACTTTGGAGAAACTTGTCCCATTGCCTTTCCTAGTGGGAATTCAGCCTCCCTCATGATTGGAGGAGCTCGGGAGCACACTGTTGCTGATGGCTATGGCACTTTTGCAGGGAGCTTTGAGCCTTACCTGGAGTACTGATGCTTAGCTTTAGTGCAGACCCCTCAGCCTGCTAGCACCGATCCTCCATCCCACTGACACAGGCTTTCTAGCTTCTACCATGCACCTTTGGGCTTTCCCAGTGCAGATCTGAGAAACAGGCCCACATCAGATTTTGTCATGGACTCTAGACCTTCCAGTTAGACTCATGAGAGGCATTGTAACGGGTTCTAGGATTTCAGCTGGACTCATGCAGTGTGTTATCATGGGATCCAGGGCCTCAACTGATTCTTTGGTCTTTAGTGTGCGGGCAGATTTCCTGCATTCTTGTGATATGATTCTGAGGGTGATTTATTATACAATAATCTTATAAATCTCTGTCTTGCGTTGTATTGTTCCCCTTGCAAATAATAAAACTTTTTCACATCCATACATTCTTACTCTAAAACTCCCTGTTTCAAAAGATGCCACAGTGGCCTGGTACTAACTTTTGTACATCTAACTATATTCATTGTCATAGAACCTATCTCGGTACTTTTCTCTCATTTCTGGGACAAAATACTCAACACCCAAAATCAAGGAAGAAAGGGTTTATTGAGCTCACATTTAGTGGAGGTTTCAGTCCATACTAATCTGACTCCAAGTCACAATGGCACATTACAGAGGTCAGTAGTTCATGGAGGAGGAAAAACAGAAAAGAACCAAGGGAGGCCCAGCAGCTGTGGCTGCTAGCAACCCTCTCTCCCTCTCTTTTATTGTATTCAAGCTCTCCACCCCAAAGCAGGTGAGGCACTCACAATAGTAAATGCAGCATTGGATCATAAATTAATGACAAGCTATACAAGAATGCCCCAACGACTGCATGAGGCTTTGGGGGGACAACTAGACACAAACTACAACAGAACCTTATTTGCTAAGTCCCCTTTCTTTTCCTCTTGTTGTTATTTTGGTTTGTCATCTGGTGGTATTTTTTTTTTTTTTTTACTTTGGTGATACTGGGGCTTGAACTCAGTGTGTTTGACTGAGCTACATTCCCAACCCTTTTCAGTTTTTAAGTTTTTGAGGCAAAGTCTCATTCAGTCACCTGGGATGTCCTAGAGCTTGCAATCCCCAGATCTCAGCCTCCCAGACAGTGGGACTACAGGCAAGTGTCACTGCTCCATGGCACCTTATGATTTTTTTCTGTGGCAGATTATGCCCACCCTAGGGGTGGGGCTGGAATAGCATATTATGCTGAGGATTGAACCATGGTTCCTGCACGCTTGCCTTACCTTGCGTAAGCAGGCACTTTAGACCACTGAGCTATCTTACTGGCCCCCGTGATTTTTCAAAGAATACAGTATGTACCTATTTAAACCAGGTATGTAATCTAGAGTTCAAATAGCTGCAAAAGGAGGGAACTAGGAGGACAGATGTTCATAACTTGAAAATTTCATTCTGAAATTTTCAAATGATGTGTATCATCAAACTATTTCTTGTGTAGGTACAGACTTACAATTACAATTTTGCTCTGTTTCATAATTTTCACAAATAATTATTTTAATATCAAATATTATTTCAGGTACTATCATGTATATACACGTATCTATCTGTTAGCAATAATGAACAGTAATTATTATAGCTGCAACTCTTCAAAGTCATTAACATCATAGTATACTCAGGAACAGAGGCACAAAAATTGGACTAACTTTCCCCAAGAACCTCATAACTTGTAAGTACCAGGGCCAAGTTTAGAACCTAGATTGATCCCTTAGTTTACAACTAATTAATTAACCACCTGAACACAGAGTAAAATATACCATCCCAAGAAACTTAAGCTTTGTGTGAGTTAATCATATCTGTATGGAGTCAGGTAAATGTGTCCATTAAGCATAGTCATTGTAATGACTTTTGAGGACTTGTGGCTTCTCATTTAACTATTGGGTCTCCATCTCCACACTACAACACATATTATTTCCTTCACTGGAACAAAAAGTGATTTGGGCAATTGTGTAACATTCCTGATCTTCAGCTGCCTTGATGTGACATAAAAAAAAAATTGGAAATAACCCATCTTTAAGCCTCTTTGGGTCCTGAGGAACTCTAAACACTTACCACCCAAGCCTTCCCCCAGTAAGACAGCTTCCGTTATTCCAAAAGAGAGAAGAAAACAATGGTAACAGTTCCACTAGGAAGCTGCCTCCTGGTTTCCCCTGCACAACACGGGGACTTGCTCAGAAATAATGCATCAGCCTTCCAAGTACTTGGTTGCCCACAGGAGGTGGCTCCAGATCCACATTAGTAGCTTCTTTCTTCTGATAACATTTGGGATGAGTATACAACTCCCAGGACTCTCTCTGACAGTCCTCAGACAGTTTTCCTCCCCTGCTTCCCTCTTGCATCACGTTCTCTCGGTGGCACTATTTAGATATCCCCACTTTCTTACAATGTTTTTCACATCATCACCATCACCAACACTTCCCCAGATGAAGCATTTATCAGTCCACCTGGCATTTCCATAAAGGCTGTCAAGCAAATTCTTGGTCTTGTGAGAACCATTTATGTCATCCAAGCTGCTGACAATTTGGTTGGTTGATGCAATTTCCCACCTGGGACATCTGTGATCACTTTTCTTTACTTACTACTGAAAATCTGTGGTTTGTGCAGACAGCTTCTGGGGACTGTTGGAAATGATCTGTTTAGACAGAAATGAAGAATACACAAACTGATTTTACAAAAAAAAAAAAAAAAAAAAAAAAAAAACCTCTGGTGGACAGAAAATAGGAAGTCTTAGCTCAAGGTATGTATTGCTGGAGGACAGAATCCATACCTACCTAGTGATAGGCTTATTGACCTTCTTTCCTCTCCAATCATCCTTTGGTAGATAATCATTGAGCACTTATGGTGTGCCTGACATGTTTTGGACTTACAGTATGAAAGAGAGTTCAGATAATGTCTCTTGTCTTTATGGAGTTAATAGTTTCAGCCATCTCTACTGTAGCACTGATCATATTCTAGCGCCACGGTATTATCCGTGTGCATCTTTTTCCTATTTGTGTATTTCTCCAAAATGATTTCTGAAAGGAATAGATTCTCTAAAGAACTATTTGACCAATTTTATACACATATCTGGTAATCTAAGCAACTACTTTGAAGAAAACAATAGGCAATATAACAATCTTTGTTAATTGTCTATCATCTTGTTTTGAAATTATGTATCTTTTTTTTTTCATTCTCTTTAAGATAAATGAATTAATTAATTAATCATTTTTGTGTCTTTAATTACAATGGTTGCAAACATTTCTGGCATTTAGGGAAATGAATACATATTTGAATTTGTATAAGTACTTATTGTACATCAATATAAATATTAATTTGTATAATATAAACAGTGAGATAGAAATCACTGATGGTTTTCCATTTAATTTAAATAAGCTCCAAAGGCCTTGCTATATTCTACAAATCTGTCTTTGAGCACTCTGCCTCATCTTTTTCTGCTTTCTGTCTCCTTTTCAGTGTTCTAATATCCCTGACATCCTCTTTAATCTCTAACCAGATCAAGTGCTCCTGAACCTCAGGAACTTTGAATATATATATATTATATGCATATATAACTGCTTTTTAAAAACTCTACATCAAAGAATAATAATCTCTTGTATATCTCTGTTATCAATACAAGGTTTATGCAGTCATCCAATGAAGTTGACCTTTTCTGCTTTACTGAGTAAACTATCATTAGTCCAGTGTAATTTTAAGAACACTTGACATGTAAAGTAACCTGTCTCTGTCTTGACAAATCTGAACTGCTCTGAACTTTTATCCAAACATATAAAACTAGAAAATTAGGTGCAATAAAATTGTATCACTTGGGCCAGTGAGATAGCTCAGCAGACTAAGCGCCTGCTTAGGCAAACACAGGGACCAGAGTTCAATCCCTGGCACCACATGCCACACCAGCTCTGCCCCTGGACTCACTGAACCTTTGACCCAGTGCAGGTATGGTGCTGCACACTTTAATCCTAGTGCTAGGGAGGCTGAAAACAGGAGGATCCCTACAATTCTGAGCTGTAAGACGATGTACCAAATACATTTTTAAAAAGTATCACTTTAAACTCTAAAGTCCCATTATTTACATCATAGAATCTACAGATAAATGGAAAGGCTAAGCTTATGCCAATTTTTCATATTTTTAAGTTAATAAGCAAATCTTGTTGAATCTTAATTAATGTTTACTATAATTACATTGATAGGTTAATGGAGAATTATTTTCTTTAGAGACGGAAGTAGTCAATCTTTATGCATATAATGCATACATGAAGAGAATATTTTACTTTACAAATAGTAGTAAATGAAAGGGGGATTAACTCAAAGCACTGCCTTAACAGTTATTTCTAAAGTTTACCTAAGCAAAGCAATCATTGTTTAAGTAGAATTCAGTACCAGGAGTTCATAAAGTGCTTGTCAAAGAATATGATTGCTGAGAACATGGTTCCTCTCTTGGTTTGCCTTCAGTCACTGCCTGCAATTTTCCTTCATAAACATTCCATATTTCTGGCTTCTCCAACTTCCTGAGGTGTCCAATGAAGCTTCGGCTGCACTCTAATAGCTTCATGAGTTGCTCCCTTGGAGGCCCTTGACAGGGATGCAAGCAAATGCGTTACACATTGATTGGAATCTGAGGGCTTCCTTCAAAATCTGGTAGAGGTCTACATGATCTTGTAACCCTTTCCTTCTATAAAACCAGAATCAAATGAATATTGCAACAGTCTGCCTTCAGCTGAAGTCATACCCAGGGTCCCGTGGACCATAACTTCAGTGGACTCTGGTTATTTAGAGAGTAAGCATAGTGAATGAATTTCAAGGGGTCAATTCCCTAGATTACATGATTGAAGACTGCTTTTTCAAATGAAAGTTTTACATATTTGCACCCATAAACTGACAGTAGGTGTCCTGGACCAAAATATTTGTCATCTTATCCAGATCTAGAGTACTACACTTATTTCTAATGAAAGTAATCTCTCCAGTAAACTAACCTCCTATGGCCTCAATTTTATGTATAGTTTTGGAGTAGATACTTATGATCTTGTTTTGGTCCTGATTTCTCTATAAATCGTGTTCAAAGAAGCTAGCAGTATCTATGACCTCACTGAAGTTTGAGCTGCCTTGATATGTCCTTGACCAGATCAATTGATTCACAAACTTTAATACAAAATCTTAGGACATTGGAAAAATGAAAAAAAAAAAACACTTCATTACCAGAGTATAATATTATAAGCTTGAATCCAATTCCCACTAAAACCCTTATTCTCATGGGAAAGCTCATGAGTCTGACGTTTGCTGTCCACATTCCTATCAATGTTTTGAACTTCTATGCTCTGACAAGAATTTCCCATCAGGCTCTGCTTATAGACCCTAAGGATTTCCTAGATTACATATCAAAACTTTTCAAACTCCTTCTTCAAACAAGTTTCAATGACTTCTGAACCACAAAGTTGGGGGTCGTCATAGCCACAACCTTTCTCCTCATACTCAACTTCTATACTGTTTAGCTTTCCATATTTTTCCAGTACAGAACACATGACAAACATTATTTTACAAAAATCTACTTTTGTTTGGTTTCACAGTTTCAGAGATTTCCACTTATGCTCTTCTCACTCCAAGGCAATAGTTATGGGGAAGACAGATGCACAAATGACATTCAGGAAGGAAAAAGTTGGAAAGTTTTCAGGGGAAGAGCTCAGGGATCAGATATACTCTCCAAGACCCTTGACACTATGACCCACTTATTCAAACTAGATCCCAGTTCCCAATAACCCATTTGTTCCCCTAAGAACATATATCTGTGGATTAATCCATTAATAGAGTCAGTACCCTTCCAACACAATCATGTCTACAGGAATCTCTTAATCTAATCAAATTGATTATCAAGTTTAACCTGCATACAAATATGACAGCCATAAAAATATACTCATATTTACATCATTTAAATAAAGACTACGACACTGAAGATACCTATATATTTTCCAAAGATTTTGCCTTTTATGCCAGGTCCAGAATTACAATGTATAACCCACATGACTCCTTCCTAGAATAGGTAGATAAATTACAACTCCTCTAGAGCTTTTAACATAAAATACATCTCTTTCATGAATATAAGTAAGAGTGTAATATATGTCTATCTTTTTTTCTATGCATTTAATAGACTTCAATAGTAAGGCAGAGATAGGTGGCTAGTGGGGAGTAAGGAAAATATTCCAAGCTTAGTAAATGGTCAAGTATAAAATTTCCAGAGGAAAGGCAGAGATCCCACTTAAATCTGAATTTCAGGTAAGTAATGACTCCATGTTTCACTACCTCTTATGTAATATTGTGTGTCTGAAATTCAAATTTAACTATGTCATGTTTGTATTTGCTAAATGTGGCATCTGTGTTCTAGAATTAATCAATATCTGTTGAAAAAAATGATTCAACTTAACCCCCTAAAATACAAATGCTCTTCATTGAAAGAAAACTATTGCTTAAATGATTTATACTTCAAGTAGCACAAACCAAGTACTTGAGATCTTTGTGTAGAAATGCATAAATTATTTATCTGCCTATGACAAGATCTGCTCAAGAAGATAAACACAGCTAAATGTAAATTCTCATTCTGTCTCTGTGTGTCTCCGTCTTCATGTCTTTCTATCTGTTTTTCTATCTGGCTGACTGTCCTTTAGAAAGATGAATAAGACTGGAAACTAGATTTTTCTTAATAATTAAACCTTTAAGGTAATCAAATGAAGACAATTTTGTATATGATAGTATTGGCTTGTGTATTACTCCTGTGTTACTATAAGAAAACAATATTTTTCTTAAAGGAAAAAGAAAAACACAAAGTAATTTGCTCATGAGATGACAATAACTCAAGCTAAATAATTATATTTTACCATTATTAGACAAGATAAAGAGTTTTTTTTTTCATTTTATTTTTATTTTTTTGATGTTAAACGTTTTTATTTTGTGTGAATACAGAATTCCAAAGTCAAGCAAGTTTTGGAACTCCTGGATTAAGTAGGTTTCTTAGTGGTAGACAATCCACAAACTTTTAACATACACAGGATAGAAGAGAAGATGGGAGAAAGTATATGTGCTTTGTGGTTACTCCAAAAGTG
>NW_004524582.1:18482221-18483909 GCF_000260255.1 Octodon degus
TCCCTGATAAAGGGTTATTGTTAAGGAAGACATCAAGTAATATAGTGATAATAACATTGTAAAGAAAAGAGTATTCATGTTAAAATATACTTCCGGAAAGTTTAAGCTATGAAAATATTATTTTAATAACAATTATCTACTTATGCAGAGATTGATCTATTTGGCTTCCAATTAGAGCTAATAGCCATAATGTTTTAAATGATATTGTCACATATTCTTATGTGTTTGTCATCTTCATACATAAAGAGTTCAAATTTTCCAGACCATGAGAGGGTAAAATCAGTTTACTTCTATCTCTTGATATATCTTCTCTTTTTATTTGAGGGAATTATCTTTTTCTTTAAGGACTTTTAATCATTTTAATCCAAGTCAAAGTGTTTTACCTTCAGCAGAAAGCATTCAAATCTGGTTACGAGATTATACCCAAATCCAAGATGATGCAGCACTATGGATGGGGAAATTTTATCTACTTCATATATTAAACTTAAGAAAGCTAGTCCAGCCACAACCTGCTTCATAGCTGTATGTCAGCCATGTTCCCGTGATGCTTTTTTTTTTTTTTTTTCTTTTTGTTGTTGTTGTTCCAGGGATCAAACCCAGGACCTTGCACTTGCCAGGCAGGTGCTTATCCCTCTGAAATATCTCCCTGGCCCTCCACTGATACATCTTATATGTTCATTTCAAAGAAGAATATGAACAGTCAATGCTCCAAAGAAACACAAATAAGAAATACAGATGTGAAAAACTGCTTGAATTTTCTAGGAAGCTAGCAGGTAGACATCAAAATGATAATGCGATAATATTTTTATGTTTTGGATGAGATTTTAATAACAGAAATGCTAGAAGTTCCTGAGTAAGCGTTAGGACAAGAGGCTTATATGCTCTTGGTACAAATAAAAATGAATACGCATTTCTCAGGAAGAAATTTTTCATATTTATATATAAAGAATTGCAAAATTTTTTATATCATTTGATCCAACATTTCCATTTCTAGGAATGTGTTTGAAAGGAATAATCAGAAAAATAAGAAAATGTCTATATACATTCAAACACTGAAATTTATTGCAGTGAAAGCTCAAAACAATTTTAGCATTCATGAATAGGTATGTGTTTACATCTTTAACAAGTGTAATACAATAAATTATTCAATTTTTCTAAAAAAATTTATAAGCTTGTGACATAATGCAAAATATTGTTATGTAAAAAAGACAACAGAATCTAAAGCTTTTAGTTAAATTAACTTCAATTTGTACACAAAAGTGTGTATGAGATATGCATGTATTTACATTCACCTGGCTGTGCATATGTGTTTTTCACATTCATATTGAATGCGTTAAGAAAGCATTAAGAATGAATATACTAAATATGCCTGATGATTATGTGTAATTAGAAATATATATTTTTTTCTATTTTGAACACCTATCAATTCATAATAAAATATATTTAAATGTGTCTGACAATGTAATTTCATGTTATAAAGCTTTATTTTGAGCTCTGAAATTAAAACAATATATTAGTTAATATATCACTTATAAATGACAAGTTATATTCATAAATTCATCATTTCTAATCATGAAAAGTGTTACTTAATTGAATGGATTGGTATTTACTTTAGTGTATCATGTTATGTTTGTGTCTCAACATCCCTGTAGAGCCTCCTAGGGTCATACGTGGGGCTTTATCAGAGA
>NW_004524582.1:18484452-18485495 GCF_000260255.1 Octodon degus
TAAATAAAGTAAGCATGTAATGTCATATAATTGAATCTTAAACAGTCTCATTTTGAGAAAGTAGACCTTTTGGGACTCTTACAATATGCATAACATAAATCTTAGATATTGTAATTCATCACATGACTTTTAAAATTTGGAAACATGAAAGTCACAGGATTTCTAAAATTTACATAGGCTCCAACCATGAAATTTATTTCTATACTACAAAGTGCAAATTTACTCTTTTTAATATCTAGTAAAGGTTATAACTAATTGAATTAATTGTGTATTGAGGGACAACATAAAACGTTATATATCATCTCATTATTCCTTCTTTTTTCTTTAATTTCACCAATTTTTGATTATTAAGAAAAATGAAATCTGTCCTCTGGTGTGTTTTATGGTTTCAGCCACAAAAAAATTTTTGAGCAGCACATCAGACAAAGGAATAGGAAAATAACACTAATTTTAATGGGCTTAGCTCATCTCAAAAACTCAATCATATCAAGTCCTTTCTCTCTTGACAACTCCTTTTCTTCCCTTTTTTTGGTGTGTTTTAATTTCTCTTTACTTTCTATAGGAAAAGCCACCCTAAGTCATATTTAACTTTAGTCTGATATTTTCACTGTGACTCAAAATTGTGCATTTTACAGCGCTCAACTGAAGTCTATGATTTCAATGTCTGCATTGCAAAAAGGTTAAAACATCATTGTAGACCCAGAACTGAGTCAGATGAGACTTGAAATTTGAAATTGAGTTCTTCATTGTCTATAAAAAAGGAACAAAGATGTGCCTAGGTCATTAGGTTGCATAATAGCATTATCGGTTGTAGACACGATGTTGTAACCCCTGCTCTAGCACTGTTATTTTATTTAATTACGCCTTGCATTAGATTAAAATATTATTTAATCCTCAATACCACAGGCCAGGCATTTACTTAGACCAGGCTTCTTTCAAAGTGTTTCCTTCACTGCGCCAGCGGGACCAGTCCCAGCCCAGGCGCAGCGTGGGCCGGACCCTCTCCCAGCCCCTCGGGCCGCCCCCCACCACTCTGCAGTGCC
>NW_004524582.1:18493815-18500598 GCF_000260255.1 Octodon degus
ATTTGAATAAAATATTAATACAATGTATTGCCTATACCTAAATGATATAAAATTCAGTAAAATAACAAAAAGTAATATGTCTTCCTCTATTAAAAAGGTAACTTGCCTCAGATCCTAAAGTTAATATAGTTACAAACAATGTTATAAAGATATTCACATTATTGTCAAACTCAGGGAAATATTCAAAGACACTGTTGTCATTGCTAGTATTTGTGTTTTGTGAACTTGTAGTCAATGTTTAGCAATAGAATGTAAGTGAAGTAATATCTACATGTTAAAATATATGATAAATAGTCTTTGTATAGAAATAACAGCAAATATAGGCCTGGTAGATGATATTTGTAAAAATTCAAATCAACAGTAATTATACCATTCTAAAAATGTATTAACTGCAAAATGAACAACCTTCTAATAATATCAAATAGGGGCAGGGGATGTAGCTCAGTGACGTAAGCACCTGCTTGGCAAGTACAAGGTCTTGAGTTTGATCCCTGATACCACCAAAAAATAAAAATAAAAATAAAATGAAATGAACTGAAATAAAATAAAATAGTATCAGATAATTAGAGGCCTAAACTTCTGTATCATTAGAAAAATGCAAATTTAAAAGTGATGTATCATATTTCACCACATATATCAATAGATTTTTTTTATAATGATAGAAAATTGCTTAAGGAAATTCATGTTGTTATTATTTCTGGTAGCATTAATTTCTTAATGCTTTCAGCTGTCTATTTGGAAATATTTCAGGAAGTTTCAACTCTGGCACTATTTTATTCTTCAACTTCAATTTACATAATCTTCATAAAATTCAATAATCAGGAAAACAAAATTTATATGCAGAATTTTTCATATTATCAATTATAGCAATGATAAGATGTTTAAATATAAAACTACAAACAAAGCTATATTAGGAGGAAAATGGCTATACTTTAGAGCAAACCCATATGAACAAGCATTGCACAAACATGAAATAGTCGATCTGCAGAAAGTTTAATAAGTTTCATGATAAATTTTAGTAAAACTGGTGACCAAACAATATGCATGATATAAAGAAGCACACAAAGTCCACATTTCTACGGTAAAAGTTGCAAGTGCATATTTCAAAATGAGACCTTCAATCATCTCTAGATAGGAGGGTTCTAGTAGACTGTCTCTGTCCTTTCCTCTGCATAATTCCATGAATTTTGACAGGAGGAATATGTTATTTGAAAACTCCATGATGCAAACCACAATTTGTTTTAAAATGATCCAATTGAAGGCATTCTTGATAACCAAAGAGTGCTTGTATTTCTAGGAAGGAGAACTTTCATTAATCCACAAAATCTTCATTTAGTTGTGAGATAACAGGTAACCCACAAACCTATAAGTCATGTAACTATTTGACCAATCAACAGTAAAACCAAAATGTCCATATTGTAAAACAATATGGATTAGGGACATACTCATTCTTTAGAAAGGCTTATAGTTCGTTCAGTGTGTCAGTGAACATTGACTGGCTCTCTGTTCCCTTTTATTCTATAAGCTGGGTGCAGGGCTTTCAAAGATGAGCGCGTGACAGTCATGCTCACATGAATATCACCTGCACTGGCAGGTGGAATGTCAGTGCCAGTGCCCTGAAACGTATCGTAATGTAGCATTAAAGAGCACCAAGCAGAGGAGAGTCTGCCAGAGGAATACTAGGGAAGAGAAGGATACTTAGAAAATGACCTTGATACCAATTTAAAAAGCAGGGCAAGCTTTCCATTTGGAAATGCTAGGCGAAGTCGTTTCAGGATGGGGAAAAGGCACGTAAAACAAAATAGAGTGGCACATGATTCAAATCACCTAAGTATTAATCATCACCACTTTACGGTATTTATGCATAAGAGCTCTCAGGACAACCAAAATTCCGATTGTGATGCTGTTTGAAGTAAAGACTTCATACGTACTTTAGCACCTTCAGTGTCACTTATAAATCAGACCCTTTGTTCTCTCGGTATTTCCACACACTATCATCTCTCATGACTTTCACCTGCCCAGCCCTGACACCAACCGTAGTACACTGATCTGTGTCTCCCTCACACAACATGGTGACTCATTCTCCAAGCCACCTGCATCCTGTCTTCCTCACAGAGATTCCGGAATAGTTTTAGCGTGGTTTCTATGTTTTACACTGCTATGGCACTGCACTGTAGGCATGCCCCATCTGAAGTGGCAGCTCCTGTCACCTTCGTGTGAGCAGATCTCACTCAATAGTACAACATCTGGTATCTAGCTTAGAACCTGAGGCCTTGTAGACACATAGCAAGTGTTTGTGGAATAACTAAATGAGTGAGTCGATGCATTATAAATTTCACCCTAAAAGGCTTGCTATAGAATTCATGGAAGCATTAGTTAATTTTACCATAGATTTATTACATCTGAACACAAATCATGGAGAAATGACCAATGAATTGTATGTACTAAGAGGTAAAGAATTTTAAATCACATTGAAACAAAATAAATTTTTAGTCCTCTAAATAATTTCAATTATCCAAAGTGAGCAATTTTAAAAAGAAAACAATTTGAAAAGGATTCAAATTAGGCATATTCATTTAAAATTGCATTTTGCTGAACAAATATAAAACAGCTTAGTAACCCACAACATTGTTCATTTCAAATAGAAGTGTTGCAAGTAAATCATGACAGTACTATTTGATAAGTATAAAAGTCTGAGTAATGTATGATGCTCTCTCTGGCCCTAAAAATAAAAACAGAACATCAAGCTATTACATAGAACCTGAGACCTCACAGGTCACAGAGATAATGACTAGGTAATGAGAATGATCTGCTTCTCCCAATGTGTTTTTTGTTGCTGGGTGTTCATCCAGTTACTAACTTCCTCTATTTTGTGTACACATATACCCATGTAAAAAATGCGCTAAGCTAAGAACTTGCAATACAGACATTCCTTATTTGCTTGATTGTGAAAAATCTTTGAAAGGACTCAAGAAGAGTATTGATCACATAGCAGAAGTTGAAAGTTTTTTTGCTATCTTACTGCATGCGGATTCTTTTCTTATTCTGAAAAGTCTTAAGGCTTCTCAGAAGTTGAATTATGTGGACTCCCAGGCACTGCTAGGAGATTTGGGGAGAAAAAATAGGCCTCCTGAGGAGAATGTGTTATGGTTTGTATCTAACTATACCCTCAAAGCCATATGCAATCATGGGGTGGCTTTTGGAGGTGACTAATTATTGTGGATGTGGATCTGCACTTGCCCTAGTGCAAGTAATTTGCATTACAATGTAAGGAGGGCAGAGAGGCTAGCCAGCTGCCTGTGCTGCTGCCACTTGCTTTGCTCTCTGCTCTTTGCACTGCCGTGAATGGCTCCCCTCTGCTCTGTGCTGCTCTGCCTTGGAGCCAGCTGAGTATGAACTAAAACTTCCAGTAAATGGGAGCAAAATAAACTTTTCCTTCTATAATTTTGTGTGTCAGGTATTTGTCCCATCAGTGAGAGAACAGTAACTGAGACAGAATGAGACACTGTTTTTTGACCTATTTTATGTTTTTTCAGTAGGTACTTCACATACATAAGCTTCTATTCGTTCTGACTATAGACTTTTAAGTTCAGCAATGAGGCAATAAATACAGAATGAATGAATAAATGGGTTAGTGGATCAACTATTTTTCATGAGGTTTGATAGAAGGCTCTTAGTGAGTTATTTCTAATTTGCGATGCTATGTAAAAATCCATTGACAGAACTCACTGTACCAAGCAAAGTTATATGTGCACATGATCCCAACACTATAAACTATGTATGCATTAATGGATGACTATATTTGTATATGTTTCTTCCCATGTGTATGCATATATAAATTCTGCAAGAATGCCTGAGTCATCCTGCATACTCACTGAAAAACAGGTATTATCTTTAAGCAACTACATACTTTACAATAATTTTGAAGTTAATTTTCTTTGCGTGAGAATATATATATTTTAATTTTTCAAATGTTGTTCATCTGAATTTTATCACTGTTTTAGGATAGATACTGTTGTGAAAATAGTCAGAAAAATATTTTAACAGATGTTTTCCATGGACTTTTAGAAAGAAGAAAACAAGAGCCTCTCCTCTATAACATTAAATGTTACTCGATAATTTGAAAAGTAGAGCACCATTTCATTCCAGGCAGCTACTCTGGAAAAAAAAAGTGGAGAAACTGCCTCTGAGAAGGCAACTTAGAAGCATGTGAAGAAATTAATGTTGATCTGATGGTTAAGCAAAGGTCAAGCCAAAAAGATTAACATTCTGTGAACAGGAATATCTGCTTAGCTGGGAAAAGATATTGTGACCGCATGCTGGTTAAATGAGGCTCCACCAGCCCATAGGTTATCGCTCATGAGCTATGTGTTTGGCCCCTTCACTTTCTCACAGAATTGCTTTGGTGAACGGGCACACAACTAGCAAAGAAGGCCACATCCCATTCAAGAGGAGAAAGGATTTGCAACAAATTCAATGGAACCTTTGGCAGGAACATTAAGAAAACCCTTGGACTTTCTGACTGTCAGATTAAACAAAGTAAAGGATGTCATTTATTTTACTTAAGTCAGCTCAGTTGATTCATAATACTGGTGGTAAAAGCATTTTAGAGGAACAGGTCAGGGATCACTAATCCTTCCTTAGTGGCTTCTTCTCTTATTAGATTTAAACTAAAGGGAAAACAATCCAATAAGCAACCAAAATGCTCATAGAGAATTAAAATGCTTCCTGAGATTATTTGAGACTGAGCACAGTTTCAATCTTAGCTTAAAATCACACACAACTTTCCTTCCATTAGGTCAAATAAAAGAAAACTGTGTATGTATTAAAATGTGAAACGTGGGATCCATGATCTTCTTCACATTGACTGAGATCATCTCTTCGTTGGTCCTTGGCTTCTCAGCCCTCATTGCCAAGGATTGTTTTTTCTTCTTCAAGTGTCTGGTGGTCACTGAGCACCTCTGGGTGCTCTCTGCTTACAGACTTCGGTCTCACCATGTGAGAGCAGGAAGCACCACTTCAAAACGTCCTGGGGTGCAGGGTAACTAATTCTAGGGATCAGGCCCAAATGCACCCAGTGTTTCCTTTGAACAGTAAGTATTTAGAGCCACTGGCCTGGAAGACATTGTATGAAGCTCTTAGTGTGGCATTTGCTACTCTCCAAAATCTGGCTCTAAGCTTGTTTTTGTTATTTTTCACTGTATCTTTATATCTTTATCAATGATTTGGCTATTTCTGCTTCAAAATCTCACTGGGACCTCCCTGGACTCCAGTTTTTCTTTGCTTCTTTTGCATGTAGTGTTAAATCTATTGCTACCCTTAGATAATTTGGGGATTCATCTTCTAATTCTCTGGCTACAGAACTACACCAGAGGTTCCTACTATACAGAACCCATTTCTCAGAGACCAGAAAGCAAAGATTTTGAGCCAGTAGGCTACTTAGTTGAGGACAGTTGAGGAACACTGTAATAGGTGATTGTGCATGTTATTGGCATACCTGAATGTGCATGGTTAATCCTTAAACCAATCCCTGTGTAAATATTTTATTCTTTGAAACTTCCAATAATTGCTGCCAACAGAGTCAGTTTTCTGTGTATGTGTGTGAGTGTGTGTGTGTGTGTGTGTGTGTGTGCGCGTGCCTGAGTGCTTTGGTGTCTAGTAGTTCTGAGTTGGGTTAATAGGGTAGTCATCTAACATCTGTATGATTTAAAATGAGTAAATTAATGTCTTTGACCTCATTTAGCTTTTTTCCTAAAATAGGCAAATGTGTATCTACATTATAATTTCTCACAGCATAATGAACTCTCCTGTGCCAAGCTGATGCTAATAGTGTTTGTTACATAGTGGTTAAATAAATAACTGTGTAAGATGCTTACAATGTAACACCATGTTCGCTTTGAATATTTGCTCTGTGGTTCCAGTGCTGTCTGCTTTTTGTTTTGGGTTTTGTTTCCCAAAAGTTCATATATAGAAGAGTTCCTTGCTAGCACATCCTGGCATGAATGTATATGGAGATCGGGGCCTTTAACAAGGTAACTGAGATAAAATGAAGTCATTAGGAGAGGACTTAATCCAACATGAGGAGTGTAATTGTAAAATGAGGTTGAGACACTTGCATATCCAGAAAAGGCCATTTAAAAACACAGAGAGAATCTAACCATCTATGAAACAGAAGCCTTGAAAAAATCTAGTGCTTCTATCGCCTTGATGTAAGACCACTAAGTACAGGACTATAAGACGACACATTTCTGTTAAGTCCCTGAATTGGTGCTACTTTGTCATAGTATCTATAGAAAATAATATCGTAACACATGATTTTAATATTAACTTGATACACTTGAATTACAGGTAACTTGTGTGTGTTCATGGTGTCTGAGTTATCCGGTTTGAGATTAAAAATTAAATCTCATTACAAAATTACAGTTTTTACTTAGACACAAGATTGCAAGAAAATATTTTTGCTGAAAAAAAATGTCTAAAATACAGTGACTGTTGAACTGCAATGTTTATTCTTTTGCTACTGCAAGACACTATTTTAACTACCCCCACCACTGAGTCATCTCAGTCTACTAAACATACGAAAGCAGTAACATTTGAAAAAAGAAAAAACAGACTGACATAGCAAAAAACTGTCCGTGCTAGAAAAATCCTAACAAGGAACCTGGAAGTTATCCTTTGTGATCAATGTATACAGTGAATATTTAAATTTGTGGAATGGGGCTGGAGAGATGGCTCAGTGGTCTAAAAGCACCTATTTGGAACAAGCTTGGCAAAGCATCAGGG
>NW_004524582.1:18502658-18503330 GCF_000260255.1 Octodon degus
GTAATCATTCATTTGAAGAACATTTTCTGAGTATAGACATATTCTATTTAAGGTACCATTCTAGTTACTGGGCTACAAAGTAGTGCTATAAATTACAAACAAAATTAAAGCAAAAGAATAGGTTTTCAGCAACTCTTCACTTTCTATAATAATGAGTAATAATGTAATGACTTAAAAACTGGTGCCCAAAGTTATCAAAGGTTCTGGTCTAGATCTTAGAGTAATGACTAATCAAAGAAAGTTCAATTTTTTTTTTCAATTTGAGTCCACGCTTATTAAATAAACCCTCAGAGTGTATGGGAAGAAAATCAGGAGGCACAGCAAGATCAAGGCATGCACTGGAAGACTCTAGTCTGGATGAAGCAGAAGTTTCCTATGGAGTTGAGTGGGGAAAGGATGGAGATGTGGGTTGAGCAGAGACTGTAGAAGGAGAGACTGCTGGGCTGAGCAGTTTGTCTTCAGTTTCCTTGGTAACAGGGAACTGTGGATTTAGTGTGTCTTCACCTCTCATTGCAAAATGAACACAACTGAAAATGTATACACTCACATTTATTATTTAATTCATCCAATCTTTATGGAACACCTGCTAAGTGACAGGCACTTAGATAAGAGCAGTCCACAAGAAATACACAGCCTAGGGGACAAGACACACAGGTATCTATGGTGTCTATT
>NW_004524582.1:18503430-18510185 GCF_000260255.1 Octodon degus
CGCACACACACCTCTCTCTCTCTCTCTCTCTCTCTCTCTCTCTCTCTCTCTCTCTCTCTCAAATAAATAAAAATTAAATTTGTGGAATGGCGCCAAAATAAACATTAGGGTTAACCCTCCTCAGAGTGCTCCATCTCTTTTTGAACACACACCCTCATCATTCTCCCCACTTTCTGAAGTGGTTCTCTCTTTTTGTTTCATTACTGGGCATTGAACTCTGGACCCTGCACTTGCCAGGCAGGTGCTCATTCTACTGAGCTATCTCCCTGGCCCATCTGAAGTGGTTCTTGAATTCTTTTTTCATGAGTGTCTTTAGGAGGAGTGTTCAGAAATATGGAGAATGCTGCTGCCATGTGACATCCAATGGAAAGGCAGGTTCAGCTTGTAAAAATATTGCATTGTGTTCTCACCAACCTTATTCACCAGGTCTGGAATGGTGAGACTTTTGGCTCTCCCTTAAAATGAAAATGGCCATGCAAATAATATTTTGAATCAGTTGAGGATATGGAAGCAGAAATAACATCACAACTAAAATCACTCTCAAAAGTAGATTTATAGAACTATTTTAGAAAGTAGCACAAAGGAGTACAATGTATAACTGGAATGCTGACAGTGGTCACTCTTGCTTTTCTTCTGACTTTAGAGGAAATGTTTTCAGTTTATTTCACATTTACAATGATGCTGGCAGTAGTTTTGCCATAAATGGATTTTATGTGTTTGAGAGAAGGTCTCCACACATCAGTATTTGTCAGTGTTTTACATCATGGATGGATTTCGGATTTTTGACAAGGGCTTCTACCTTACCTGTTGACATGATCTTATGAATTTATTCCTTATTTTTGTTTATATAATATATTACATTTATTGGTTTACCTCAGTCAAACCATCCTTGCATCTTTGGGATGAGGTCCACTTGATCATGATGAAGGATCTTTTCAATAATTTATTGTACTTATTGTCAGTATCTTGTTGAGAATTTTGCATACTCGTCAACAGCTTATTTGATAAAGACAATGTCATGGATTTGCACAATGCAGTACTATTCAGCCATAGAGAAGGGCAAATTTTAGTCAGTCATAGGAAGGCAAATGCACCTTGAGACTAGAATGGCAGAGTGAAACACAACATACACAGTCGATTAAATATCACATGGTTTCTCTAATATGAAAAATATCCAAAGTTTACATCATTTAGGAGTAAAATAAATGAGATGAGAGGAGGTAGGGAGCTAGACTCTGTGAAGAAGAGGTGACACAGGAATGGGAGGAGTTGACAGAGAAGGGAGAAGAAAGAGAAGTGAAGAGGATCACGATGTGATAGGTGTGCATCACGCACATGCACCGATTCCTCACTGTGCATGAACTTATTCTGTATCTCAAACATGGACTTATAGAAAAGGAATGATAAAAAGGAACAAATATGTAAAGGGGTAAGAATGAGAAAAGTGTGTCTGAAGGGAGGGGGAGTATTCTGAGGGGACTGATGACAACATGGCTTTTGCTGTAGTAATCTATTTTTAATTTAAAGCTTCACTGTAGGTCTGCTCACACCTCCCACCCATTATTGCTCTCACCAATCTGTTTTCTCACCCACTCAACATGGAAGATTAATGTGTGATACCAAAAGCGCACTCATCAAATAGGAACCAGATAACAATAAGCTGCAATACATACATCGCCTTTATATTCAAAGAATGTAGTTAAATGTGTATGACATTATAAATTAATTTAATTTGAAAGTAAATTAAAGTGAGAAAAGTGGAACAGTAGGAGGTAAACAACTTACCAAGAATTATATATCCCGTATGTGGAAAACTTAGATTCGAAACCGAGGTAGCCAGGTTGCAGTCTGAAACATTATTTTATCTGCACTTCCCTTTTAAAGCTTTTAAATTATGCTTCGATGTAATATGATAGTTTGTGTTGTTTTTCCGTCATTGGACAAATTATAAAACTACTTAAATACAGCGATTCACTTATTTATGCATAAATTACTTCTCACTATGGGATTCTGGGAATATGTGACACATTCAGTTCTTCTTCTAAATTTTTTAATTTTTATTGTTTAAAAGCAATCATTGTTTATGTAAATTAAAATGTATGTAGATATAATGTATGCTATATTAGAAGTAGGTGGGATACTGTGAAATAGCAATGGGGAATGTATTTTTTTCACTGACAAAACTTCCCCTCTTGGTCAGTTAATATATTTAATCTGATGAAAATGTAAGATTCTGCCCAATATACATGCAGTTGATCTTTTGGTTTTGTCATTTTGTCCTCATCATATGTAATTTAACTTACAACATTAGTGTATTCTATCTAAGTTCTACACAAAGAATCTATATTTTTGTAATGTCTTTGTTTATCTTATTATAATAATAGCTCTTGGGAGAACTTGTGCTAATTACATCAAACCTTTTGCTTCATGTAATGTTTGCAGATTCTCATTTGGTTAGTAACAGAAAGAATTGAATATTTGCCTTCTCTACTCTACTATATTTAAAAAAATCAGGACACATTTAACCTGGAATTTCAGGCTATAAGTGATATAGTAGAATTACACATCAGGACTTTGCCAACTTTGCAAAATTAAGACTAATAGTTCATCTGTGTGGGAACATGAATGTGAGTGTGTGTGTGTGTGTGTGTGTGTGTGTGTGTGTGTTTATGTATGGTTAGAACTGCCTTAACTATGATATACTTTCTTATACATTCTAAATGAAAATTAATTTTTATGTTTTGTATTCAAAATAGTACAGGGAGATATGTGGTAAAAAGTTTAAGGAATTTAAAATCTTTCAGAAATAAATTCAAAGCAGTGTCAATGCTTACTAAATTGAGAATTCAATTTATTTGAGGCTCTATACCTATTTATCCATCCATTCATCCATCTGAATAAACATGATGAAAATTAATGATAGCTAATTTGTAGTATCAACCTAGGATTCAATAAGCAATTCATCTTAAATATCTTCAAGACATCTAGAAACTAGTGAGTATCCAGCATTATAAAATTATTATCACAGCTAGTATCTTCATATAAATTTAGATTATAGAGCTGGCCAAATAGCTCAGTGGATTAAAATGCCTGCTTAGGCAGACTCAGCGGCTGAGGTTGGATCCCCAGCCTGCTGTGCTGGCTCCGCCCCTGGGGCACACTAAGATGGTGACTGAGACTGGGCATAGTGATGCACTCCTGTAATCCCAGCTCTTGGGAGGCTGACCAGAAATGGATCACTATGATCTGATCTAGATAGTGAGACACTGTAGACCCTGTATTTAAATACTAAATAAATAAGTAACCTCAAAATAACAGACATCAATGAAATCAAATACAATATATGGAGAGGTATCTGATGCTGGAGGGATTTTGATTTTCTCCTGAAACTTAATTTCTCATGTAGTAAATATGAAGAGACTAGCAGATGTTCATTTCTGAATTTTATAAGTTGTAGTCATTGACAAAAATGCCTCGTTGAACATTAAAAATGTTGAGGAAAATCAAGATGCTGGAGCTAGACTATCACAGTTAAATTAGTATCAAAATCATTCAAGACTTCATGAAGACACCCAACTGTACTCTCCAAATGTGGACAAAGAGTATCCAAATAGGAGAATATAGCAAAGAGAGAAAAGTTTGTAGAGACTCTCGAATGTTTCAGTTTTTAACTTAGGTATCAAATATGACAGATTGACAAAATATTTAAATAAAATGGCAATATTTAAAATTGAAATTCTATGATAGGTAACTGATGAATCCAATTATAATCTAACAATGCATAACTACTTGAAAGTTTCATGATTGCATTTACACATCTCTCAATGTGTAGACCCACAGCAGTTTACATTTATGGAAGTTTGTGTCTTAATTATTTTGGTAGGAGATAGAAAAGTATATGAAATCTTCTCATAATGCTAGTAATTTTCTCATAAAGTGAAAGACGTTCTCATTCAACATTTACTGAACATAAACACAGGCATTAGCATCATGAAAATAAGAATATTTCAAACATTTGCTTCTGATCCTTTTCAGGGTATTTCACATATAGACTCATTGGTCTTAAACATTATAGAAGTAATGAAGATGACATAACAAATATGTCATAAATAAATTACAGAGGATTTCTCAGAGGAGGTGATTTAGTAGAGGAGCTTCCCTGTTACAGAAAGAGAAGAAAAATATTAGTCTAGACAGGCAGTAAGAAACATACAAGAAAGCAAGAAAAAGTAATTATCAGTAGGACTTATAATAAATGTGAAGGACTGTGTGTGATAATACAAGTTCTTAAAGCCAACTTTGGACATCACCGTGACTGTCATAATGTGTCAGACCATAGAAGGGTTCCCTTCACATCTACACCCTGCCCATGAACTGCCTACTGCATGTTGACCACTGCACTAAGACATACATTCATTGATTTACCATCACTGGTAATGGCTATAGAGGAGAGTAATAATACTAACTCTTGCTGGACATCAAACAAGGTTAGTAATATAGGGCCAGCAAGATAACTCAGCAATCTAAATAGCCTGCTTAAGCAAGCTTAGGCAATCGCAAGGACCGTGGTTCAATCCTGGCACCACATGCTGTGTCCCTAGGGCAGGCTAAGCCAGCCATAAAGAAAAAAGAAAAAGTAATATAGTTGAATCTAAACATTCATAATTCACACATTATATGTGTTTGCAATGTGATTGTTGGAAGAGAGAGAGACAGAGACAGAGAGACAGAGACAGAGAAGAGAGAGACAGACAGAGAGAAAGAGATTATGAAAGTTAAGGAAAAAACAAAAGTGACACGGTTATCAAATTTTTCCTGATGATACAGCTCATGAAAACGAATTACAGGGCTAGGGATGTAGCTCAGTGACACAGCGCCTGCCTGGCAAGTGCAGGGAGTGCAAGTTCCTGTTCAATTTCTGGTAGAAAAAAGAGAGAGAAGAGAAGAGAAGAGAAGAGAAGAGAAGAGAAGAGAAGAGAAGAGAAGAGAAGAGAAGAGAAGAGAAGAGAAGATATAAATTATTGAACTTGAAAAAAGATTATAGACTAAACTAGTGCAAAAATTTTGACCTCACCTTCAATATATGGGAGCAAACTAAAATTTATAGGAAAAAAATGAAGATGATACAGCTCATGAAAATAACTGATATACTAAATTAATTATAAAAGCACTTCCAAATTATGAATCATTGTCTTTGTTTCCCTCATCTAACTTAGTAGATCACATAACTAAATCCTCTAAATCCTATAGAGTATAATAGGCACAATAATACTCATTTTTGTTGAGGGAACAGATTATGCTTTTATTTCTAAATGACCTATTCGTCAGCATACAACTGGATACAACTTTGTTTGGTTTTGCAACTTAACTATCTGTGTGTCAATTTGTTGTCTCATTTTGTATCAACTGGTTTTGTCTTTAAATTTAGGGTTAGGCCCAAGTGTTTTGCACATGTTTCTATCTGCATTTAGTCAACAATTACACAGATCTCATTTTCTTTCTGTACAGACAGCAAGAAGACAGGGAAAATTTATGCCTAGATCTTAAAGTCTGTACCATGTGTATTAATTTTTCTCTAAGCAAAGAAAGCCACTTAACCAAGCTAAACATGGCTGTACTGGTAAAAGGCTCTATAAACAACAAAGACAAACAATATTATATAAAAACATGTAATTGTAGTTAATCAGGTTGAAAGACATCAAGGCCAGCAGGTTAAAATATTTAAGTATTTTAAGTGGAAAAAAATCATATTTTCTATCTTGAAAATTATTCATGTTTAATAAGTTAGCTACTGTGAGATTAGCAGAACAGATTTTTCACTGTCCAAGTTTTGTTTTATAGGTATTTCTTGATATGATAAAGTATATTATTTAAAATAATTTAAATAAAATACTTGGAAAATGTATTTAAGCAAAGATATTTTAACTGATGCATTTTTCTATCCTGAAAGCATGTGAAACACGTATCGTGGTTTCAGTTGTGAGCACATGTGATGAAAGCCCCTGCTATCTCTGTCTTGCCGGTTTTTTAATGTAGTTGAATTTCTCAGTCTTTTATAAATATTTACTGACACAGTGATCTTAGGATTTTTTTGTTATTGTTCTTGTTTTTTTAATGTAGTTTATATATCAGAAAGTAAGAGATTACTTGCTGTATGAAAAGTCGCTCTTCACAGGGTTCTGGATCCCAAAACTCTAACTTTATTTTTCATCTAGTAGTCAACGTATTGAGCAGCAAATGTCCAAAATTTAAACATGAAAATGAAAACCTGAATAAAGCATGTGCAAATTTACAATCTTAAGGTGGGAATGGAGAAGAAAGTCCTTGCAACTATGACTCAGAATTGACGAATCAGAAAAGATGGAGAAATTCAACTACATAAAAAACCTGAATTCAGGCCTGGGAGACAGCTCAGAGGCATAAGTACCTGCCTGGCAAGTACAATGTCTCGAGTTAGATCTCAGGTACCACAAAAGCAAACAAACAAAAAACTTAATTCATGCAAAGTAAAAGAATCACAATAGTCAACGAATTTAAATAGTTGGTGTTCATTTTACATTGAGACAACAGCCCTTAAACTATAAATTTCTCTTGGCTATTGCAGGAAACAAACAAAAACCCAATGGAAGATGAGGAGGCCACAAGGATGGTTCATAGAAAAAGAAATGTAATAGCTTTTTTTTTTTTTTTTTTTTGGTGGAACCAGGGATTGAACTCAGGCCCTTGCGCTTGCCAGAGAAGCGCTTATCCCACTA
>NW_004524582.1:18517640-18519146 GCF_000260255.1 Octodon degus
CAAAGAACATCAGAGGTCAGCAATTCAGGCTGTATTTTAGATACAGGCAACCTATTTCTAAGCACAGGAACTTGGCTCATTCCGTGCTGATGAACCACGCTGAACAAATTTAAGAATGCATTCCTTATCTAAATGAGCTACAGAAATGGGATTCACAGCTAAGGAAAATATGAAACTACTTTGAGCTAGGCACTGTAATTGGATCCTTTTAAACTTAGCATTGTTGTCTCTATTCTAGACATAAGAAAATGAGGTTCGCAGACATTACCATGGTATATGGGCAAGTTGAATAGTGAACTGGACTGATTGTATTATTTCATCTGCTTTGTGCCATTTCTATTGTTTCATGCTGTGGCCCAGCCTGCACAGCAGGACAGTCAAAGCATTTTCAATTTATCTGAGCCAGAGTAAAATATTTAGCATAGATTAATACTACCTGAGCAAATTCACCACCATGATGTTGTTTCTGTTTCTTTTTTTTTGTGTTTGTTTTTTAAGTCTCATAGTGGTTCCTCAGAAGGTGGAAAAGACAATTCCGTTACCTAGAGCCTGAAGACATTGAATTTTGCCTCCCATTCAGATTACTATGTTAGATTTCTACAAAGTAACTTACACTTTCCAACTTTGAGTTTAGTATTTTTAAGATTCTGGTAGTACTGTCTCCAAAGACCACCTCGTGGGATCATGGTCATCAAATGCCAACAATACTTGGTAAACTATAAAGTATAATCTCATATTTCTTTGAAATATATTTGTAAAACCTTCACTGTGCACAATGGTTGCTCATTATTCTTCGGGAAATGCAAAGACATGACTCCTTCAGTTACAGAGACTCCTATTAAAAGGTAAATAAAATCCATCTTCTTCAGGTGAGTGTCTGTACTTCAGGCTAGGTAATTGCTGGCTATGTAGTCACAGTGTATCAAAACTTATGTTCCTTTTTTCTGGTTACCTCTGTAGACATACAGAGGTAACAGTCTTGTGCTGAAACTTCAGGCACACAGAATGTGATGAGGACAGTGTACTTTAATTCACTGGTTTGCCTTTACTTTGACTTGAACTTTACTTTGACTCGGAATCTCAGTCAGTCACCAGGAGCCAACCTCAGGGAGCATAGCCTTATTTTCCGCTGAGTTGAAAGCACTTTTGTTTTCTTTGTTTCTCTAGTCAAATCGCTGCTGGTTAAAAAATCTAAAATGTTATCTTAGTTATTTAAGAAGGAAAAATGAATCTTTCCTAAGGTCTTATATTGTTTTGAAATAAAATTATAAAAATATAGCAAAGCTAGATTATTATTTTCTTTTTTGTAGGTCTCATTTTAAAATAGATAACCAAAATAAAAGTTATAATATCATTTCACTAGTATTAATCAAAGTAATAGTTGTTCACATATGCACTCTTCTATCTGGTATATATGGATTTTTAATCAAGTCAAATCTAGCTTATTTTTTATTTGAATTTCCAGTGAACTAATTTTCTCATGCTCTGTATTTGAAGAATGAATCT
>NW_004524582.1:18520097-18521133 GCF_000260255.1 Octodon degus
GAAGCGCTTATCCCACTAAGCCATCTCCCCGGCCCCTGTAATAGCTTTTTTTACATACTAATATGTGCTGCCTTACTTGTGATAAGAGAAATGCAAATTAAAACTGCATAGATGAACTGCACGTGATGGTGTATATCTGCAATATCAGCACTCAAGAGCCCGAGGCAGAAGGATCACCATGAATTTGAGACCAGCTTGAACTACATGGTGAGACTTAGTTTCAAAAACCAGGGCAGGGGAGATGGCTCAGTAGAATAAGCGCCAAAGAATCCAAAACAACAACAACAAATAATCACATAGATGTTACAACAGTAAAACACAAATACATGAGGACACATTGAGGTAAGAGTATTGGTATGTATTCTCATACATTGTTAATCGAACTACAAAATCATATAAACCCTATCAAAAGGAATTTGCCAATATTTTCAAAATTACAAGTATATCAATTTATTTTGTCTTTTTAATACGGGTCTTCACTATGCAGTTCAGGCTGGTCTTTAAAAAGACAAAGGACAAAACTAGACTACATCTTTTAGAATTGAATTACAGGTTAAGTGGGATAATTGCTATAAGAAACATTACAGTTTTTAGAATATAGAAAACAATATTATAATTATTTTTGTAATAATGATTATTCCTGTGAACTTCAGCTTTACCACCTGTATTCCATACACATAAGTAAATATTTATGTGCATTCACAAATAAACATTTGTGAATATGTGAGCAAATTCTCCAGAATTCAGTGCTTTAGGATTTGAGACTGCATACCAAAAATGCTAGTCTGCCTAGAAAGAAGAGAATCAGGTACTTAAAGGCAATGCAAATGGAAACAAGGTGATAAAATAAGAAGGACATTCATAAGAAAAGGAATCTGACAGGCCTGGCGGGATAGCTCAGCAGACTAACACTCCTGCTTAGGCAGGCTCAGCCACCAGGGTTCCATCCGTAGGGTGCTGTGCTGGCCCTGCCCCTGAGGCAGGCTGAGATAGGGACTGAGACTGTGCATGGCGGCGCATGCCTGTATAATCCCAG
>NW_004524582.1:18529413-18537685 GCF_000260255.1 Octodon degus
ATATATATATATATATCCATATTATTGATAAACTTTTAAATTAAGCTTAGGTAGGTAAATTCTGCAAATGTAGTGACATTTTACAGGAAGTAACAATAAATACAAAAGTAGGCTGTGACCACTTGAACTTTTATTGATAATTTTGGGAAAATTGTCACTTTATGTATTAATTAGGAGTATAAAGGATATATTTGACATGGAATAAAATGTGCACAACCCACCAAGCATGCTAATTGGTTCAATTGGACTTTGAATGGGCAGGAGAGAGAGCTCATGATCAACATTTGCCAGATGGCTGATATGAATCACAAATGTGATGAAATAAATGACACAGTCATTGGACCAAATAGTTCTGATCAGAGTTATTAATAACATTTATAAATGTTTGCTTTATATTTCATTTCATGCTTTGAAATCATCCATGAAAAAAACATCACAACAGCTTGTGAAAGGTGTATATCATTTTTGGGCTTCAATGACCTTTATTTTAATGATGGGGAAGAAATGTCAGAATGATCATTTCTAACACTAAAATGTTAATACCCTTTAATTATAGTCAACCTATATCTATTAAAGGTTAAATTATACCTCCAAAGGGTTAAATTACATAATTTATTCAAGGTTAGAAACGAAAAGTAGATGTGTGCATGTCACTTATAGCTAGATATATTTTATTTCACTATTTTATAAATCATACTTTATTAATTTTGGTACAGGGTCTCACTCTGCAGCTCAGAGGTGGGGCCAGCACAACGTGTGGTTCCGGGGATCGAACCCAGTCCTTGCACTTGCCAGGAAAGCACTTAAACCACTCGGTTATCTCCACAGCCCCATACTTTTTTACTTTTAAAACTCATTCTCTGAGGTGCAAATCTTTTCGGTTTCTTCACTTGGGCTCCCTTTGCATTCCCAAGGGATTTGGACAAACTACATTGTACTAGCACACTCCCAAAGGGTATAGACATAGTTTCTGTATCACTACAATTCTTTAAGTCTTTAGCACTTATTCAGTTTGGAGATTTGCTGAATCAACCTGCTGTAGTCCAAGTGAAGTCCACAACACATGGGACCTTGATCTCTACCTCAGAGGAGCCAGACGTCATCCTCAGATAGCTTCTGTCATTGCGGGGAGTTGATATCCCTGGGTACATGTGTCACTGCAAAGGATTCCTGGGCTTCGGGGTCCCCCTGCTCTCAAGGATGAGATTCTTTCCCATTGAAATGAAAGTTTCTCTTCTCCCCTGGCTGCTCCAGCCTTCATACATCTGCTGTAACTCATGAAGGCAGCCTATCCTCCATAGCCTAAGTTTCCTGAGACACAAGCTAAAGCCTTCTTCATTCAAAAAGATTTCATAATATGGGAAGATAAGAAAGCCTCACAACTCTCCATTTCTCTAAAAGGGTGAGACAATATTTTAATACTTGTGCTGTTTAAGGTACAGCCACACAAAGAAGAAATAAAAATCAATGTCTTCATACTGTTCCCTCTTTGTTAAATAATGCAATTCACACTCTGAAGAGATTCCCACGACTATCTTATCTCCATGTAATTGTTCCCATTCTGTTTTCATTTTAAGTTAGAAACCTATAGTTTTACTGTTATTTATGGGTGTAAGTGTAAATACTATTTAGAGAAATAATAACATTTAATGTTGTTTTGTATCAGATATCTTACTAAAGAATTAACATAATATGATTCTAAGTAATGTAAAGTTTATACTTAGTATTAAACCTAAAAAATTTACTCAGGATTATATATGTGGAATCAAAAAGGTTATTATGAATATTTTTCTTTGCATTTTTTTCTCTGTCACGGTGTATTCTAGAAATCTTTTACTGTCACTGCACACCCATGGACCTCATTGTGTTAAGACTACGTAGCATTTCCCAACACAGCTGTCCCTTTATCTGGTTATGATGTTTAAATAGATCCGATATTTTACTGTTACAAATAGTTTAACAATATATATCACTTTACACACACGGCCATACATTTCTGTTCTTATCTCAGAAGGATTGATTTCCCAACCATGAAATAAATAAATAAAAGAATATGTGCTCCTCTGATTTTCAAGTATTTTCCTAATATTGTCCCAGGATGATCAAATTATATATTCAGCAACAACCCATGAGAATTAGTTTTTTCTCTTCCACTCTGCTAATGCTGGATATTATAATCTTTTCTTCTTAATTTTTCAGGTTAGCTTGTGAAAAATACAGAAGTATTTTTACTTAATCGCTACTAAAATTAAGTATTTTAATGGTTGCTTATCTAAATTAATTTTTGTTTCAATTTATTTTTGATTTCTTTATACATTTTTAATTGATGTGTTTTATTTGACATTATTTTCTGTACTTTGTCATTTTCTTTACATTAGTAGAAATAGAACCTTACACAAATTAGGCAAATAGCATGCTGCTGAGCTAAACCACTAGCCATTATTTTTGCTTTCTATATTAGGTGAAAACAGTATTTACAAATTTTATGGAGAAATGATTTGATATTTAATAAAATTATATCACTTGTCCGAGGATAATAAACCAAATTTTGTATAATCTCTCTGCTTGAACTTGAAGCTATGTCATAATAACTACTCTAAATTATTTTCATGGCATTCTTTGTGGTATTTCCTCCTCTCATAAAAATCATTTTCTCCTCAATCTTGTTTAAACAGAAATCAAAGCAATGAAAATATTCATACATGCAAATAGAACCTTTCATTTTGAATAATTATATTACAAGTAAAGTAACAGAGAGATCATTTCTTCATTAGAGTTAAGTTCATGTGTTCATGACCAAAACTCAGTGAGTAATGTCTAAAGTAGATGCTCTTAACCATAAAAAAATATTTTATTTTTTTCTCCTTTGACTTATAGTATAGTTGTCATGGAAATGTGACACTATCTTTAATATGTCATACACATTAAAATAATCTATATTTTCTTAGATATTCTTCATTTGTGTATATGCTTTTTAAAAACTCTGCACATTTGATTTGTTGAAATCTAAAAAATGCTTTCAACTAATGAAGAAGCACATACTCATTACTGATTACTATACTCAGGTTGGTCAGGGTATAAAAGAATTTTGGTATTTTTACACTTTCCAAGAAATAAATTGACTGCTAAGAGTCTCCTATCCTGTTGAATTTTAGTGTGTATTCCTTTCATATTTTAGGTTCTGGGAAGCAATACATAATTTAAAGTTTAATACTGTCCTTTTGTGTTCACATGTAGCAGATGGCCCAGGCAACTCCTTCCTACTATCTAATTCCTTGGTGACATTTATTATTCATCAGAAAGGAAGTTAGAAAACATTATCTTTCCAATTGCTGGTTTGCTTAATTAAATAGATTAAAGAAAATATCCTGTAGTTAGCAAAAAAAAAAAAAAAAGTTATGTAGCTTACAATGAAGAAATGACCAGTTTTTCCTACCTATCATTGCTGTTTAGACCTTTATGTATCTAATTAGAGACCCTGCTACAGTTGAGGAAAATAAGTTTAATTCTGAGTCTATTTTCATTTTGAAAACCAATGTTTTTATCACACATATTTTTCAGAGTGAGTACCATGGAGTAAGTTTATTTCCTGTGTCATGAGGAGAGAAAAATAACCAAAAAAACTGATTTTGATAACACATTTTTGCATGCAATAGTTTGCATAGGTTACAACAGCAGAGACAGAATTAATTCTGGCTTCTGATATAGCTAAAATTATTAGCTCGAAGAATATCACCAGTGATCATTAATTTTCTGTCACTTGGCCATAATTTCCTGGGTCTCAATTCCTTAACAACACAAAAGAGGGAAAACAATTTCTATCGAGAGCAGAAAGACTGCCATGACACCTTTTTCAGGCATCTTTTTCTTGTACATGTTCTCCTATCCATTGATGATTGAGGCCAGAGGAAAGAGTAACCAATTAGGTCAAGACCCACCACACTCTCATTCTGGGAGAAACAGCAGAGTTTCTCCCTAATCAAGTCCATGTCTCAGAAAATAAATCTTGTATCAAAGAAAATAGAGATCCATTGCAAGAGAAAATGAAATTCCTGAACAAAGTTATCATGCCTGCTATGTAATGAATAATATGCAGGAAAAGAAATGGAGCTTTGCACAGAGCCTATGCTATACACAGGAAAAATATATGGATTCTTGTCTATGGAGCAGGTGGTGAACCATATCAGTTTTGACACTTATATTTAGTTTTGCCTTTAGATATGGACCTTGTCAAGATGCAATTGATAGGTTATTTAGGCAATATAAGTAACAACAAGACAGATACTGTAAATGTCCTACATGGATAAATTGCTAAATAGGTAAATAAATAAAAACGGTGACATACACAATGAGTGTTTATCCAATGTTTCCAGAATTAGTGCTAATATTATAATTGGGGGGATAACCAAATTTGATCACTTTTTCCATGTATTTTTGTAATTGCATTGACTTTCTACTAAAGATTTTGAACCATTATAAAATAATTATTGTGTTTATCACTCAAAGTAGGAGATAGTATGATATAGTGGAAAGACACACATTTGAAGAGCCAGATGACGTTGGCAGAGTTCTAGCTCTGTGATAAAACTGAGACCTTGGCGGCCACCCCTAGTTTCTCTAGCCTTCGTGGGAAGGAATCATAAATATCATAGTCCTTCCTTATGCATGAAGACATGTTTCAAGGTCCCCAGGGAATGTGTAAACCTTCATATAATAGTGAATTCTAATAACTGTAATAAAATTCTGTAAAACCTTCTTCCTCTTTCAAAATATTCCATTTTGGGACTGGGGAGATGGCTCAGTGGAATAAGCACGCCCCTGACAAGCCCAAGGGCCTGAGTTCAACTTCAGTTCCATCAAAAAAAAACATATATTGCATTTTATTTTCACTTTAAATACCACATGGCTTCTCTCTGGCACATCCAAATTACCAGTCTCATTATTTGTCCTCTTTGAGGCCATTACTAAGTGAAATAAAGGGCACTTAAACACAGACACCCTGATATGATAGTTGATCTCTGTGTTAATCAGCTTTCCATCACTATGAAAAATACCTGAGATAATGAACTTAGAAAAAGGAACGCTTGATTTCAGCTCACAGTTATAAAGAGGACAGAAGATTCAGCTTAAGGTCTGTTAACTTTGTTGCTTTGAGCTTGTGTTGCAAGACCGTGGCATGAACATATGGCATATGGCAGAGCAAACTGCTCACCTGAAGGCTGCTAAGCCAAAAGTAAAAGAAAGGAACTGGAAAGAGCCTGGGAATTTCACAGCACCTTCAAAACCATGAATCACAATGACTCAAAAACCTGCAGCTTGACCCCATTTTTAAAGTTACTATCATCACTTCCAACAGTGCTACAGACTGACAATCAAGACTGTAGCACATGGACCCTGGGGTAACACTTAGGGAAGTCCTAACCCACTGATATCCAAGATAGCTATTAAGTGACTGATAGATCAGTAGTTTACAGCTGTGGATATTCAGGACCAAAGGATGATATGCATCTCAACTATGATGAGCAAAATGTGATTTCTTTATTCAAATTGGCAAGTAGTTTAAACTTAATAAAATACATTATATCTGGAATTTCATACTTAACATTTTCAGACCATGGTTGACACTGATAACATGGACCATGCATACAGGAGAATACTGATTTTGCAATTGCAAGAATGGCACATACTATAAATGCAATTTATAGTAAACATCTTTAACATAGCTGAGCCCACGTCTACAGTGTATCTTACATTTCACCAAGGTTGTGTAATCAGCCATCGAGAGAGATGCCACCTGCAGCTACAACACCCGGATTTTGTGCAGGACATATTTGTAGGACTACTGACGGGGCCTTGATCGACAATCTTAACATGCAGTGGAGCGAAAGACTGTACAATTGGTGGCTCCCACTTAACAGCCAATTTTTCTGCAAAAAAGTGCAGCCCAATAATCAGTTGATAAAATTTGACAGTATTCTAATACTGGAAAAATTTTGAGTCACTTTGTTTTTCTCAAGTGACATGAGAATGAACATATTATGAGAGACACCAATCTTTCCATACAAGACCTACACACTATGCAGAGGATACTTCATGCAAGACACGTAATACCTACTTAACATTACAAAAATGAGGAATGTCACATAGTATAGGACAATTTGGGTTCTTTTCCTCCTCAAATTTTATCAATTCAGAATCATTGAGTTATATTAATGAAATGTTCCATTCATCACTATAAATATCTCTTTCCATCCCCAGAAATACTCAGTTCACTATTATAAAAAAAATCTTTTTTTTAAATTTATTTACTTGGTACAGAGCCTCACAACACAGCTTAGATTCATAGTGATCCTTGTAGCTGAGCCTCCCCAGTGCTTACAGGCATGCACCACCATACCCAGTTCTGTGGCCTGCTGGATATGGGCCAGCAGGGCATTCAATACTAAGGTTCAGACTCAGGTCCTTGCAGTTGCCAAGCAGGCACTGAGACAGCTGAGCTATCTCTCCAGCTAGTTCTTTGTTTTTAATGCAGATCCCACAGATACTTTTATCACTGTTTCAACAGTACGCACCACCTTTAAACTTTAACCTATGCATCTTCCTACTTAAGGAGAGTTTCTTAGAAGCAACATATGGTTGGTCTTGCTTTCCTCAGTCTGATACTACTTGACTTTTAGTTGAGAGTCACATATTTACAAGTAGCTCACTTACTAGGTACCAGTGTCTTGCTGTTTTATGTTGGCCTTTTTAATCTCATGTTTTATCTTTTCTTTAAGCTTTGCAATATTTTGTTTTATATTATTTGTAATTATATTTTATTTTAATATTAGATTATTTATATGATTTAATTGCATTTGTTAATAGCTGTAATATGTAAATATTGTGATATTTAATGGTACGTTTATCAAACAATACTTTTAAAATAAAATACACAACTTCATAAATCAAGATCAATATACCAGAAGTTCTTTTAAATATAGACACAGTCTATAGTATAAATCCCTAGAAACAAGTTTCTTCAGTTTTTTTTGTCTGGAAAATCCCATGTTTAGCTTTTGATTTTGAATCATTCTGGTATTATCTAACTAATTCTAGTTACATATATCTATATGCATGCCCTGTAATATTTAATGGTTGATCCAGTGTTTCTGAATATATATATATGTGTGTGTGTGTGTGTGTGTGTGTGCGTGTGTGTGTGTGTGCGTGTGTGTGTGTGTGAGTGAGTGTGTGTGTGCATATTTAAGATGTTATTTCTTCATTTACTGTCTTGCATATGTTTGGTAAGACTTCATCATAACCCAGATTAATTCCTCTGTATACAGTGCTCCCTTTTTATTCTCTTCTCACCTCCAAAAAATCTCTTGTTTTCACAAATTTCTTTATTCTGTGCCTGGCACTTTTAAATACTTATTCTACATGTCACCTTTGCACTTTGTGAACCTCAATTTCTTACCTACTGTGCCTCATATTGTTGTCATAGAGGTCACTGATGCTCATATCACTGATCTTCCAAATGCATGCTTCGTTTTTAAAAATTAGATTGCTAAGTTCTCATGTTAACTCTTTTACTGTTATTTCATTCAGTCTCCTGGTGGACACATCCTGTATGTTTTCCATTTCTAGTACTTTACTTTTCATCTCTAAGCTTTCTCTCTGGGTATTTCTGTGCCTACTCTTTCTCTTTGAATCATGTAATGTTTCCTACTGTCTTGTGGAACTGATGAAGCACTTTTATAATAGCTGCTATAATGTTATGTTTTAGTTCCTTTATTTATTGCACCTCTTGGTTTCCTTCTATTGATTATTTCTTTCCTTTTCCAGCCTTATGCCATTAGTTTTCGTTTCTTTATATGTCTGGAAGTGATTATCAGATACTGAAATGACAAGATTTTTATTTTTGGCTGTGCAATGTTTATTTGTTCCTGAAGAAGTGCTTTACTTTATCTCAGTACATTATTAGGTTTATTAAAATCAGTTGGATTCTTTCAAGGACCGTGTCATGAATAGCATTTATTCTAGGGCTAAGTCATCCCCTTGACTAAGGTATCTAGAGCTTAGAAATCCTCATCCATGTGGTATTGACTGCTGCCCTTATCCTCTATAACTGATGGAAGTCTCACTTTTGGGTTGTCTACTCCTGAGTTGTGCTTCTTTTCGTACCACAAAATTTGTTTCCCAATATACACCGCATCAGATTGTGGAGGAAGGCCCCTTATGACTCTTTGGAGAGCCTCTTCTCTGCCTCTCTCTGTCTCTCCCCTTTCCTGTC
>NW_004524582.1:18537785-18544079 GCF_000260255.1 Octodon degus
AAAACAAATGAAGCTGACTATCTAGTTGAAGACAGAAGTTAACTTAACTCCTCTGGAACATCTGGTAGAATTGTGACAGCATTCTTTGAATAGTTGGGAGGGGGGATTATGCTTTTCAAAGAAAGCTATGAGTATGTTACCTGAAGATCCATAGTCTAATAATCACTTTCTGAAGGAAAACAGAAAAAAAAAGTAAAAACTCTTTACCTATGAATCTGTAGCTTTTAAAAACCATTGAAATATTATATTTAAATTTTGGACTCACTCAAAAATGATATATCAGATCTTCTATAGTTTCTTCCATTGATAAACTCTCTAAATATTTCTCATTTCCTGACTGTCCAAATAGTGCTAAATTGAATTTCACAAGTCCACAGTATGTTTTATTATTGTCTTTTCTGAATTTTGAGGAAAATATAAGACTCAAACTCTATTGAGCAACTTTAAAATATTATTTTGCTTATCTAAGAAAATAACTTATGTGTATGTTTATTGGGTTCTTTTTTAGAAAAAGGAGCTTAGTGTATTGATATATTAAAAACTCACAAAGGTAAGGTAATAAGCTAATCAAATATGGTGTTTTGCTTACATAAGACAGAAAAAGCAATTTAGAGGAAATATAGATTATGGAGGAACTAGCACATGTTTTTTTTTTTTCTTTTTCTTTTCTTTTCGCTTATTCTACTGAGCTATCTCCTCAGCCCCTAATTTTAGTTTTTTTGAGAAATCTCCTTCCTGATTTCTATTGTGGTTTTACTGGTTTACATCCTCACCAATGATGCAAAAGCCTCGCCCAGAGTCTCACCAGCATCTCTTTTGGTTTGATTTCTTGATAAGAGTCTAGGGTCATTCAAAGATTCAATCACAAATTGGCACCTGAAATTAATAGACACTTCACAGAAGACGTATAAATGGTCAATACATACATGAAGAAATACCATCACTGGTCATTACAGAAAATGTAATTAGAACATTAAGATTCTATCTTAACCAGAAAGGGGATGTTTTAATTGCTTAAAGATATTAAGTAATAATTATAAAGGTACACTTATTTCTTAACACAGATTATCTAATAAAATTAAGTTGGAACAATACATAGAACACATTGTGCTAGAAATATTGTCTGAGATGACCAGATTTCCCAGAAAACTGCTCTCTTTCTTCTGTTTCAGAAATTATCTTGAGCATAGTCTTGCCTTCTCTTTGGAACATTTGCTAAATTATACATTCATATTGAGCAGTGTGATAACAGTAGAGCTGTTAAGAAACATTTCATTACTTTGGCTGCAAACACACTGTGCTTTTCCTTTTCCTCTGAAGTACAATGTGGACCCGTGATGTTTAGAGCAATAAAATGCAAGAGGCAACTTCAGGTAGAAGCTTTAGTATTCAGTCTGCACCTTGTTAGGGTGCCTTTCAGCCCCCATGGTGATTATGAGAGATTGTGTCAAAGGTGAGCCACCATTAGCTAAATACCTGAGTAACAATAACTTCAGCGACGTGTCAACCTGAACAAGGCATCTAGAATGAGAAAAAACATACAGTCGCTTTAGGACGTCAATGAAGATCACTTCATAGCACGTTACAATTCATCCAATCTTGGTTTTTGAGAACTTGGTTTTTGTAAACTAAAACAAAAGCTCTTGGTCTGCTAATAGACGTTCAGCTGGGAACTTTTTATACTTTATTGTCTAGCTAAATATCTCTTCTCTATAAGTAACTTTTCTACCTGGCTTCTCTGTTTCTTAGGAATTAAATGTTAAAACTAGGATCTAAAATGTGGTTTTCAAATAAATATTCTTTTAAAAGTAGTTCTTAAACAAATTGTCAAATTTTTTATTTTTATTTTGAAGTGCTATAGAATGAGATTTTTTTTTTCCTCCTGAACACTCAATGGCAAAGAAATGCATGTATTCTGTCCTTGAAGAGCAGTTAACAACTAGCAAACAAAACAATGTGCTTATTTTATTTAGCCATTCCTCAGGGGATGGGCATTTGGATTTCCAAGATTTAGCTATGACAAATTACACTGCTGTAAATATGGGTGCACATCTATCTGCTGTATGAAGTTTTCAGTTCTTCTGAAAAATACCCATGAGGAAATAGCTGGGCTGAGTGGGATGTCCACTCCTAGTTTTTTGAGGCATCTCCACACTGATTTCCATAGAGATTATACCAGTCCATACTGCTGCCTGCAGTGAAAAAGTGTTCCGTTTTCCCCACACCCCTTCCAGTATTTACTATTGGTTGATTTCTTGATGATAGTCATTTGTCCTAGTGTGAGATAAAATATCAGTGTTATTTCAAATTGAACTTCTTGAATGATTGATTATGATGCACATTTTTATATACTTATTTGCCATTTGTATGTATGTATGTATGTATGTATGTATGTATTTATTTTTAATGTATTTGGTATAGGATCTCACTACACAGCTCAAACTCATAGTGATCCTCCTGTTTCAGCCTCCCCAGCACTGGGATTCCAAGTATGCATCACCACACCTGGGCTGCCATTTGTATTCTTTGTCTGAGATGTGAGTATTTATCTCAGATGTGGTATATTTATACAATGGAGCATTATTGAAGTATAAAGAAAGATAAACTTAAGGCTCTTATTGATAAATGGATGCAACTAGAGACCATATTTATCAGCGAAATAAATCAGAACCCCATATGTGAATATCATATTGTCTCCCTAGTGTAAAAATCTGAAAAAGTAATAAAATCTGATAGATATAATTGATACTGTGAAAGGAAAACAGTTAATTCTTAAAATTTTTTGACCAATTTTGCATGCATATATGTGGTAATCTTGACAACTAATCTGAAGACAACAATATGCAATATAACAATTGTTGAATTTCTATCATTTTGTTTAGTGAAATTCTGTATTGTTTTGAATGTTTTTTTTTACTGTTTTTTATTCCCTTTAAAAATAACAATAAATGGGACCACCCACTCGGGGCTATCCTCATGTCCCTCTCTCATACCAGGTGCTTTCTTTCCCCCAATAAATATATTCTTCTCATAACCTAAATAAATAAATAATGAAAAAGAATGTACATTCCTTCTTATTGTTATGATACTCATCATTTAAAAATATACCCCTCTTCTCTATTCAGTGAAATACAGTCTGAAATTTTGTATTGTCATAGTAGTGACGCATAAAATATGTGTAACTCGAAATAACAGAAACAATATTTCAAGGAAGTTTTCTGCTTTAATTGGATCTACATTAAGATTCTCTGCATAGATATGAACTCACTATGTGTTTCCTTCTCAGTAAAATATATGTGGCCTCTCTACGTCTTTGAAAGGCAACAATTTGATGTGATTGAAGCAGCTAATGTGTACAACCACATAATGCATCACTTCCTTTTCCATTAGTGAAAATTACCTAGCCTAATCTTTAAAACTATTTTTCCACTAATGTTTAACCCAAGTATCCTACTTGCTGTCCTAGGAAAAACTATACCCATTCATAAGGCACTTCTAACATGACCTCTTTAATTGACAATTATTATACCCTGAAAACCACTCAGGAAAGACATTTGAGTAAAAAGAATGAGAAATCATTTTTTACAATTTCAGGAAATTAAATTTAAATTTTAAAAGGTGATTATCTTTTCTCCGATCTTTGTTTATACTAGATCTACTGTGCCATTTGATATTAGAGCTATATCGTCCTCTATAGAGAATCTGATTTTATAAATCTATGGAAATAATATTAACGGTTTTATCTTCCACTACACTGTTATTTTTCCCATTTCCTGTTAATAAGATTTCTCATCACTTTCGTATAGTCACACCCACTACTTTGCTTAACTCAGCAAAAACTCAAATCATATCACTAAATTACAGAAGCAAACAAGAAATGGAACTAATTACTTGGGATCCGATCTAAAAAGTCACTCGTTATGAACTCAAATTTTTTCAATGTTCAGTTTTAATTCATGCCAACAGAGACTTCATTATACTTTTGTGTTACTTGAAAATACTTGTGACTTAGAGGGCAATCTATAAATAACTAGAAAATGTCAACATATGATATCTTCAGTATTACCTTTGTTAACAAGACATTATTTTCTGAAACTACACTTTTGAGGGTGGGTGTAGAGAATGTAAGACAAGGCTGGGGCTATATTGCTGGGGTTCATGTCATGATGGGGATTTTTACCTCTTTTGTGTCTGATGGAACAAATGGAGAGGCACGGCTGGAGGATCCGCAGTGACAAAGGCGTGCGGATGGTCAGGGACAGGACCTCAGCTCTAGGGTACAAAGACACGTCACCTTAGTTCTTCCAGCAAGAAGGCAGCACAGAACTAAACTCCCTGACCTCATTCCTTTCATTTTGTATGCCTTTGTGAGCTTCACACTGGCTGTGGCCAGAGGATCCCTCAACAGCAAGCAAGCCACCATAGCAACGCACTCCACAGACAACTAGTCCATGCTTTGCAGAAGGCATTGCCCCGGCAAGTAAAATAAACCACGCCCATTCTGTTCCTTTTTTTCTGCAAACTGTAGCTCTTGAACCATGCCACTAAAGCCCAAATCTTTGCCAACACGAAATGGTTCTTCCTAATTAATTACTGTTTTGTGATGTCATCGAACAAAATTTAAATGAAAAGGAAGAAATTATAATGTAATAGAAGCAATAGTACTTTAATTTAAGCATTTTGAATTTTATTGCATAGTACAGAATGAAGGATACACTCAAAATCCAAGATCGTAAGCAGAAGTGATTGCTATAATATTCATTTGAATATCGGTGAGCAGAGGATGGGTAAATTAATCATTCTAGAGAGGTCTACAAATAAAACCTTTGAAATACTGGATTAGATTTTCTTATTAAAAATAAAATCAAGAATAATCATGTGAGACTAGTAGAGGTGGTGTCTAATTCCAGGTATAGGCAATTCTTCCCATATATGATAACATAAAAGAATTTATAAAGACTGTAATAAAACCAAACATGCACTAATATTGTAACCTCATAAATTAGATGAAATGCTACAGACATTCAACAAGGCTGGGTCCTCTAAGGAGCCAGTGCTAGACATAAGATGCCTTACAATTGTGGGAGAGACAGACACTCTAGCTGTGAGCCAGACCTCAAGACAAAAGATGAAACAAATGCAGCCACATGCCTCCCTGGGGATGGACATCAGGGAATGACTCTCTAAGTAGGTATCAATCACCTTGAAAAAGCCAGGACGAGTCACTAAGCCAGCCCCTTAGAGGAAAAGGCCCTGTATGTGTTCATGTCCTCTTCCTGCATAACTTGTTTCACCATTTGATCCCAATTTAATCAATTTTACCTGAGCAATTATGCTGTAATATCATTGGTTGACTACAGTTTTGTCACACCTTATGCTTTCCTTGGGAGATCCCATGTGTCCCACCATGGACTCCCTCCTCACCTCGTGAATTTGCTCTACAAAAATCCCTAGGAAGGGCAGGTTCCTTGCCAACCCACTTGGGTCCCCTTCTGGATCTCTCTCAGAGAGAAGCTTTCTTTCCCTCAAAGAATATAATCTGCTCTTAATTTCCATTGTTCCTAAAATTCATTCTTTGATTTTAGAGAACATGAGCTCCTCCCAGATATCTTTCAGGATGAGAGTTTCTTCCCCTGTATCACTCCTAACCAAACATCAGATCTCCAATATTCTGGCCATATGTTAACCTGCAATTGCATTTAGCAGATTTCCCTGCATATTCATCGAGCTAATACTCTTCCTACCCCAGCATTGCTGCAAGCAGTATTATTCCTTCTGAAATCACTTGGTGAGCTTTCTTTTCTTAATGACCAGAAATCCAGCAGGCCGAGTAGCAATGTAAGTCTGTCTTGTTGCTCACCCGACACCTTATTGATGGCCAATAAAATGAAGAATGTTTCCATTTCTATTTTCTTAACACACTAGATAGTTATTGGTCAGGTTTCCTATTTTTGAAGCATATGACTTCTTGTTCTTTGTTAGTGTGTCAAAATAGATTTGCCAGTCTTGTAGAGAATATGACTACCTTGGGAGAGAACTTTTGAGAGTCAGTAAACTTTAGCAAAAGTGTTTGCACACAAATATCTTATTACGTGAGACTGCTGTCGGGCGCCCTCCCGTCCAGCAGGAAAGCACTCAACACGATTTGTGCGGCGGAAAGGCTTTAATCATTCTCCTGAGTGATGCACCCCGAGAGAGCACAGTTCCTCTCTCCGTCCCTCTTCCTGTCTCTGACCCTCCGCGTCGCGGAGCGTTTCTTTTATATCCTCACACTGTCCAATCGAGGGTTGATAC
>NW_004524582.1:18544179-18557249 GCF_000260255.1 Octodon degus
TGTCTCTGTCTCTCTGTCTCTGTCTCTCTGTCTGTCTCTGTCTCTCTCTCTCTCTCTCTCTCTCTCTCTCTCTCTCTCTCTCTCTCTCTCTCCTGTCTCACAAATTGTGGCTTTCTTGGTCTCTCCCAATTTTATTCTCTGTCTCCTGTATGGAGAAATGCCACCCAGCTTTGTTTGTCTTTCCCTGCCCTGTAATCCAGAAACTGCCTCTAAGCAGTAAACTCTTTCAAACATGGGGCTTAATTTGTTTGTTTCCCTGCCTCTGTGATCACAGCCCTATATTTACAGTTTTCTTGTATCTGAAATAAATTTCCTTACATAGTTTGTCTAGGTGTTTAGCACAGAAAGTCAAATTCATGTCTTAAAGGCTATCTTCACTGTTCAAGGGTAATTTTTATGGTTATTAATTAGTGAAATAGCTATTGTGAAAGGACAGGTGGCTTACATAATAAGTGTTTTTATCCTGCTCACAATATAGCCTGAATCAGGCACATAGGGCCACTTTCTCAGAGCTGAGATCCCTTCAGACTCCTTTCTGTCCACAAGCACTACGGCCTCCATGTTTTCTTGTCAGCTTTCTCCATTCGGTTGGCAAAAGGTGAAAAAAGAAAGCATCCAGTGTTTATGAGCCAGACTTAGACATGCCCTATTTCCCCACTGCCAGCATTCTTTTGACCTGATTTCAGTCATACAGCCTCAGCAAAATGCATGAAAGGCCAGGAAATGAAGCCAACTGTGTCTCAAGTACTTCTGTCCAATAGAAATAAAAGGTGAGACACACAAGTAATTGTGGTTTTTCTAGTAGCCATATAAAACTGGAAAGAGAAACAGATAAAATTACTTTTAATACTGTATCTGATTAGAACAATACATGAATAAATTTAATTATTTTAACACGTTTCATGTAAAATTATTTGTGCTAAGTTTTATGCTCCTTTTCATACTAGATCTTCAAACTTTGGTGTTTATTTTGCATATTTTAATCATACTTTAATTCTGACAATGCATTTTAGTCATAATTGATATCTGATAAAGTTTTCATTTAGAAAGCAGAACTATATATCCAAATTCTTCCAAAGTCTCCTAAAATTGTAGAACAATTTAATTGAGAAACATAAAAAAATTAAATCAAATAAACAAAGTTCATCCATGACAGTAGATACATTTCGAAGGTTTGCTATAATTACAAATTTAAAACAAGTTTTCCCTCACTGTTTTTCACATTATAAAGTAAAATTATGTGACAGGAATACATTTATTGCTAAATTATTAAAGAAAGCAGAAGAATTAACTATGTTATAATTGACTATTAAACTATGAAAATAATACATGATTATTTATGAAGTAAAGCCCTAAATAGATTGAAGTGTGTTTTCTAATCAAAAACAAATGTTTCGTTTAACTAAAATTAGCATTACGTTATTTTAAGAACATGAACAAAACTTGGATAGACTCATAAAAGCAAAGACAAGGAGTGACCAAAGCTCACCTGCAAAACAGCCTACTGTCTCTATTTGCATGGCCTGGGAGGTAAGAGTGATGGCTATTTTTACTCAATATTTGAAAAACATAATATTTTGCAACCTAAGGACTTTACAGGAAATTTGAACTTCATCATTCATTAAAACTATGTTAGGGAAAACATTCATGGCCACTCTGGTACATATTGCTTGTGCCTTCTTTCTCCTGGCCATCAGACTGGATAAATTGCAATACAGAGGCCCCCTGTACTTCAAATACTTACATCTTGATCTTTACAGGAAAAATTTCACCAGAAAAAAAATAATAAAACAATGAAGATTAATGAGAAAACTGACTGCTTTTCTGTCATAACCATGATTCATGGAGTACTCAGTGGATGGAATTTGGAGGTCAGTTTTCTTTATCATAAAGCCATTTAGGACATGTTAGAGATAGAATAGTTACCATTAGCAATCATCTTAGGGACATGAGTTAAAGATAAATTATGGCCGGGTGTGGTGGTGCACACTTGTAATTCCAGAAGTACTTGGGAGGTAGAAGCAGGAGGATCTTTTAGGAGTTCAAGACCAGCCTGGGCTACAAAGTGAGCTCCAGGACATCCTGAGTTGCATAGTGAGATTCTGTCTCAAAAAGACCAAAAAAAAAAAATGTTAAAACACAAAGACCTTGAAAAATAAAAGAGAGATTGTTCTAGGTCTTACCCCAAAGCCTTATAACCGCAGAATGACAATGCCACATGAGGCATAACTCCTAAGCGTGCACAGCTACAGTGGTCTTGCCATTCAGAGAAGGCGACCTACAAGTCTCATGGCTGGTAATACCCACTTTCCTGACCACATCTTCTCTTTGAAAGTCCAGTTCTCTACACAGCACACAAATCTGAGCCTTCTCCCATAGCTCCTGTGGCATGTACCACTTAGTACATACACTGGGAATCTGACTCCTGTCCAGCCCAGCTAATGCATGCTTGCTCTTGGCATCTTCCACTCAATGCAAGCTTTTGCATGGAGGCATCTGCCCCCTTTCTTTGCATCTGACATCCTGCAGTTGCAATGACTGGGCTTTGTGAACTGCTCCTTGCCATGGCACCACGAGCTACTCACATTCATTGAAAATGCTTTTTATACTTCTTTTCCTGAAGCATGAAAGGAGTTAGAGAAGAGAAAAAATGAAACTAAAAATATCCAGGATGTGGAAATGGGCTTCAGGTGCCAGAATGCATGCTGACGTCTGGGAACCACTCTGACCCTCATCTTCTATTGTATTTGGCTGGCTTGACATCTAAAAATTTATTTCTTTGACTTTCTAGCTACTGTGCTGCAATGTAAGAAGACATATCTGTGTGTGATTTAGACAATCTTACTGTGGAGAGAAAGATGAAATTATGGTCACTCTTCCTGAGCAGAAGCTAGTGTCCCTACACAGAGAGCGAAGGGAAAGTTTTCTAAAGGTTATGAATGAATTTTTTAAAATCACCTTATTTTTAATGGGCAGCAGTGGAGACTTTATTTAAAGTGTCTACACTCAATTCCCTGGATTCCTCATTTACTGGATGTCAGTAGGTTCTCACTGATTTGTACTCCAGAACACTTTCCATTGTTTCTTTAGGAGGTATTCCTGACTTAAATTTTTTCCCGTTAAAAATGAAACAAAAAATCGCTTTGATTCCTTTTGTCCAGTCTGCACCTTGACTAGTAACATTTCACCAGTTTCAGTTTTCTAAATGAATCGAATTGCATAAAGAACACATGTAAGTGCTTGCTACTTACTCACCTACTCATCATTTTACTAATTGGAATAATTAAGATATTCCAGCATCTAGGCTAGACTTGGCATGATCTGCTCTCAAGGCATATAGAGTCTAGATGCAAAATAAACCCAGAATAGTGGCCTGACAAGTTAGAATAAATTGAGTAGTACACAAAGAGAAAGAGTGCTATGAATGTCCAAAAGAAAATAAGCTTGGTCTTTTTTCCAGTCTTTTATGGAAGTTTTTGGAGTCTTGTTCACTAGTCAGGTATAGCTTATACTTCATTTGAATTGTTTGGTATTGTTATTCTCATTCAGGTCATATGATGGCTCCATGATTATACACCTAATATTGTGTCTTTATCTGTGTTTGTGTGTTCAGAGGGGAAAGTGAGATAGGGATCAAAGAAAATATCTTCTTAGTGTTGTGAATTGATTGATTATGCTTCCTAAAGTCCACTATTGGAAAATTAATTCCCAGTGCAACAATATTAGAAAGTGACTTGGTTACTAATAAATGGATTAATGCCATTGTCATGGTAGTGGGTTTGTTATCCCAAGACTGGACTTCTCATCAAAGCAGGCCTGTGTCTCTCTTGTCCTCTCACCTTCTATAATGGGTAACAGAGGAAAAAGGCAATTTCCCAATGTTGGCACCTTGATATTGATTTCACAGACTGCAGCTCTATGGTAAGTAAATTTCTTTTTTTTTGTATAAATTACCCAGTCTCTGACATTTTTATTATAGTTGCAGAAAATGGACTAAGACATACAGTTCTTATAGATCACACCGGGTAAGTATTGGTTCAATATTTATAACCTGTACCCAAAGATTAGCAAAGAAATTAAGTTCAGCTCTTGCAGCAGGGCCTTTGTGAAGGACTGTCTGATGCAGGATAAGAAATGTGGAATTTTGGGAAATTCACCTACCAAATGCCTCTACCACCTTTAAATCAGTGTAACAACTCATAAATTTTTAAAATTTCTCTGTTCGGTAGTAGAACCACGCCTGAACTACTATTATAATCTACTTGAAAGTCGCTTACTTGCAATACATTTAAATACATATCCTTTCCATCTCACTCACAAAGAGCCTCTGTAAAAAGGGTTTTTGAAATGTCATTGTACTACGTCTCCAAAATCCCTTGCAGCCCCACCTCTGTTATGATTTTTAAAGTAAACTGAGTTAACGTGGCATAAATTAACATTGTGTAACCTATTTGCTACAATCGTATAATCATGACTGCTGATGAGCAATTCTTTCTCTTATATTGCTTATAATTTAAATTAGTAAAATTGCATTATACTTCTAATTAAAACAAGATGCTACTTCTGCCTATACAATTAGGAGGTGTTTATAAATTACAATTCTTCATGATAAAAGAACAACAGAAAAGGAAGTTTCATGTATGCATAATAGAAGTATAAGTTGCTCCAAAATTTGTGGATGATAAAAGCTATGTGCAGCAGCAGCTTAAAACATAGACTTGTTTTGACAAATTAATTCCATTTTGGGAAAGACTTACGTCTTCATTGTAATATAGAAACATTTAAGATCAAAGGTGTTTGTTTCATTGTCATGTGTGATCCCACACAACCGAATGGTCTACCAGTGTGGAGAGGATTAAATGAATTTGGAAATTCATACGATGGACTAGTGTGTGTTCACTACAATTTTGCCTTATCAAGTAACTCCACCATAGAAAATTTAAATTCAAATTTTGTTTTAGAAAACTGTATTTTGCGATATCATCTCATGAGAAAAGTAGTAAAGTTTCTGTAACAATGCACTACAATATTTGATGTCCCTTTCCCACTTGGTGAAAGGGCAAGGTGGTAAAATATTACTTGTGTTACACTATAATTGTAGACACTAAAAAAATACAGAATCTCAGTGGCTTACCACAACTATTTGTTTCTCACTGGCATTACATAGAGGTCACTTGGTATACATTAAATCCTGGTGTTGGCTCTATGGTCTTATTTGTCTTCTCTGGTCTTCTTCAGCATGGCATTAGTATAGAGATCAGGTTTAGGTGTCAAGAAGAAATTTTTTCTGGGGTTTTCTTTGGCAGAGTGCAAGCATGTGATAGCATGCTGTGATTCTCATGATGCCTTCAGATGGGCTTTCAAGAACACAAAGAGCTGTAAAAAGCACCTGGACGAAACAAAGACTTGTGCCACTTTCTAAAACATTCTGCCCAGCTTCACTCCTAAGCCTCTCATATTTCACTGACTTAAGAAGTCACCCAGACAGCATACATTCAGGGGCTTATAAGAGTATACTATTCATCATACTCATGGAAGTAAGAGAGAAGACAAACAGTTTTGAAGAAATCTAAACAAATCTAGCACAGTGAAGTAGAGAGGTTTTGATGTTTGTTTTATTTTATTGATTCATACACATTTTACTGCATTTTATTAATTAGGTATACTTTGTTTTCATACATCAAGTTTTTTAAATTTCTAATAAATTTTATTTGGAGTTGATATTTTCTTATTTTGCATAATCTATACATTTCCTCAGGAAAAAAAAATTAATTATTTTCAGTATTTTGAATGAGTCTTATTTTTCATGTTTTATTAATTGTGTATATTTGTTGGCTAAGTGAGATTAAAATATTTCAGGACTACACAAAATTTATTTGTTGCAATAGTTCTCCATATGCATAGTTAGGTCATTCATTTCTACTTTTCAGAACAAAATTAAGGGCAAAATATTCTGAGAACCATGAAAGGAAGGAAGTATAAACCAAGATCTCAAAGAAAACGAAAAACTTTAATATATAAAAGATTTAGTGAAAAATGATGAAAAGAACATGGAGAGGAATTGAGAGAAACAAAATGAGATCTATGAAAATAAATAGGGTGATTCTGTGGAACTTTGCCAAATCCCATAGTGATCCAGGATTGTAAGTGGGTGGCTTAGAACTCTCCAAACCCCACTGAAGGTGTGACATGGAATGCTTCGAGAGTGGTGAAGTGGCACCTGATTTATACTTGGAGGTGGAAAACTGATATTTTATGTTGAAGAAAGCTTGTGAATGAAATGGAACAGTTGGCCAGAAGGACTATAGAACATTCCAGAAGCACTCAGTAAGCAAGTTTTTACAGCAGTTTTCCAAAAAGACACATTTTCCAGGTACCTTCAAGTGGTTCATACTCATCTCATCCAAACCTACCGCTTGCCATTGCTTTGTTTCCATGCTGCCAGGCAATGCTCCAAGTACTAACTGACATTCCCAGGAACTCCAAACCAGAACAAGAATTCCCTGGGTGAAAGAATAATCTTAGTCATTTGGGAGGAATGTTGCTTTTGAAATACATTTAGAAGCCATTTGATTCCGCGGCACATTCTCTTTGAGTTCAGTTATGATGAGTCAGCCAACCCATTGTTGTGAATATTGAAGCCTGACAATACTGTTTGATGGCATTAATATGATGCCATCTGAGGACATTATAATGTTAAAAAATATAAAATTTATAAAAATTAATTTGCCTTTTGTTCACCCCTTACTTAATGCTGTCTTTCATCACCTAACAAAATCAGCCCATCTTATTTTCATCCAATAAGCAAACTACAGACAGTAGCTCTTATTCTAAACTGAGTTGATGCAATATAGTATTATAAAATTTTTTAAATGGTAATCAAATTTAAAATTATAGATAATTGTTATTTTCTTGATAGCATTGACATTATAATTTAGTTAATTGCTAACAATTTTTCTGTACGCTGAAATATAAGGCCATAAAATCAACATGTTGAGATTCATATTTCTTATTATGTCATCTGACTATTTTAACTATCATTCCGTTGGAATATCTTTAAAACCAGCAGTTGCTCTGAAATCTCAAAATGTCATGGTGTATCCTGAGTTGTAAAGAGTTATAATCTTAATTTACAACTTCCAAACATATGCTACTCACCAGGAAACATAAGAACTCACCAGTGAGTACCATGTTCACAGTGCTCCTGATTTAATTGTTTCATTTTCATACTTCAATTTTTTTGCTATGTGGTTTTTAACATCTGGGGTATATTAAAATATTAGCTGATTTTGGCATGTTATGTGCTATATAGAAAGAGGCACAGTGCATGACAGAATTTAAAGACAAAATTAGAAATGAGGAAACTTCATCCATAAAAGGAAACTCAAATGGCTATTTCAAGAAAAGAACACAATAATTTTTAATTTTTCCATAGTACAACTAAATCTTGGCACTGAATGCAAATACCAAAGGTAATATTTCACAACCTATTTTTTCTACAAATATTCACTTCTTTTACAGCTGGAGAAAAAGACTGTCATTTATTTAGAACAAAAAAATCACTAAAATAAAAACATCTGGTAAAAATAGGCCAATCAGTTCAGATCTAAAGGGGAGAATTCTTACCATATATTACTTTTCCCTCATATTATGGTCAAGTTCTTCATAAAACTTCATATATTTCTTATAGGTTTCAGCTTAGGATAATAATAGGTCTATCAAATTATGATTATTTCCTGAGCCTGATTTTCCAGTGAATTTCTTTATGATGTTTAAATTTTACAAAAGTGATAAAAGGAGCCATATGAGGAATTGGGTGCTACACAGCTCTCTGCTTCTAAGCAGAATGTACTACAAAAATATTTTGATCTTAAATGGTGTCATGGGGCTGGTGAGATGGCTCAGTGGTCTAAAGCACCTACTTAGAACAAGCTAAGCAAAGCACAGGGACCGCGGTTCAATCCCCCAGCACCACATGCCAGCCAGCCCCGCCCCCTGGTGAGCTGAGCTGGCCACACACACAAAATAAATAAACAAATAAATAAAAAATTTAAGACACTAGCACTGAGGAAACTGGAAATCACATGCCAGATATCTCGGAAATAATAGCGTTGACAGTAAAGAATCAACTGCAGAAAGGTATAGAAGAAATCAGATCAGAGATAATTTCTGAACTGATAACTATAATAAAAAAGTAATAAGTGCTTCTAAAGAATACACTGATAAAAAAAATAGAGGAGAATATAAAAATGATGGAACCCCTGAATAAGCAATTTAAGAAAGAAATAGAATCTATGAAACAGGTTCAACGTGATATACAGGAAATTAAAACCTCAATCACAAACTGGCAAAACTGTTTGAAGGAAAGTGAAAATAGACTTTCTGACCTGAAAGACACCATTGCAGCTAGTGAAAAAGTAAGAAAAGATCTGCAAGACGATGCAAAGATGAACAATGTGAGGGGCTGGTGAGATGGCTCAGTGGTCTAAAGCACCTACTTAGAACAAGCTTAGCAAAGCACAGGGACCGCGGTTCAATCCCCAGCACCACATGCCAGCCAGCCCCGCCCCCTGGTGAGCTGAGCTGGCCACACACACAAAATAAATAAACATAAAAATTAAAAAAAAAAAAAGATGAACAATGTGAGACTAATAGGCATCAATGAGAAGGAAGGAGTCAATACAAATGATATAAAAAAAATGGTGTCATGACACTTTAGAGGTCAATGACACACACACATATATATATATATATATATATATATATATATTTCTACCTTTGGTTGAATACAATTTAATGGAATGAAGCAAAAAGTACTTCATAAACATTAAATATAGAAAATAAAGAGCCAATGGACAATTCATCAACCACAGAGCAACCCATGATTTTTTTGAAAATCAATCTGAAAGAAAAAAATAAATATGTTTTTCTGGTATAAATTAATGAGTTACTTGTAAAGTTCAAGCTTATATCCACAGTTTTATTATCTAAGGTTTACAAGGTAAAGGATTCTCTTTTCCCAATGAATTAGACTTGACAGACTATATTTTTTAAATTTTACTCACTAAAAAAACAAAGACATTATTAGTTTTCTTGTTTCTAAAAATTTCCACTGGCAAATTTTCTTCTATTTTGCATTTTTTATTAACTTAGAGTGAAATTTTTAAGTTTAAAGTAGCCATATTTTACAGTGATGATTTTTTGTTTCTGTTTTTGTTTTGTGGGGTTTTTTGTTTTGTTTTGTTTTGTTTTGTTTTGTTTTGTGGAACCGGGATTGAACTCAGGCCCTTGCACATGCCAGGGAAGCACTTATTCTACAGAGCCAGCTCCCCAGCCCTTGATGATGCGTCTGGATACTTCAAAATCAACTCCACCTTAAATTAAAGAATACCCATATTTACATAATTGTCCCATCTTCTTGTTAAGATGTAAAGACAGATGTACATCTAATTTTGGTCAAAAAGACAGGAAAATAGCTATTTAGATTAGCTCAGATTTATTCCAGGAAATAATTATTTACAAAGATAACGAACCGAGAAGAGTGACGCATTCCTGTCATCCTAGCATTCTTGCTGGCTACAGCAGGGAAATCAGAAGTTCGAGTCTTTCCCAGACAGTGTAGCAATTTGCTAGACCTTGTCTAACAAGAATAATAGTAATAATTAACAAAAGAGTACAGAGACTTTGTTTCAACTGTCCAGTCACTGAACAGTACAATCAGTGAGGACACTAAGGAACTGCCCATGGAATGCTGAGGAATTCACTGGAAGTTGCAGAAAAGTGATTATCAAGGAAATTTATCAGTTTTCACTCTCACTGGAATGGGGCCTGGACAAGAAGTTCACTATGTAGTCGACATAAGGCAAGTTGCATAAGTATGACCATATAACAGGAAAAGTGCATCAAAGACAGTGACCTATATTTATAGCAGCACAATCTGTCATAAGCTAACTCTTGGAAACATCCCAAATGCACATCACCTAGGAATGGATAAAAAAGAGGTGGTTTTTCTACAAAGAAGTATTACTCTGCTAGAAAGAAAGAAACGCTTGAGTCTTTTATAGGTAATTGGAAGCAACTAGAAGTCATACTCATAAGCGAAATAAATCAGACACGCATGTGCAAACATCATATTGTCTCCTTAGTATAAAAATCTGAAACAGTAAATAAAATCTGAAAGGTATAATAGATACAGTAAAAGGGAAAGAAACTGCTCAAAAGGAAATTAATAATTGAGATGAGGGAAAGGAAAAAAAGGAAGGGTGTAAATCATATAAGTATATACACACAATAGCTATGATGACTGTACTACTGATTTCCATCAGTCCTTTGAAGGTAACAAGAAATGTTTAACATTTTTACTTTAACTGATTTTATATGCTAATATCTGTAATCTGAGCAAATACATTGAAGACAGCAATGTGCAATGTAACAATCACAGTTGAGTACCTTTCATCTTGTTCTTGAAAATACATGTTGTCTCTGATGTGTTATCTATTATTTTTACATTCTCTTTAAAATAAATTTGAAGGAAAAAGTAAAAAGGACAAGAGAAAAACCAAGGTTTATTGAAATGGAGAGTTAATGTTTACTTGCTTGATCAATCTTATATGCCTATGTCCAGTAATCTGAGTGACAACACTATGCAATACAACAACCACTGTTAATTTTCTATTCTTGTTTTGAAATTGTGTACCATTTTTATTGTTTTATGCTACTTTGTTTTTGTCTTTGTTCTAAGATACTTGATATTCAGATAGATAGGTTAAGCTCAACTGCATATGTTATAGGGTGATAATATCATTACACTTCTCTTCTGGAGGGTTAACAACCTGAGTTTGCAGACCAAAAATTAGAGAAAAAGAAGGGCTGTAAGGACAGCCAACATTTTGGCCCTAGCCTTTCAAGGTCATTGAGGACTCAAGATATAGGAGAACTTGTACTGCAATGTCCTGTAACTCAGTTGTGACCCAAATTTTCTGATCAAGGAGATTATGGGACAACAGAGTAAAATGATCAACAATGTAGAGTGTGCCTAAGGAGAGTCACATGGAAAGAAAATATTTTCTCAGGCTTTCACAGAAAGCAAATTGGTCAAGCAATGGCCATGACTCATCCACACAGCTAACACTGAAAAAAGATCTACAAACTGCTATACAGGGTTTCATGGTAAGTCCTAAGGGGATTTGACTGACCTCGTTAGATACAAAAGTTACACTTTTCTTATATAGGTCTTGCTTTATCTTGGTCTTAACCATCCAGCAGAAAGTATAAAATTGAGGTATAAAAAGTAAGGCTGAGCTGTAAAAGGCTCACATCAACAACTTCTGACACTGCCAGGTTTGTGGATAATCCATTACTATTATAGACTACTGGACTATATTGGATTACTCTGCTGAATTCATGCACCTACAATATATAAATGGCAATGGAATACACATCTCTGACAAAAGTAAACAAAAAAGAGGATATAAATGCACTATTTTGGACGTGGTCCAAGTCAGAAGGGTTCATGAACTGTGTTAGAGCCAAACTATGGAGTCATTGAAGATGGCAATTTGGAAGAAATAGAAGAGGAAGGATGGATTAAGAAGAGAAAAAGATGAAGGAATGTGGACAAAGATCCTGTTATGGAAGATATAGAAAAAGCTAAGAAGAGGTGAGGCTGCCCTCCAGCTGAGAAGCAGTCCCCAGATCCCCCAAAACTGACAAACAGATGAACCCTATCATTGATACTGTGATCAATTACAAATATAGTTCAGGGTGGCAACTCAATGAAGTATTCAATCAGTTACCTTCCAGGAAAGAGTTAGCAGAATACTATGAATTAATTAGGAAGCCAGTGGATTTCAAAAAGATAAAGGAAAGAATTCGTAATCATAAGGAGTGGAGCCTGAGCGACCTGGAGAACGATGTCATGCTTCTGTGTCGCAATGCTCAGATGTGCAACTTGGAGGGACCCCAGATCTACAAAGACTCCATCATCTTACAGTCGGTGTTTAAGAGTGTGCGGCAGAAAATTGTCAAAGAGGAAAAAAGTGAGGAGGAAAGCAAAGAGGAAGAGGAAGAAGATAATGAAGAGGAGTCTGAGTCTGAGGCAAAATCTGTTAAGGTGAAAATCAAGCTTAATAAGAGAGATGAGAAAGGCTGGGACAAAGGAAAAGGATAGAAAAGGCCAAATTGAGGAAAAGCAAATCAGTGGTGAGTAACTTTGACAGAGATGAAGAGTAGGATGAAAACGACCAGTCAGAAGCAAGTGGGACTGATGATGAGGGATCCCCGTGGAACTGAGTACTTTTCTTCTCCTCTCCCGTTTCTATCCAGTGGCTTCACATACTTGTCTTGTGGCCACTGGGTTCTTTCTGTGTCCTCCTCCTCATTTTATAAACTAGCTTTAGAATAATGCTGGACAAACATATGATATCATGGGGTAAAAACATGAAGTTTGTAATATCTTGTGACCAAATGGGACTCAAAGATTGAAAGATTAAAACAAACGAAAGCTTTTGATGGAAAATGTAGGTGGATAGTCTATTTCTATGGGTGAGTCTAATTTGGTAAAGGTTTGTGCCTGGTTTTACCACCTGTTTCAATGAGATTTTTGTCTTTTGTAGCACTGGTAACCAGAAGAAGCCATTAAAAGCCACTGGTTATTTTATTTTTCATCAGACAATTTTCAAGATTTTAATTCGTTCGGTATTATTTTTTACACTGTGGTACATATAAGCAACTTTAACAGGTGATAAATGTACAGTAGTTAGATTTCACCTACATATACGTTTTCCTACTTTATGATCTATGATCTGAAAAAATGCTTTTTAAGTTGTATAAGATTTATGTCTCCTGTGAACATAAATTTGCTTAATTTTTTGCTCTTGGTTTTAAAAAAAATCTGTTGAAAATACTATTGAATATTATGATCTATATGGTGTACTGGATGGCTTCTTTTGTCCACCTGATTTCCTACATCACCAATGTGTATTGTCTCCATTTCCCTAAAGTGCACTTAATCTTTACTTTCTTTGCATAATGTCTTTGGTTGCAAGTCAAAAGCCTGAGGCAAATAAAAC